>NC_064814.1:43145729-43244479 GCF_023721935.1 Panthera uncia
CCACGAGGACGGCTTCTCTGCAGGTAGGCGCACCCCTCGCGCATCCCGGGGGCTCCTGGCCCCTTCCTGCACCCCTTTCCGGCAAACCTCGTTGGTTCTGTTTAACCTTAGGTACTTGGGAAAAAGAGATAAAATTTATCTGTTTACCCTGAAACCACTTGTGGAACTGGAAAAAAAAAAAAAAAAGATTGTGCAACATCATTTCGCCTTGGGCGAGTTTATGAAAATAAGCAGGATGGCGATGGCAGGGGGTGATGGAATGGTGATAGATGCGTGGATTGGCTAGACCATGGGAGGAATCTTTCACTTCAGGCCTCAACCTTTATGCTCTGATACTGTAACATCACGGCCCTCCCTCTCTCGAACTCATCCTCCACGGGTTGGTCAGATTCCTATCCACCACATGATAGTACCTTTCTCTGCACAAACTCCAGAGGCTCCCCATTTCCCCCACATTCCTTGATGTGAAAGTCTAAATTTCTCATTTAATTTTCTGAATTATATGTCACCTTCTCCAGCCTGTATCGTGTGTTCTGGCCAAACAGACATCCTCTTACCCAGGGAAAGGTACATAATCCTCACTGCCCCCTCTCCCCCTCCCTTTGCTGGCTGCCCCCTTCCTAGATCTGTCAGCTTCCTAGGAGCCTGATTGGGAAGGAGAGGGCATAGAATCATAGTTTTCGAGCTGGCCTAGTGCCCAGAGATCATGTCTAATGCAATGTCTTCGTTTGACAAAGGAGAAAACGGAAGCTTGGAAAGATTAAGTGTTTGTTGAAGTGAGCTGAGACCTCCACTTGGGCTGTCAGTTGCTGTTGCCTTCTATTTGGAGGACAGCACCTAGTCCTAGCCAATCTTTGATTTTGTTTAAAAAATTTTTTTTTTAATGTTTATTTATTTTTGAGAGAGACAGAGACAGAATGTGAGTAGGTTAGGGGCAGAGAGAGAGGGAGACACAGAATCCAAAGCAGGCTCCAGGCTCCAAGCTGTCAGCACAGAGCCCAACCCGGGGCTCAAACTCACCAGCAGTGAGATCATGACCTGAGCCGAAGTCGGTCGCCCAACTGACTGAGCCACCCAGGGGCCCCTGTCCTAGCCAATCTTTGAATGCCCTTGTGGCAGTCAATAGGGCGCCTTGCACATAGTAAGCACTCAATAAATATTTCTTATTTATGTATTGAGTCTGGGTCTCTCAGCCACCCAGCTCCTCATAGGTCAGGGAGTGGTAATGCGGCTAAGGAGGAAAGGACGGATAGGGATGTGAGGTGGACTGTGACTGCCCCTTTGCTGCCCCTGGAGCTGTCAGGGTCTCCTCAGCCACAGGGAAAGGATAAATTGATGTCTAGTTGGGTCGAGCTGTGACCAGGAACTTAAGATGCCTTCCTGCTCAGTGAAGGAGAGAAAGAAATCACTGGTGCTGGGATTGTTCCAAAATCTCCATTATTAGATCTTATCTGGGTGAGTTTGCATTTGAATGAAAAACTGTCCACTTTGCTAAAAGCACAGTTGGAAGGTCCATCAAATCATCAGTTGTGATCAATTACACTTATTCATTAGCAGAGATTGGCTGCTTCTCCCATAGGTAATGCTTTTGCTGCCCATGCTAGTAACATTTTTATGTGCCCCTTTAACTTAAGGGAAGAGTCTGAAGATTTTACTCTAGTGCCAAGTTCCAAATACTCAGTAGAGGCTACCCAAGTGCCCAGAGCTGCTTCAGAGCTGGCTTCAGTCCCATCTTCCCTGAAACCCACATCAATCACCCCTTCAGGTGTGCCCAATGCACTGGATTTTCTCCAGGAGTTATTTTTATTTCTGTGTGCTGTCTCCTCTCTCCTTAAGGGCATTCTAGCACACAGAGCATCTTGATACAGATTAGGAATTAGCATTCCTTCTGGCCTAATGAATTACAAAAGGTGCCCCCTCTGGGTGGACCAGTGACTAAAAGATTCTCTTTCCTCTGGTGCCTGGCTGGTGTTTCAGGCCCCGTTCCAGGACCCCTCTGCAGGGCAAGCTTGTGGACGGAACCCCTGGATAGCTGTGTATGGGGGCCCCTCCTCCCAAACCTCCCCAGTTGAGGAAGTGCCTGGGGCTGGACACGTACACGCATGCGCACGTGTGCACAGTCACAAGCGTGTGCAGGAGAAAGAGCCTTCAGACAAACAGAGAGGCCCTAGAGTGGAGGGATTAAGGGCAGGGGTTTTCATGCGGTGGGTGACAGCCCACTGAAATCAGTGTCGTGGGGAATGAGAGCATTGAGAGGCCTTCCTTGTCCACCCTTGGCTGTCCTGGCTTTAGTTTTCCCCGTAGCACTCACCAAATTACTTCAGACGCTACGATTTTGCATGTTGACCTTTCTCACTCTCTCTCCAGTAAAAGGCAAGGTCCAAGAGGAGGAGGATTTTTTTTTTTAATTTAAATCCAAGTTAGTTAACATATAGTGTAATAATGGTTTCAGGAGTAGAATTTAGTGATTCATCACTTACATACAATACTCAGTGCTCATCCCAACAAGTGCCCTCCTTAATGCCCATCCCCCATTTAGGACATCCCCCACCCAACACCCCTCCAGCAGCCCTCAGTTTGTTCTCTGTATTTAAGAGTCTCTTATGGTTTGTCTCTCTCTCTCTCTCTCTCTCTCTGTTTTTATCTTATTTTTGTTTCCCTTCCCCTATATTCATCTATTTTGTATCTTAAATTTCACGTATGAGTGAAATCATATATTTTACCTTCCTCTGACTTATTTCACTTAGCATAATACTCTCTAGTTCTATCCACGTTGTTGCGAATGGTAAGATTTCATTCTTTTTCATTGCCGACTAACATTCCATTGTATAGATGTACCACATCTTCTTTATGCATTTGTCAGTCAATGGACATTTGGGCTCTTTCCATACTTTGGCTATTGTTGATAGTGCTGCTATAAACAAAGGGGTGGATGTACTCCTGTGAATCAGCATTTTTGTATCCTTTGGATAAATTCCTAGTAGTGCAATTGCTGGGTTGTAGGGTAGTTCTATTATTAAGTTTTTGAGGAACCTCCATACTGTTTTCCAGAGTGGCCGCACCAGTTTGCATTCCTACCAGCAGGACAAAAGTGTCCCTCTTTCTCTGCATCCTTGAGGGCAAGGATTTTTATCTCTTTCATCCACTGACGTCAAGTCCCAAAGCCTAGAACAGTGTCTCACACATACTAGGTGTTCCATAAATATTTGTTGAATGATATAATTTTTTAATGGGATTGAATAGAAGAAGAAACATGGGAGTGCATTGCACATGGTAATGGAGAGCATTATTCTGTTTTAAAACTTTGTTTCAGTTGTGTATAAATGTGTGAGTGTATATTGGGTCCTGATGTAGAAGGTATTTCTTGCCATGAATTGGACAAAAAGGTTTGAAAATACTGATAAAGACTATGGGCTTTGAAGCTAGACTACTTGTGTGAACTTGTGTGAAGTTATTTGAATTTTCTGTCTCAGTTTCCACATCTGTGAAATGGGACTGATAAACACTGCTTATATCATACTGTTGATATGAGGAATAAATGGGATTTTGTTTCTAAAGGGCTTTGAACATGTCTTGACACATGGTAGGCACTCACAGTGTTGGCTAACCATGACTACAGGTCATTTTCTTTGAGATGCTTCAAAGATTCTCTCATTCCCAGATAGGAATCACAGATGGTTTGGTTTTCTGTGATGCATGTACTTTTCCTAGCAAGGCTCTGGCTCTTTCTAGAACCTTCCAGGAGCAGGGCAGACCCAGGGCAGTGTCTTGCTCATGAAGCTCTCTTGCTGGACTGGCCCTCATGTTTCTCCTTCTCCACCAGCAATTATGCCCATTATTTGTATTCTGAGATCCTTAATTGAAGTTCACTATTCACCTGATATTCTGGTTGTAGTTCAGATGACAAAGTAAATATCATTAATATTTTAAATTGGCAGCATTTTCTCCTTGCACTAAACTTTGCCCGGTGGAGGGCAGGCAGTCTCTATTTGGCAGGCCCTTGAAATTCATTCATTTGTTCATTAATCTCTTCCAACCCAATGAGAGTTTATCAAGGTCTTACTTCATGCCAAGTCTGTGTTAAGGGTCAAGACTGCAAAAGTCGGTGACCTGCTTTTAAGGTTCTCACTGACTCTTTGGCTCCAAGGGTAGAAACCATACATTTTTAGATAAAGAAACAGCTTTCCAGCAGAACTTGGTAAATCCTGAGGCACCTGGGTGGCTCAGTCCATTAAGCGTCTGACTTTGGCTCAGGTCGTGATCTCACAGTTCGTAAGTTCCAGCCCCGCGTTGGGCTCTGTGCTGACAGCTCATAGCCTGGAGTCTGCTTTGGATTCTGTCTCTCTCTCTCTCTCTCCCTCCCTCACTCACACTCAGCCTCCCTCTCTCTCTCAAAAATAATAAACATTAAAAAAAAAACAACTTTGTAAATCCTGAAATGAATGACTAAGGACTGTTCATCTGAATCTTAGTGACATTCAAGAGTCTAGAACAGGAAGAGATCTTACAGTAGGTCTATTCCTGTCCCCTCCAGACAGAGTCCTGGAGACCTAAAAGTATCCTCAGGGTCACACACTCATGACCCTCAAGGCTGGACCTATGAGCCAGGACAAGGCTCTTTCCATTGTCCTATGGCCTTTTCTTTCCTAGAATTTTAAGCAGAGAACTCTAAAGACATAAGTTCTGTCAAAGTCACGGTAACAGGAGCAGTAGACCATCACATTTAGCCTCACATCCATCTCAGCAGATGAAAATTACTGCTGCCATTTTATAGGTAAAGTGCTGAGGCTCGGAGAGGTAAAGAGATTTACCCAGAGTCAAACATTTCGTGATGGAATCTGCCTTGAACTCAGTCTTACAAAAACAGCACTCTTTAACTTCCAGCACTTAGTGCTGTCCTGGGCCAGCTGTAGAATTCTAGCGTTCTGTACTTGGGAGGCCCTGCCATCAGATTCTGCCATGCTGCCAAAGGAGACTTTTTATTTTTAATCTGCATGGGAAATACACTTCCTATTCGGTACTCATGTTACCTAGATCGTTGTAACTTGATGGGTTTTTTCCCCTTCCCGTGAGTGACTAATGAGATTTTTGCTCAGGGAAGAATTCCTTGTGTTCAGTGATGTGTCTGAATAACTTAATTCAAAGTGTTGAATTTTCAGCCTTAGCTGTGATAGAGTAATTTTTTTTTTTTCCCATTCCCTGTTGCAGAGAGATATTAAAACACTATCTGAGACACATGAGCTGGTCGTTGGCTGTGATTCATTTGTAAGTGGAGTTGACATGGCGCCACTGGGCTTCTCAAAGCTTGCTTCTCTCCACCGTCACCCCACCCCCCACCATGTTAGCACTATCTACACCTCAGGAGCACTCTACCAGCCAGCCAGAGGGTGTGGGTGCGTTTGTTTAACGAGCCCTTCCTCCTCTACACATACATAGTAAATACAACCAAGACTCAAAACTTTTCTTTTCCTCTACTTGTTTTTCTTCTGGTTAAGAGACTATTCACAAAGCAGTTGGCTCTATACTTGGCCCTGGATCTTTATGTTTGAAAATCAGGATCTTGACATATTTCCCCGGCTTTGAAACAATGGTACAAACACGTTCCCCATCTGAAAAATGGGTTTGATGTGAGCCAGCTTGCAGGGTTGTAAGACTTACATTGGATGAGTTACTGACTCTGTCTCAGCCTTGGATTCCTTGTCTGCCAAAAGTGGGTGATGGTGATTGGACTGTGTCTTTGACTTGTGAAGTGTAAAGGGGGTAAGTGTGTGAAGAGTACCTAGCACAGAGCCGGGCACATAAGCATTTAATGAAGCTTAGATGGTGGTGTTGTCATTGTTCTAAGTCCAGGCCACAGCTCACATTCCTATCTCTTTGTGTAATGAAGTTCCCCAAGCCTCTTGTCTCTCCTTTCTTACTCCCTCCAGGTCACAGGTGTTTTGCTCCTTTGGAGGCAGATAAGCTTTCTTGTTCCTTTGTGGTCGCTGGTCCTTCCCCAGTTAATCCCTGTTGTCCCTGGCATCTATAAAACTGTCATCTGGCTTCTCTTTATTTCTTACTCTCTACTCACTTGCTTTCAGCTAATGCACATTCCTTCCAGTGTCTTTGTGGGCTCTGTCTGGCTTTTGAGATGCCCTTCACCCCCACTTAAACCCAGTCACAAAGCCAACCCTTCCTTCAAAGCCTGGCTTTTCCATGATACCTTGTGTTAGTTAAGATAGGGGTTTGCTGCATATGACAAAACCCCAAAAAGTAGCTTAAGCAAGATAGAGGTGTATTTCTCTTGCAAGTAAGAGAATGCCAGAAGTAAGCAGTCCAGGGAGAGTATGGTGACTACCATGATCATCAGGAATTTGGGCTTGTTTCTATTTGTGCTTTTCTGTCTCAAGGTTGCCTCATGAGGTCCAAAATAGCTGCTGAAAATCCAGCCATCACGTTCACATTTCAGATGAGAATTAGAAGAAAGGGAGGAAGGACTAAGTGGCAGCTGTTGGTCTGCCTTTTAAGGCACTTTCCTGGTAGGCTCTCCTAACAAATTCTGTTTAGATCTCATTAGCCACCTCTAGCTACAAGGAAGGCTGGGAGATGTAGTATTTTATCTGGGCATATGGCCACCTCAAATAAAATAGGGTCTCTGTTATAAGAAAAAATGGAAGAATTGATATTGAGTAGGCAGCTAGCAGCCTCTGGCACAAGCCTTTTCCAACTACTCCAACCCATCTTGTGGTTCTTAGAGTGAGCCCCACACTCACACAGTTGTCTTATTATTGTGCCCTCTATTAATTCATTGACCCAACGAACAAATAATGACCGAACCACTGCTCTGTGCAAGGCACAATGCCTTTTCTATGTTTACTGTGAAGTGTAGCTTTCAAACTCAGAGGTTAGCTGGCTCCTTGAGAGCAGGGATCATAGCTTATGCTTCTTTTTCTCCTTCACAGTATCCTTCACAGGGCTGGGGACATGGCAGGCTCTTGATGAGTACTTGGTTGACTTTGGAATATCACAAGCGAGATGTTCAGTGAAAAAATAAATCCCCTGCCTTGGTACTGTGCTAGAAAATTACGGTTATATAAGGTTTGTTTTTGGCTCATTGTGGTTTTGAGGAGCCAGAGCGAGGAGATTGGGGCATGGGGTATGACTAAACCTCAGGGCTGCGTTGTAGCCACAATGGACTGGTCCGGGTATTGGGGCAGACTTGACTGTTTTGGAAACCGGACTAGTTTGTATACCAAACCAGAATTATAAACAGAAATCTCTGTGCCCACCTTCCTTTACCACTGCTGCGTGTAGCTGTATTTATGCCACGCAAATCTCTCTCGCGGTTTCTGCACTGCATAGCTCCAGAGTAAATCTGCAGTCTTTCCGCAGGAGCGTGGGCTTCGGTTCGTGTTGCTGTCTTCCCGTTTGATCCTGGCTCTAGTCTGCCTGAGACAAGACTGTGTGAGGGAGCTTGCCTAGAGCTTATGTCATATCTTGTGGCTGCCGAGAAAATGATTGTTTTAAAAATGTTATTGGCACTTAGTAAAAGAACTAGGATATACTTAGCAACTACTACCTGCAAGGCACTATGTTAAGTGTTTAACCTACACGGTCACATTAATATTCAGCACAGTCTCCTGTTCTTTACCTTCTGTAAGTACCACTCTTCTCATTTTGCAGATGAGGAAAGCCGAGGCTCTGACCAGTTAGCTAACAAGCCCAGGTTCCCTTAGGGCCAAGTGCTGGGGTTATTTTCTTCTCCTATTGAAAAAATTAATGACTTTTATGGAGAGATAATTCACACAGTATAAAACTCACCCCTTTGAAGTATGGAGTCACGGGTTGGTTTTTAGTATATTTGCAAAGTTGTGCAACCATCCCTCATCTCTAATTCCAGACCATTTCCATCGGGGCGGGGGGACTGTGTTTGGGTCCAGGCTTCTCCTCTGACCACACCATTTCCTTTTCTAACTCACCACATGCAACAATTTAAAATTGTTGCCAGGGGCACCTGGGTGGCTCATTCAGTTAAGTGTCTGACTTCGGCTCAGTTCGTCATCTCATGGTTTGTGGATTCGAGCCCTGCGTCGCGCTCTCTGCTGTCAGCACGGGAGCCTGCTTTGGATCCTCTCTGCCCTGCTCTCTCTGCCCCTCCCCTGCTTGCACTCTCTGTCTCTTTCAAAATAAATAAATAAACTTAAAAAAATTATAAAATAAAATTACTAGGTCAGGCACGCCTGGATGGCTCTGTTGGTTAAGTGTCTAATTCTTGATTTCAGCTCAGGTCATGATCTTGAGGTTCATGGGTTCAAGGCCCACATTGGACTCTGCACTGATAGTGTAGAGCCTGCTTGGGATTCTCTCTCTCCCTCTCTCTCTCCCCCTCCGCTGCTTGTGCTGTCTCTCAAAATAAATAAATAAATAAATAAATAAATAAATAAATAAATAATGCTGTCTCTCAAAACAAACAAACAAACATTAAAAATCTGTATATATTAAAACAACTAGGGCAGGCTTGGGGGAAATGTGCACAGGAAAGGACCATCTGCTTCTTCATTTGCTTCCCCATCATTGAGGTGGTCCTGGTGCCCTTTTGAATTCCCCCTGGGCCACACCTCACCCCATCAGTGCTTCCCAGACTTGGGGCAAGGGGGCAGAACATCCCAAACTTGAGTTCCATGAGCACCCCTCCTTCCTGCCTCAGGGTTGTGGTTGGTGTGGTGAGAGGCATCCTTGTTCTGACCTGTGTCTTATTTGCCTTGGTAGCCCCAGAATGTCACAGTGCTCTGGCATATAGGAGCCACTCACACAATTCATGAAGGTCCAGACCTTCATTTCAATGCCCCTGATCTAAACCAGTGCACTAACCAATTGTTCTGCCTCCGGCCTCACTCTTTCTGCTTCAGCCCCCAGCTATCTTCCACATTAAAGCCAAAGGGATCGCCCTAAATCTAATTATGCACCCCCTGCTTGCATTCTTCAGTGACTCTCTGCCACCCTCAAAGTAAATCTGAGCTTCTTAGATGCAAATGTGCCCAGCCATTTGTGATCTGATCCACCCTCAGCTCTGCCCTCCCCCACCCACACACGCATATACTTCATGCTCTAGCAATCCTGAGTTGCTTGTAGTTTCCAAACATACCCTGCATCCTTATTCCTCTGCATGTGCGGCTCCCCTTCCCTGGAATGCCCTTTCCATATTTGTCCACATGACAAATTACTCTTCATCCCTCAGGTCTCAGCTAGGAGGTACTTCCTCTGTAAAGCCTCTCCTGCTTTCCTAGGTAGACCCAAGAACTGGGTGTCAGGAGTGCGTTTGTCTGCAGGTAAGACAAAACTGTGCCACAATGACACTGTGATACGCAGAATAATGTCCCCCAAGGATGTCCATGTCCCAGTCCCTGGAACCTAGGAGTATGTTCTATTACATGGCAAAAGGAACCTTGCAAATGTGATCAAATTAAGGACCTTGACGTGGAGAGAGAGTCGTGGATTATCCAGGTGGGCCCAATGTAGTAACAAAGGTCTTCAAAGTGGAAGAAGGAGGTAGAAGAGGTCGGAGTGATACAAGATGATAAGGACTCAATCCACTGTTGCTGACTTTGAAGAGGAGGGAAGGGGACCTTGAGCCAAGCAGGATGAGCAGCCTCCAGAAGCTGGAAAAGGCAAGGAAATGAATTATCTTCTAGAGCCTCCAGAAAGGAACCCAGCCCCTGCCAACACCTTGACTTTAGCCCAGTGACAGGCCGTGTCAGACTTCTCACCTATAGATGGTAAACTGGTGTCATTTTAAGCCATGAAATTTGTAATCATTTGTTAACAGCAACAGAAACTAATACAATGACCTGGCCAGATAGGGCTTTGTTTTCCTCCGATCCCAAGAACTCCAGAGGCAGGCTTTCTGGGATGGCTCAGCAGCACTCTCAGGGGCCCAGACTCTCCCTGTTATTTAGCAGAAAGGTATTTGTCCTCTTGCTTGTTGCCTCATAGTTAAAAAAAAAAAAAAATCTGCTGCATCACTAGATGTGTGCTCATGTTTCAGAGAGGGAGAAGGGTGCAAAGGACTGTAGTGATCACACTGGCTGTCCCTTTAAAAAGCTCCCCCCACCAAACCCTACCTAGCAACTGCTGCTTTCATGCTATTGGCCAACATAATGTGGCCGTCATTAGCTGCAAGGAGGGCTGGAGGGGAGATCAAGGATTTCAGCCCTTGAGCCTCTGTTGTAAAGAGTGTTAAAGAGAGGAGACTGTGATTGGCTCTTTGGAAAACCAGCCCAGTGTTAGCCACACAGTTCTTCCCTGCACTTTGCACATACACTCATTTGAGCAAATATAATATGGTTTAAATAGGTTTGCCTCTCTGTCTCCCCAACTGGATTCTAGCCTCTTAAAGTGTATGTGTGTTAGAAATGGACCACTTTTAAAAATTCTAGTCTCCCTGCCCCTAGCACAGTGCTGGTGTATTATTGTATTTATTAAAGAAAAAAGAAGAAGAGGAATGTGCCTTTTCAAGTAAGAATTTTGTGGGATTTGGACTACCTGGGCACACTATTGGGATCTCTAAGCACTTAAAGACCTTTCACTTTTTTCTCTTCTCTTCCGCTTTGCTTTTATATTCATCTCTTCCTCCCCCCCCCCTTTTTTGGGGGGGGATCAGTAGGACCAATTAATAAGACATATTCTAGAGCCATTATTCTCAAGGGCTGTGGTGGGTTTTTCCTCCTGAAGCCATTTTCAAACTTCAAATGCCCCTGAGGAGTGTGCCCTTCAGCTTACTACCATGACTGCCTGCCCACCAGTTCAGAATCTGGCATTTTGTGCGCCTCTTACTGATGGGAGTATGTTGTTTCCTGAAGGTGGACAATGAAGAAAAAGGATGATACTTCAAACCTGGCCAGCTAGGTCCTCCCCAACTGATGGAGACCCATGCTAGTCATTAGGGCGGTAAACTAAATATTTTGGTTCCCTCTTGCTTTCCAGGAACACGGTAGGTAGGATTACATCCCTGGTTCCCTTGCAATTGGGTAGGAACCTTTGCCTAGTTCTAACCAGTGAGTTTGAATGGAAGTGATGCGTGCAACTTCTGGACCAGAGCATTTAATGCTGGTATGAGACCTTTTTCCTTCTTTGGTATTGCAATGTACAATGATTAAGCTGGTGACTGTTCAGTCAGCCTGAGTCCTAGGGGGAGGGCAATACAGAACAGAGCTCCCAGTCAATCATTAATGGATGTGTACTAGAGTGAAATAGAAACCATTGTTATTTTAAGCCATTACAATGTTTGGTGCTCGTTGTTACTGCAGGATCAGTTTATCCTGACTGATCAAACACCTGGCTTATATTCATAAAGAAGAATGACTCTTTGGAGCTTCAGAAATCAATGTAATTTTCTGGGGTGCCTGGGTGGCTCAGTCGGTTAAGTGTCCAACTTTGGCTCATTTCATGGTTCATGGGTTCAAGCCCCGTGTTAGGCTCTGTGCTGACAGCTCAGAGCCCGCAGCCTGCTTCAGAGTCTGTCTCCTGCTGTCTCTGCCCCTCCCCAGCTTGTGCTCTGTCTGTCTCTAAAATAAATAAACATTTAAAAAAATTAAAAAAAATAAAAGAAATCAATGTAATTTCCTCAAAACCTTTAAGTTCCCAGGGCACTGGCTGGCTCAGTCAGTGGAGGGTGTGATTCTTGATCTCAGGATCATGAGTCCAAGACCCATCTTGGGCATGGAGCCTACTTAGAGAAAGAAAGAAAGAAAGAAAGAAAGAAAGAAAGAAAGAAAGAGAGAAAGAAAGAAAACGAAAGAGGAAGAAAGGAAAGGAAAAGAAAAGACAGAAATGTAGGATGTCAGGCCTAACCCTAGACCTGTATTTAAAAAAAAAAAACAAAACAGGGGCTCCAGGGTGGCTTAGTCGATTAAACATCAGACTCGATTTTGGCTCAGGTCATGATCTCACAGTTTGTGAGTTTGAGCCCCCCCCCATCAGGCTCTGCACTGACAGTGTGGAGCCTGCTTAGGATTCTCTCTCTCTCCCTCTCTCTGCCTGTCCCCTGCTTGTGCTCAATCCCTCCCTCTCTCTCTCTGTCTCTCTCTCAAACATAAATAAAGAAAAACTTAAAAAAAGAAACAAAAAGAGATGAGACATCTTTAAAAAAACAAAACAGGAGCGCCTGGGTGGCTCAGTTAAGCATCTGACTTTGGCTCAGGTTATGGTCTCATGGTTCCTGAGTTCAAGCCCCACATTAATCTCTCTTTCTGCTATCAGCGTGAAGTCAGCTTTGGAACCTCTGTCTTTCTCTCTCTGCCCCTTCTCCAATCACAGGCCCGCACACTCTCTTTCTCTCTCTCAAAACTAAATAAACATACAAAAGGAAGCTCTAAAAAACCAAAGCTAACACACACAAAAAGCCCCTCTAAGTTCCCTTCTCACTGAGGCCAAGTGGTAACTATAGCTACTGTAGGTATATATCAGAGGGTGGGGCTCAAAAATGTGAAAAATGGTGTTAGAAATGGCTAAATTGTTTCGCCTTGTTTTATTCAGTGATTTCCTAGAAGGATTTTGTAGAACTCAATAGCAGATTATACTCATGGCTAAGATTTTTTACAGACGATACAGAGCAAAAGCGGCAAGAAAAATATATGTATCGACAGACTCCACAGAGGTCCAGCATAAGGCTTTGATGTCTTTCCTTGTCTGAGTCCATTTAGCAGTTCTCTCTCTCTCAAAGCAGACTACAAAGACATACATGGGCTATCTATTCCCAGGGAAGTCTGTTTGGGTCTGAGGTTAGAGACTATTATGAGGTGCTGGTCACACAGGCATACCCTGATAAACAACCAACCCTGGCAGCCAAAAATAAGAACCCCCAAAACGAAACCAAATGCATATCGGCAATCCTGGTGTTTGTGCAAAAGGGCCAAACAAGCCATCACAGCATGATCCATTGTTCCAGGTGCAAAATCATGAAATCACTGCCATAGTGGAAGGGATACTAGAATTAAAGACCATGGAAACCTATCTTGTCCACGATGTCACGGATCTGGTAGTATAGTAACTTTATTTGGAGGATAGAAGGCCTAAACATTTGTCTGATTGCTCAGATCTCTGATTAATGTAATTTCCTTGGGGAATTTGCACAGTGAGGGTAACACTCAGAAAAGTTTCAGAAATGCAATGCAATTTTCCAAGATCTTTGTTTGTTAATTAGACTTTGGGAGCCATACTGGCAACCTCCTCACCACATACATATGATTTCAAGCCATAAAGAACAGATTTGTAAGCAAAAGTTTAAAATTATCAATCTGTATAGTCAGGACCACCTGACTATAATGGAATGGTTTTGCCAGGCTGAGTGTTTATTAGAAATATATATTACACACATAATTTATAGTCCGTGAGACTATTATTATTCCCATTCCATACTAATAAGTCTAGAAATATTGAGTCACTTGCCCAAGTCACACAGCTAATAGGACAAAGCTAGGATTGGAACCCCAGCTCTTTCTGGGGCCGAAGTTACTCTACTACAACCCACTACTAACTCTATTTTTTTTTCTTTTTTTTTTTAGTAAACTCTATACCCAACTTGAGGTTTGAATTCATAACCCTAAGATCAATAGTCGCATACTATACCAACGGAGCCAGCCAGGCACTCCCCACGGCCCACTAACTCTTTTTTTTTTTTTTTTAATTTTTTTTTAACATTTATTTATTTTTGAGACAGAGAGAGACAGAGCATGAACGGGGGAGGGTCAGAGAGAGAGGGAGACACAGAATCTGAAACAGGCTCCGGGCTCTGAGCTGTCAGCACAGAGCCCGACGTGGGGCTCGAACTCGCAGACCGCGAGATCATGACCTGAGCTGAAGTCGGACGCTCAACCGACTGAGCCACCCAGGCGCCCCCCCACTAACTCTTAATCTCTCTAGGCCATATCTCTCACCTGGAAAATAAGGGGATTAGACTAGATGGTCTTCCAGGCCGAAACTTTATGAACACCAGTTAGATGAACTGCTACTCTGTACCAAGTAATGGTTAAGAGCCTGGCTTTGAATCAGAGAAGCCTGGGTTTGGATCCGGTCCATAGACCACTTGTTATTTTGTGCCCTTGACCAAGTTACTTCACCTTTCCATAAACCTATTTTCTTTTCTCTATAATGTAGATGAGTATATCTCACCTGGTGTTGTAGAGATTAGATGAAATAATATACAGAAAATATGTGGCACAAGGCCGGGCATACAGTAAGCTCTGTGGAAATGACAGCAGCCACTGGTGTGGTGGTGAAGAGCATACCGTCTAGGACCGCACTGCCTGCGTTCAAAGCCTCGCTCTGCCACTTACTGTTGTGCAGCCTTGAGCTAACTTAAATTTTTTCTGCCTCAGTTTCCATATCTGTAGACGGAAGGTGATAATGGTATGATAACGACACCAAAGTAAGCTGGTGTAAACATTAAATAACTTAATATGTGAAGCTCCTGGAAAAGCACCTGACACACGGTATGCAGTGTGTGTTAACTGTAACGTGTGTTGGCCATATGCATTGCTGAAATAGACAGCAAGGGTGGCAAATGGTCTGTGGCTCATCTTGTTGCCTGGGCATATCCTTAACTGAAACCCGAGGCTTCTGGAAATCCTGCAGTTTGAATAATCCAAGAGCTGGAGCAGTGGAGCCTCCAATTACGGAGTCTCACAGCTGCAGCCTGGGGAGGAAGGTGAGGCCTCAGGGCTGGCTAGCTGAGGTTGTGGTCCTATTATGGAGACAGCCCTGCTTTGTATGCAGCTGCCTTGCCTTCTGTTTGGCTGCATAATTGTGCCTTTTTGTTTTGTTATAAAGCATCTTGAGGAATTCAGAGCCCTCTCCCGCTGACAGCAGTGAAAGCCACAAGAGTGTCAGTCTCTAATGAGCCTCTTCGGACGCTCTGATGGCTGTACCTAGGCTGTCAGGCAGGGAGCACACACACAGGCCCTCCCCAGTATCCACTGGCCCCCTTTGAGTGCAGGCCACCACTCCGGACTTCATTATGGGGCTCCCTGAACATCCCCAGGATCCCCCATGCTTGTCCTCATTGTCTCAGAAGGGGACAGAGTTGCTTCCTGAATGCTAGGCTTGGTGGTAACCTTTGTAGGCTGGCAGTGAGAAAACAGAAATTAATTATTCATATCAGTGGGCCTGAAGGAGCTCTTGTTTGCAGAGTTGACTCTCCTTCTGGCTACCAGACCCAGAATCCCCCAGGGCCTTTGTGCAAGCAGAAGACTGCAGGGTCCTAGGAGACAGCTGCCCGAAAAGCAGGGGAGGCAGGTAGCCGGCCCTGGGCTACACGCAGTCTGCTGCTGCACTTTGTTTGGGCCGCAGAGGGTTAAAACAAAATGGAAACAATTTAAAATCTGGAAATGGTACATAAAAATCTGGATTTCTGGCTTTTCCTGAGAGATGGGAAGATCTGCGGTACATGTGGAAATCATCAGGCGAAGAGCTGACCCATTCAGACGGGGCATGGTTTCACTAACTGCTTCAGCCCTGGGCTGGCCCCGTTTTCTGTTCACGTCATGCAGGGTGTATGTGTAGTGTGGTGAACAAGCACGACTCTGGAGCTGGGCTGCCCGGCCTTGCAGCCTGCCTCTGCTATTTACTAACTGCATAACCTTAAGCAAATTACTTAACTCTTGTGGGCCCCAGTTTCCTCCTCTGCAGAATGGGGGTTATATTAATAGCGTGCCTAACAAATTTGTGAGAAGTGAGTTTGTATAAGTGCTTAGAGCTGCCTGTCGCATTCCAAGTGCTGTTTAGGTGTTAATTACACTAGTATTACACTCCTTGCCTGGTGTCTTAGGCATTTGAGTTTACAATCCGTGTGTAAAAGAGTTTTTCCATAGAAGAAAAAAAGGTATTTCTTTCCTAGTGTGCATCCTCACTCCGTAATAAGCCTTTACTCCCTCCTCCATCCCCTCATCCGAGCACCTTGAAATATAACCATCAGAGTAGTGCTACCCTCTGTAACAAACCAACTCCAACATGTCAGTGGTTTAACGGGTGAAGTTTCTTCTGGTTCCCATGACAGTGGATGTAGGTGTTCCCGATGGGCAGGTTTGCTTCCTGCGGTCACTCAGAACCCAGGCTCCAGTGCCCTGGTGCGTCGGCCCTCCTCCAGGTCCTGCAGTTCTCTGCTTCCAGAGGGCACTGGGCAAACAAGAGAGTGAAGACACGTGTACTTCTTAATTCCTCTTAGCCCAGAAGTGATACCCATTTCTTTTGCTCACATTGCATTGGCAAAGACCAGGCCCGTGTCCCCTCTTAGATGTAGGGGTCCTGGCGAGTGAACCCCCCACCTGGCAGCTTCTTCCCAGTAACAGCCATGCTCTGGGGAAGGGGCTGGGGCAGAAATCTTTGGGGGACCCTCAGCTGTCCTTGCCACCACAGTCATATTAAAGAAGCCTCCAAATCAACATCTCCCTGGGTTTATTTTCCGGTTGCTACTTTTAGCTTGTGAAACATTCCCAAGGGTGATCACCTTGTCTTTGGTTTTTGTCTGGTTTACTGGGGGGAGAAGGAGGGAAACAACCTTTTTATTTTTAATTTCATTCTTCAGGTTCGTACAGACCATAAAAGCATTGATTTAGGATATCAAAATTAGATTTGGGCAATAGTATTTCATCTGAGTTACTTATTTGAAGAGAAATACAACTCAGTTATTGTGCTTATATATACATTGAGATAGCTGCCAACTTAGAAGAAAGAAGAAATATCAGAAGAAAAATTCTGATTTGCAATCAGAATTTTTATATGCAAACCTTAGGTCTCTCCTTTCTTCTTCCTTTATTTTTTTTTTTCAACGTTTATTTATTTTTGAGAGACAGAGAGAGACAGAACATGAGGGAGGGGCAGAGGGAGAGGGAGACACAGAATCAGAAGCAGGCTCCAGGCTCTGAGCTGTCAGCAGCACAGAGCCCGACGCAGGGCTCGAACCCGCAAACCGTGAGATCATGATCTGAGCTGAAGTCGGATGCTTAACCAACTGAGCCACCGAAGCACCCCTCTTCTTCCTTTATATTGGACCAAAGTAGGTAATTTAAACTTGTTAAGTCAGTTACTCATGGAGAAGATATATGTATATTTATAATACAATCAAATGTATGTATCATAAATTTTAAAAATTGATGAAAGCCAAAATACATTTTTAGGAGGGACCCTATACAGGCTAATCTTTAGGATTAAGAAAAGAAGAAACGAAAAGAAGTCGTATACAGCATTTCACATCTTTTCAAAATAGAAAGTGTGTCACGCTGCTTTTTTTTAACCAGTTCATTTCTTTGGAACCACAGAGCTTGTCATCCTTGAAGAAGTGAGATCACCGTGGGGTTAAGACACTGTCTTTGCTACAGTTTGTACACCGTTTCTGAAAAGCCCGCACAGAACTTTTATGACTTAGGACAATGACTTCAGTGCCCATAATTCAGACTTACTTACTTAGTTTGTTCTTGGCTTCCAAATTGCCTGACAGCTTTCTTCTGTCCCTGCACATCAGTCTTTCTGTGAATCAATCGCAGGCAGAGGATGGAAAGAAAACACAGAATCTGCAGTTTCTTGTCTGACCACTTCCCAGGCTGACCTGGCTCCCACCGGAGCACACTGCAAAAGTGAGACGTTTTAGAAGCTGAAAGGTGGAAGTAGCCAACTCTTTCTTGGTCCCTGGGTGAGAGTTTGTTTAATGTCATACCTCAAAGATAGATCTGTGTTAGAACAAACGCTGGATCTCCCCTTGTGGTCAGATGAGCTGGCTCTTACGGATTCTTTACGGCTCCATTCAAGGATTTGCTGGGAAATGTCACACTCCTTTAGCTGATTAGCAAAAGGGTGAAAAATACTCTAGAATCCAAATCTGTCATCCCAGCCATGGCTCCTCCCCCTGCCCTTGTCTTTGTGTCTGAATTTAACACTCGTTTCATTCTGCCTCTTATTATGGTAATTTCAGTGTTACCCCCACTTCACAGGGCTTGCCGAAGGCAGGGACTGACTTATGGTGATCAAGGGTGCAGACCCTTGAGCCACATTTACTGGTTGTGAGGACTTTAAAAAGTTATTTCACCTCTCTGTGCCTCAGTTTTCTCATCTGTAAAATGGATGTGTCAATAGCATATACCTCCTGGAGTGTTGTAAGAATTGAATGAAGTAATCCATGGTAAGTACTCAGCCTGATGTATAGTGAGCACTCAGTAAATAATAACTCATTGTTTACCCTCTGTTTTCCCACCATCTGCCATAGAGCCTTATGTGTCCTACCTGCTTGACAGATGTTTATCCACTAACCCAAAAGAATGATTGAGAAAATTACTAAACTATTATTCTTCTACTTTTAGAGTAATCTAAATAAGGAACTGATTGCAAGTCAGAATCTTCTGCAGGAGCATTGAAAAAATGACAAATTCCTGGGGCTCCTGGGTGGCTCAGTCGGTTGAGCATCTACCTCTTGATTTCGGCTCAGGTCATGACCTCAAGGTTGTGGGATTGAGCCCCCCACTGGACTCTGTGCTAATAGCCAAGAGGCTGCTTGGGATTCTCTCTCCTCTCTCTCTCTCTCTGTTCCTCTTCTGCTTATGCTCTCTGTCTCTGTCTCTCTCTCTCAAAATAAATAAATAAACATTAAAAAAAAAAACAACAACAGACTCCTGGTGCCTAGACCCACTGAAGTGGCATCCCAGTGGATCTGGGCACAACCTGGAGTCTATATTTTTAACGTGTTGTGGGAATTCTTTTTTTTTTTTTTTCAAGTTTATTTATTTATTTTGAGAAAGAGAGAAAGAGAGAGAGCACACCAGGGGCAGACAGAGAAGGAGAGAGAAATTCCCAGGAAGGCTCCACACTGTCAGTGCAGAGCCCAATGCGGGTTGATCTCACGAGCCATGAGATCATGACCTGAGCCCAAATCAAGAGTTGACTTGAGCCCCTGTAGAGATTTTATTTTTAAGTAAGTTCTGTACCCAGTGTGGGGCTGGAACCCACAACCCCAAGATCAAGAGTTGAACACACTCCACCACCAACTGAGTCAGCCAGGCACCCCTCAGCCAGGCACTTTTTTTTTTTTAATTTTTTTTTAACGTTTATTTATTTTTGAGACAGAGAGAGACAGAGCATGAACGGGGGAGGGTCAGAGAGAGAGGGAGACACAGAATCTGAAACAGGCTCCGGGCTCTGAGCTGTCAGCACAGAGCCTGATGCAGGGCTCGAACTCACAGACTGTGAGATCATGACCTGAGCTGAAGTCGGACGCTCAACTGACTGAGCCACCCAGGTGCCCCAACCAGGCACTTTTACAGTTTGTTATCAAAAAGGAAATCTTATTGCAATTGCCATCAAATACGGAAAACAGGATCAGGCTATGTACATCACATCCCATTTTTTTTTCTTTCCAAAACTTTTTGTGGTAAAATATACATAACATAAAGTTTATCATCTTAACCATTTATAAGTGTGTCCACTTCAAGGGTATGAAATACATTTATAATATGGTACCAGCCGTCACCACCATCATCCCCAGAATTCTTTTCATCTTGCAAAACTGAAACTCTCTACCCATGAAACAATAGTTCCCCTCCCCCACTGCCCCATAGTCTCCACCATCCTCCTTTCGGTCTCTATGAATTTGATTACTCTGTAAGTACCTCGCGTAACTGGAATTGGGCAGCGTTTGTCTTTTTGCGACTGGCGTCTTTCACTTAGCATAATGTCCTCAAGTTTCATCCATGCGGTAGCATGTGTCAAAATTTCCTTCATTTTACAGGCCGAATAATATTCCATGGTATGTCTATACCACATTTTGCTGATCCATTCATCTATCGATGGACACTTGGGTTGATTCCACATTTTAGCTATTGTGAATAATGCTGGTGCAAACTTGGCGTACAAATATCTTTTTCAGACCCTGCTTTCAACTCTTTTGGGTAAATGCCCAGCAGGGGCATTGCTGGAACATGTCTGGGGAGGCCCTTTCCGCCCATACAACCCCAAACCTTGATGTTAAAAGGAAGCCATAAAAAAGTTCCCAGTTTGCTTAAGAACTTTAGGTGCTTCCAAGGAAAATGTGAAGGGAAAAGCCCTTTTGAGTCTGTGTGTGAGTAGATAAGGAGTTGCCAGACAGTTGATAAAGTAATCCATTTGTGTTAGGAGCCAGCAAACAGTCAGAGGGAGGAAGCCGCCCAGGGTGACCTTTGGCCTGAGAGTAAACACAGCATCAGCAAGCTGAGTGACACTTGGACCATGGTACAGAGAAGTCCATTGTGATCTGCTGTTTCAAAACACTTGGCTGGTTGTGGTTTGAATCATGTAGGTCACCCTCTGGCTGCCCCCAGACAGCGATCGTGGTTTTTGAAGGTGTCGGGTTCTCTCCTGCATTCATTCCCCCTGCTGAGCTTTGGGGAAGGAGGGCAGTGGGGTGGGGTCACATCTTTCCACCCAGGGCACTAGTGACAGCCCCAGAGTCCCAGCACAGGCTGAGCCACTGCCTCTCTGAGTGTCATTACTTTCTGCCTCTACTCTCTCCCTCTCTCAAAGGGGTCAGCCTTCGCTAACTTAGAGGTAGGTGGTGTGAAACACCTGTGTGTGTATTTTCTTTGGGAGCAGAGATTAAGACAAGCACTTCACTGCAATTTTATAAATTTGCTGAGTTTGTAAATAGTTTGGCAAACCCGCTGGACTTTAATAAATGGAACTTTTTCTGGTATTTTAAAAAGTCACTGGATGGCATGGAGTACTTATAACCTCCAAACTCATCAATGAGAAAGGTCAACAAATATCTTTACAATAATTCTCAATGTTTATGGAGTATCTAAATTACCAAGTATTGGAGGGTTAAAAGAGAAGGATTTGGACAATAAAACATCATTCACTTCAAAGCATGTTGCAGAGAGTAAAAGCATGTATGTCTGATTTTATGACCATGGGAGATCAATTCTGGGCTACCATAAACTCCCCTCCAGGAGAAAGGGATGCAGTCACCATTAAAACAACTTCATTGACACCTGAATTGTGCCAAACAGTACGTCACAGGAAAGGGTTCAAACCTCTGCTTTAAGAGAATTTGGTGTCACTGTGGGACCAGGCTAGCAAACAGGTTTTCACTGCATGAATGTGAATATAATAGAGACCATGCCAAGGGCTTGCCACCTTTAACTGCCTCCCAAGGCACAAAGAAGGTCTGTATAAAACTGTTGGTAACCACTGTGTTCAACTACCACATCTTTGCAGGCTGACCAATGGTTACAAAAGCGATAGCAACTGCTTCACAATCTTGAGGACAGATCCTTTGACATTTTTCTTTGTTTCTCCAGTGCCCACAAGCCTACCAGCAGAAATCGCAGGCAGCTCCCCCTTGTCGCTGTCCCTTCGAGTCAAAGAGGGAGCAGTGGTCGTCAGTGCCACTACACCCAACGTGGCAAAGAACTCAAGCCTCATTAGGAGTAAAGACTGCTCAACTGCGCAGGCCAACAGAAAACATGCAAGTCATGTGGGAACGCATTGATCGAGACCCAGTGCAGCTTGCTGTTGGTCTGGAGACAGGAAAACGCTAAGATTGGCCAAGGGCACCTGCTCCTGATACCCAGTTCCTTTAGGTCACAGACAGAGCTGCTTCCCATGTGTCCCTTTGTCCAGGAAGGCCGAAAGGACAGGATCTAGGATCACCACTATTTCCTTTCCCCGGGGGACCCATCGCGGGGGGTGGAGGGAGGGCCTGGGAAACTTCTCTTTTAAAAAAAAATTTTTTTTAATGTTTATTTATTTTTGACAGAGAGAGAGACAGAGCATGAGCAGGGGAGGGGCAGAGAGAGAGGGAGACACAGGATCTGAAGCAGGCTCCAGGCTCCAGCAGTCAGCACAGAGCCTGACGTGGGGCTCAAACTCACAGACCGCAAGATCGTGACTGAGCCGAAGTCAGACACTCAACCGACTGAGCCACCCAGGTGCTCTTGGAAAACTTCTCTTTTTAAACCCTCAGAACTCAGTGGGTCTTCTTACACCATCTTTCCTAGACTGCAGCAAGGAGGCCGCCTCTGATGTCAGTGGTTCCAAAGTGGTTGACTTAAGACAGAATGCCCGAGGGATTATAAGGTTATAAGGTCTGTGATTCCAAGAGCATTTGGGGGAGGGCATTTCTCCTTTCTAGAGAAAAGAGAAAGGGGACAAATCTAATCTCATCCCTGGAAGGATGTCCCAATTTCTTGCTATTCCACACAACACTATGATTAAATCCATGGACACAATGAAAAACCATGTACATAACCCATGTGTGCATAGGTGTGAGTATTTCTCTAGAGAAGACCTAGACATGGACTGGCAAAGTTGAAAACCATGTGCATTTTAAATATTAATATCAAATTGTCCTCCAAAAATGTTCCAGTTTATACTCTCCCCACACTTTTTGAGACAACCTGTTCACTCTCTCGCCAACATTTGTTACTATTTTTCATTTGTGCCAGTCAACCTAATGGATAAAAACATATCTCAATGTACATATGATCCCAATTACTAATAAGGATACAGTATCTTTTCTTATATTCTTTGGTGACTCCTATTTCCTCTTCTGTGTGATATTCTTTGCCCAGTTTTTAAGATTTAATGTGAATACATTTAACCATTTACCACTGAGTAGTATGCTAATTATAGATTTACTTTTAAGTAGTATGCTAATTATATATTTTAGTAGTATGCTAATTATAGATTTGCTTTTAAGTTAAGGAAATTTGCTGTTCTTTTTCTTTTCTTTTCTTTTCTTTTCTTTTCTTTTCTTTTTTTTGACTACTCTGAATTGTTTATCAGGTAAGAATTTTACAAACATTACTTATATTAGTGGTGGGTGACATTGAAGCTGGAGAGTATTGTGTCTTCTGCAAACTGCATGGCAAGAACCACCAGTATCGTGGTGGAACTTGGGACCCTTTCCAAGGCCATGGCTCTTGCAGCCTGCAGATGTCAGCCCTCGCATCTCCCTGTGCTGGTGAACTAGTTTGGTGACCCACTGGGTGTCAGGATTTCTTTCAATAGCTTTATGGAATGGATCAATGAGGGTAACCTCAAAGAATTTGTATGTGGATACTTCACCAACCCAGTGAGAATTTTAGGACTCTCAGAGCCCCTGCTGTTCTTTTTATTTCTAGTTTCTGGGAGTATTTTTTCTGTTTGTTTGTTTGTTTGTTTGTTTTTGTTTTTCTGAGCAGAAATGAGTGTTAACATTTGGCAAATGGTTTTCTCAAATATGTTAAGATGATCATACACTTTTTCTTCCTTAATCTATTAATATGGTAAATTACACAAATAGATTTCCTAATGTTGAACTAGGTATATATTCCTGGGATGAAATCCTATTTGGTTTGATATACAGAATCTGATATACAGGTTCATTGGTGCACTAAACAACTTATTCACACAACAGCAAGTTGTGCAGTGCACAACCTGCACAACCAAGCATAGTGCCTCTGAGACATACTTGTTTTTTAAAAAACATTGTTAGGGGTGCCTGGGTGGCTCAGTCAGTTAAGTGTCCAACTCTTGATTTTGGCTTAGTTCATGATCTCACCAGGTTTGTGAGTTTAAGCCCCGAGAGGGTCTCTGTACTGACAGGATGGAGCTTGCCTGAGATTCTCTCTCTCCCTCTCTTTGCCACTGTCCTGCTCATGAGGGCAAAGGTGCTGTCTCTCTCTCAAAATAAATAAATAAACTTAAAAAAAATAATAAAATCATTGCTAGATTCAATATGCTATTTGAAAATTAAGATCATTTGCATTTATGGCATAGGAAATATTGATCTATAGTTTTCTCTCTTTTGCTGTCCTTATCCAGTTTTAGTGTCAGAGTTATGGTAGTATCATGAAATTAGTTGGGTAGCTTCCCATCTGTTTCAGTGACATGGAACAGTTCATATAACATGGGCATTTTCTGTTTGTAAAGATTTAGATCCCCTTACCTTTCTAGCCAACAGAATCTCATATCCAGATCTTTGCCTACTTGTCCATTTTCTTAAAGGTTAATAATTTGTTCCATTTTCCTCTCAAACCAATATTTGGACTTATTCTTCCTGGAAAATCAATCATTTCAAACTTCAGATCGAGTTCATGCTGTGAATTCATGCTTTAAGCTTTTCCCCCTGCTCTAAACAAAGCCATGATAGATAAAACTTTTTCTCCAATTAAAAAGCTATAGCTGTGCTCAAAAATAAGATCTACATCTCTATGAACCAGAAATGGAATAAAAGCCACTGTGTGAAAAAGACAGCTGGGCTCTGGGTTTTGGGGAAGAGAGGATGGGACAGAAGAGGCTTCTGGGTGCTAAACCACCTGGGCACTCCTCCTACTTCCTCTCTGCTCGAGTCCCAGAGAGCTGTCTGCCCCTGAGTGCCCTCCTCCTCCAGGATCTACTTCTTTCCTGCACCCCACCCTACACACTGTTTTGGTAGCAGTCCTCTCCTGGGTATGTTGTTGCCTGTGGTCTCTTCTTTCAACCTGATACCCCTATCCCCTATTTCAGGGATTACCTAGAATTCATGGTCTTGAGAGTACCCTGTGTTAGGGTATCCTGTTACAGGTTTTGTGTTAATACATGATTTAGATCATGTCTAGAGATTTGGGTTAAGAGGGAGAGGCCTATGACAAGTTTATTAAAATGGTGTAAAACAAACAAAAAAACCCTCTACGTGTTCAGTCTTCCACCTTGAAACAGAAGCCCCAAAGGAAAATTAAGTTAGAATTAAGATCTCAGTTTTATTTTATTTTTTTTAATTCTTTTTTTAAAGTTTATTAATTTTTGAGAGAGACAGAGCACAAGCAGGGGTGGGACAGAGAGAGAGAGGGAGACCTGAGCCAAAGTCAGACGATTAGTCAGACGATTAATGGACTGAGCCACCCAGGCACCCCTAGATCTCAGTTTTAAAAATTAACATGAGTACATACCATGAATCAGTCCTTGTGTTATGAATAAACATTTTTAATATAAAGATGAAAATAGTACTGAAGTCTTTGTAATAAAACATATCAGTTCTAGTCACCTATTCCCACTACTTGCGCTCCTCTCTCCAGAAAGATCCTGCAGTTAACAGTTTGTTGCATTTCTAGTCCTTTTATGGCACACACACAAGTATTCATATCTAATTTGTGCATTGTTTCATTTGTTCTCACAGCCATAAGAGGTTAGTATTATTAATCCATTTTATGGATGACATAACCAAGGCCTAAGAAAGTTGGGTAATGTGCCAAGGGATCCACAGCTAATTAGTTTGAAGCCATGTTTCTTATTTTGAAAAGGGCCAGTGCCTCTTTTTCAGGAGACAGAGGAGCGCCTGGGTAGCTTAGTCGGTAAAGCACTGATGTCTGATTCTTGATTTCGGCTCAGGTTATGATCTCACCTTTGGTGAGTTTGAGCCCCAAGGCAGGCTCTGTGCTGACAGTGTGGAGCCTGCTTGGGATTCCCGCCCCCCCCCCCTCGGCCCCTCCCCTGCTTAATTACTCTCTCAAAATAAATAAACTCAGAGAGAGAGAGAGAGAGAGAGGGGGGGGGGGGGGGAGAGAGACAGAGAGATGGAGGCACCAGTCTTAAGAAAAATAAATGAATGAGCTTTGCCCACTGGTGTATTTCTTACAAACCCAAAATGGTCTGAAGGAGTCTAAGGGACACTAGGGTCTTCCACTTGGCTACATTCTCCTTTAGCAGTTGTACTTTTGGAGACCTGAGTAAGCAAACCCTTGCCTGATAATTTGAATTTCAGGTAACCCTCATCTGGATTTCAGATCTTCCATTTTTGCTAGGACGTTTTAAACCCTGTGAAAAGACATCGTTGAAGCGCTTCCAAGGAATGTCTTCAGATGCTAGGGACTGTAAATAGTTCCCCCAAGTGCCCCTGGGGGAAATCCTGGAGACCCTGACCGTGGCTCCTGCCAGTAAGAGCTGGGGGAGACACCAAGAGGAAGTAGGCTGGCCTGGCGCCTAGGACAGGTGCGCCTTTGCTTTCTCGCTTTTTCCCCTTCTGCTCCTGGGATTTCCCCAGTGGATCTGACACCGAGGCCAGGAAACGGAAACTCTTTGATCTGTTTGTTTTAAAGCCTGAATAAAAGGTTGGAGCTGGTTCCTCCCGCTTTAGCCAGTGCCTCCTGGAACGTCCACCGCTTACGTCTAGTTGTTTGGCTGCAGCGTGGCCAGACCAACACACATGCCACACCCCCTGGCCGGTCCCTTCCCACCACAGCAGGGAGATCCTGGGCCTCCTTTCACCCCGCAAGGTGCTGAGAGTATGTAGGCAGATCCCCCGAGGGTTTCGGCATCTGCCTCGGAGCGTGAGTCAGAGAAACAAGGCCCCATCCCTGAATACATTTGCATCACAATAACTGCGTAAACCGCAGAAACCGAGGCCGCCTCTCCTGCCGGGGTCCTCGAGCGTCGGGCAGCCACCCGACTTCTGATTTGATGTCGGATTAATCACGCGTGCAGGTGGAGGCAACTCTGGTTGGCAACAAGGCTTAGCCGCGGTGCTCCGTTTCAAATTTAAATGCTGCTGCGTCCTGTCACGTGACCAGGAGCCCGCGGCCCCGCCCCCATCTGGCCCCGCCCCCTAGGAGCTGTCCGGGAGCCCAGCTGGGGTCAGAGGACCTGCTTCTCACACAAGCTCATGCTGGAACTAGTAGAGGACTTAGTAGGGAGAGCTGAATTTACTATTTCTGCAGGCGTCTGGGGCCTCCTCGTGTAAATAAGAGGGCCATTTGTCTTCAAACCAGTGTTTCCAGCCCCAGTGTTTCAAACCCTAAACCTAGCAGGCTTTCAACAAGGGTCTGTGGATTAGGAATAGATGATTATGAATCATCTTCCCTTTCCTAGCAGGATCATCAAATTTCATGCAACATTAACCAAGAGCTAATATATGAAAACATGAAAAGGGTGTTATACACTCTGGTGGGCACACCATAGCCCGAGGTCCTTCGGAAGAGGGTTGGGAAGTTGGGTTCTTCGTCCACAGGGGAAATGCCCTTAAATGTGGTCTCATCATTTATGGGGGGGGGGGGGGGGGGGATTCATATATACTAATTTCTAAGAAAATTTTTTTCTTAGTCCACCATTCTGATTTAGTGTTTACTCTGGATAATGCAAGGTTTACAATTTTAACATTTTAACATAAAATTACCCATATATCTTTTTTTTCTTTGAGCACACTTAGACACTTCAGACCCATTTCCCTTTTCCCAAGGTGGGTGCTTTATACTTGGCGTCTTGGAGAAAATTCTGTTCCTCAAGAAAGTCTATACTGAACTGACTTTTTCAGTTTCCATTATCCTGGAAGCCTTTCAAAGACCTTTACCAGTCTAGAAGCTCCCAGGCTCTCTTAGGCCTGACAGCCCTGACTTTAAGGTGAAGGGATTATATTTTTCTAGATGGATCTTCTTTTTCTTGCTCTAGCAGCTATTGAATAGCAAAGTATGGAGGATACACACTTCTAATAGGGATTAGGGTTGCTTTGACTGTTTTAAAAATGCTAATGAGTTAACTCTGCAATAAAGATGAGACACCTACAGAAAACAAAGGGTGTGGTTTGGCTTTGGTAACCTCAGCACATCTCACAGTATCTCTTCACTGGGTTTGCTGTAACCTTTGCGGGGGTTGGGAGCTGTTTCACTTTTTGCCTTGTTTTGGCCCTCCAGAGAGTGGTGTGTGTGCGCCCACAAAGCTCAAGCAGCATAATGATGATAGTTAACGTTGCTGAGTGTGTAGCAGGCATGGAGCAGGCACCCCAGGCAGCATGGGGTGTCTTACATCTGTTATCCCATTTCAACCGTCTCAAATGAGGCAGTTACCATTACTATCCTCATTTCACAATGAAAGAAACCAAGGTCCAGAGAGATTGAATTATGGGCACCAGGTCTTAAACCCAGGTCTGTTCTGTCTCTGGAACCCACATCCTGACCATTAAACTCTGCATCCGGAATAGCAGCAGCCCAGAAACTGGCCCCGTGACGCTATTGCTGATGTGATTGGCTTTGGATGGTCCTGCAACATGCTGGGTGCTTTTAGCAGCAGTGCCCTGGGGGAATTAGCAGGTGTCCCCACCCTCCTCCTGCACCTGGAATGGGAAGGTGGGCTAACCCAGCCCAAGAAGAGCCACTCTTGTGTGGGCAGTTCTACTTTTGTAAAGTAATTGTCAGCTTCTCTCTTGGCCGGCAGGCCTTTGAACTCCTGAGCCAGGAAACAGGAACCTTTTGACAAGATTGGCTAAACTAATGTCTGGCCCAAGCCATGGCATTCTCCTCTAGGCTATCAACTCTTCAGTACCATGCCCCACGGATAGGGTGTCCTCCTGGGAAGCGTGCCTCAGCCCCATTGAGTATACAGGGGAATTCACCTGGGCATTGTCCCATGTCATCAGCTGTGGGGACCAGGACTGCTGCCTTGGAGTTTCACTGATTTCATCTTGGCAGTTGTGGGGGCTTCTAAAGTCAGAAATGCTTATGAAGACTGTGGCCACTGGGAGGTTTGTTGAAAATAGGACGGCCATCTCTCCCTGTTCCTTCCCCGAGCTTCCCAGTCAGAGTGCCTAGAATGTGTTGAAGGTGTGAGGAGATACTGATTGTTTCCATCTCTGCTTGCCCCAGCATGCTGTGCAGACACGGCATCTCTTGCCTGCGGCATGATGTGAAAAAATTTGATAAAGCACGTCTCTCCCCTGTTCTCCTGAGATTGGAATAGCAAACCAACCTCCATTTACTTTGTCCCTGTCACAGGTTGGGGTTTGGGTGGTGAATTCAAACCTCTCTTTTTCTTTACAGGAACCTCTGTTCCTGCACCTCCCTCCCTCCCCTCCTCCTCCTCAGTTTCCACCCTGGCCAATCCTAAAACTTCCTTCTAATCTCAAAGCTGTGGCCCAGCTCCATGGAAGAAAGTCCCCAGGTGCTATCAGGAGCAGTTCTCAGATTCCTACTGAGGACACTACAGATGAGACTATGTTTCTAGTATCCTTGCGCAGTGCTGACAAGTGGGTGATGTTCCTCCCTCCCCCAAGGAACCAGAGACATCTCGCTTGCACTGTGAGCAAAGTTGGATGATGAACTAGAGTTTCCTCCCAGCGGCTCATCTTTGTGTTTAGGGCCAAGGTGGTCTTGAGCAAGGTGAGGTTATAGTTCATCTAGACAGAACTTGTCTTGCTGAATGCAGGAGAGAATGAAAGCTGGACTGGCCAGGGATCGGTGGCTGAGAAATTTGTGAGCACATTCTGGAGAGCTGCTTTGATTATAACTCCGCAAAGACCCCCACTGTATGCATGTCCCAAAAGGCTAGAAAATGCTAATGTACATTTTACTCTTTTATTGTCTAAAAAATGTGTATTGTGGCTTCATTACTTGTAGAACAGGGGGGAAAAAGCCTGAATAAACTACTAGTTAAAAAAAAACCAGATAGTCTATATGCCTCACCCCTTCTATGTGGTCTTTTTGTTTTTAGTGTTTATTTATTTTTGAGAGAGAGAGACAGAGTGCGAGTGGGGGAGGGTCGGAGAGAGAGGGAAACACAGAATCTGAAGCAGGGTCCAAGCTGTCAGCACAGAGCCTGATGCAGGGCTCGAACTTACAGACCATGAGATTATGACCTGAGCCCAAGTCAGATGCTCAACTAGTCACCCAGGCACCCCCACATGGTCTTTCGATGGCATGTGAGATGCATACAAGTGAGCAAATGATAGGGTGCTAATTGCAGTGTGGCTTCTGAGCTAGCAGCTTGGGTGTTCTTCACAGCAGGACGTTGCCACAGTTCAGGTTCCCCCATTCTTCCCTGCCTCTCGCAGACTTAGAAAGAACTTGTTTGCCAAAGTGTCTGTGACCCTGACTACTCCTGAGCAAAGCTTCTACACCTCCACCAGCTCCCTGAGAACGAGGGTCTTCATGGGAGAGAGTGCACTGACCCTGGAATCAGGCATCTTTGCTTGCAGGGTCAGGCAGGCCAGGTGGGAAGTCAGCTGCTGTTGGTGTCTCAGGCTATGTTCTCCTTGGCAAGACAGAACTCTTCCTTTTGGATCCTGAAAGCCACGTTAGAAATTAGCAGAAGTGCTGCCACGGGTAGATGTGCCCATGTGTACTGATGTTGGCATTAGTAGTCTTTGTAGGAAGTCAAGGTTCCTTGTAGGACTGGAAGGAAATGTGGCCTGCTTTGTGTGCAGCTCCATGTGTGGTCTCTGAGAGAGAACAGCAGGAAGCCAGGGGCTCCGGGGGCCAGAGCTTCTCTCTGGCTGCTTCCTCATCTGTGGTTAGTCGTGGTGGGAGGCAAATTGGATTTCTTTTACAAAAGCAGCCTTTTACCTCTAGAAAAAAACAAAAACAAAACCTACCCCAACAACAGCAAAAAACAACAAAACAAAAAACAACTCAGCTTCCCTAAGGGCCTCACGTCCCCAAAACTAAGCCCCAGAGTGGAGGCTCTGGCCTGCAGGAGCAGCAAAAGTTCCTGTTTCAGCAGCCCCTAGCGTGGCTCTGCTCCAACGGGCAGTACTGTACATTTGCCCCAAGAGCCAGGGATCTGCGAGGCAGAGTAGGGCTGGAGCCGGGTCCAGCTGGTGTTCAGGGGAGGCACCTCGTGTGTCCTTCCTGGCCTGTATGGAGCGGTTGTCTTCTGTTCGGGCTGCTTGGCACAGAGCCCACGTGCAGGGGCCACCTCTGGGGACTGCCCTCTGGTGAAACTGAGAACCAAGTCCTGATCTCATCTGGGGCTGTACTGGTCTCCCTCCGGTGGTCCCGGTCTCCTGCAGAGAGTGGAGAAACGCAACCCACAGCTCTGGGGTCCAGGAAAGGGGCTCTTCCCAGCACCCTTCTCCCATTTGCTGGTGACTTGTGGCTACCCTCATGTGATGAGCACGTGGCTTTGTGGAGGAAAGAAACTTGCATAATCAGATAGAAATAGGAACCTGGAAAATAACTCAGTGGGCATGTAAGGGATTGGGCAATGAGTTGTCTGGAAGACTGGGCCATGGGAGGGGTGTCAGGGTGAGGAACCAGGTTTCGTCTCGGTCATGGCTAAGATCTAAGGAGGTCTCTAAAGCCTGAGTATTCAGAGGGGTTGGGAGGCAGAAGGACAGTGTCTTCCTGTCTGCAACCTGCCAGCCTAGAAGCTGAGCATGGGGCTGACCTTGGAAGGGTCGGCCAGGGACAGACGTCTGAAATCATTTAGCGTGAGGCTGCTGCAGGTCCAAGTCCTCAACCATCCCCCTCTCCACCCCAGACCATGAGCTCAGGCCCTCTTTCCTGGTGGCTCTGGAATAGGAATGATTCTCTTAAGTGCTCCTTATAAATACTCAGCTGTGCCTGGCCCAGGCAGGGCTAGGGGGCTGCCTTTGTGGGAGGGATGCCTCAGAGATTAGATACCGCCTGCAGCATTGGAAAGTGCTCCCCCCAGATGGCACTGCAGGAGAACCAACGTTCCACAGAACTTTTACCCTTTGAGTTTCTGTGAAAAGGTTTCTCAGCAGTGCAGCGTCCTTCCTTAGGAAAGTGAATGTCTTATACCTCACCATGTGGTGCTATCTTCCCCCAGGGCCTCTAGCTTTGTTCAGAGCACAAAGAATTTTTGAGAAAGTTCTGAGTGTACTACCGGTCCTCTTCTTTAGGGCCAGGGCAGTGGAGATGTGAAAATTTAGGTGAGGCAGGATGTAGAAATGATACCTCAGTTTTCTCTACCTTGTTGTAGTAATCATTTTACAATGCATATAAGTCATCACATTGTACAGCTTAAACTTCAATCTTTTTTTTTTTTTTTACGTTTATTTATTTCAAGAGAGAGAGATTGTGCGCACTGTGAGCTGGGGAGGGGCAGAGAGAGAGAGAGCGGGAGAGAGAGAATCCCAAGAAGTCTCCGCACTGCCACCGCAGAGCCTGCTGTGGGGCTCAAACCCACAAACCTGTGAGATCATGACCTCAGCAGAAACCAACGTCGCTCAGCTGACTGAGCCACCCGGCGCTCCTGTACACCTTAAACTTACACCATGTTATTTGTCAATTATACTCTAATAAACCTGGAAAGAAAAAAAAGTGAAAGTAATGTGCTTGACACAGTGCCTAGAACATACATATTGGTGAAGCCAGGGACACACTGACTGAGGCTTTCAGTAACTGGATGCCTCTGCCCACAAATTCACAGGGAGGGGAGGGGAGGGGAGCCCGAAACTTTTATTGTTGGTGTTGCAGGGAAAAGGTGTCCCTTTTTTATAAAGACAGGCCTAAGAAAAGCTGCAAATGCTGTTGTGTCCCTGAATTCATGCTGAGGCCACATATTATATTAGCAACTGCCTATATTCTCCCCAAGTCCCCCCAGAACCTTCTCTTCCAGGCATCCATTCTAATTGCCCTCTTCACCCCCATTTCTGCCCGATTACATTTCTGGATAATTGCTTATGCTTTTCTCTCCCCCCCACCAGAATGCACTGCCTCCCCACCCACCAATTTTGCCTGTGAAATATGAGGTGTCCTTCCGGGCCCTGGTTCAAATGACACTTCCTCTAAGAAGCATTTAGTCATTAACTCAGTTCCAAGTGGTTGTCCCTCACCCCCTCCATGGCGTACTGTCCACACCACTCTCTGGACCCACCAAGCACTGCCTTGCCTCTTGGAGACTTCTGGGCATGTCTCAAATCCACAATCACAAGTATCCTGGGCAAAGGCACTGAGTCTTATATAAAGCTTGGGGAATATTCAATGGGCTGATGAACAACTTTTCCAGCCCTCAAAACCCATGGGACTTCCAGAAATATTGGGGAACTGAGGGGTGGGAAAGAAGAAAGTTTTTCCCCTCTCTTAGCAGCCATTTACTGGTCATCTGCCTCTCAAGGAATCATAGGACAGCTTTCATCCCTGCATGTCAAGGTAAGGAAACCAAGGTCCAGAGAGTGAAAGGGGGTTTCTCAAGCTCACACAGCAGATTAGTGGCAGAGCCAGGGCCTGGACTCAGGGTATACTCAGTTTAGTGCTCTTTCCCTTCTGTGGAGGGAGTAGTGGAGTATTGAGGGGCAAAGACATATTCTGGAGTAGTCAGGATTACTTTGATAATTCAATGATTTAAAAATTTTTTTAACATTTATTTATTTTTGAAAGACAGAGGAAGACAGAATGTGAGTGGGTTTGGGGCAGAGAGAGAGGGAGACACAGAATCCGAAGCAGGCTCCAGGCTCTGAGCTCTCAGCAGTGAGCCCGATGCACGGCTCGAACCCACGAACCCTGAGATCATGACCTGAGCCGAAGTCGGACGCTTAACTGACTGAGCCACCCAGATGCCCTGATTAGTAAATGATTTAATACACAGAGTCCTTAGATCAGCTCTGCCACAATAAGCACCGTGTGTTTGCTGCTATCACCCTTATTATTATTATTCCTCTGCCCATCATTGACAACTACGACCTCCTCCCACCGGTCCCATCATTTCAGGGCAGGGAGGAGCCCTGGGAATATTACCTATGCCAGTACATCCTTCCTAGGCAGCAGCTAAGAAGCTGGCGGGTAGCTTTAGAGGACTAGCCATCTGGGTTACTGACCCTAGGGGCCTAGGGTGATTTTTCTAGACCATGATAGAGCCAAGGCCCAACAAATGAAACCTTGAGTAAAAATTGGGTGTTTTGTCTCTTTCTTTCAGTGAAGGGAAAATGAAAAGGAATCTTCTTCCTTTTTTGCATGTGCCAAGCAGACTGGGCGACTCTGGCACAGTGCCTCCAGGGCTCCCTGGGCCCAGGGGCCTCCATGGCTCAGTGCAAGCAGCAGCCACAGAGCCTGCTGTCTGTCTGTCTGGCCCTCTGTCAGGCAGCCTTCAGACACTCTCAAGCTAGGTCCTTGGGAAGACAGTCCAGAGTCAGTTTCCACGTCCTTCTCCCATCACTGAGCTGAAAGCAAGATTTCTCATCTCTGATTGGAGGGACACCAAAGTAATCACCGGAACCCAGTGAGTGCCAGCGCCCGCCGACAGGCCCCCGGAACAGGGGAGTTCAGCATTGCTCTAGGCAAGTGGCATCTTGTTTCTCTGATTCCCAACTTCTGTCCCCTGCCACACAATGGGAGGGGAGACTGGACAGGTGCACACCCAGGGACTGCTTTTCTTTTCCCAGAGAAGAGCTACAATTTGCCTCCCTCCTCTAAAAACAAATGTAATTGCAAATTTGGGACGGGCCCACGAGAAGGACTCTGAGAATTGAGACCAAAGTTCCCTTAGTGGGCTGAACCATTTCTTGGTTTCTATTCCATTTCCATGTTGGAGTCTGATTGGGTAGAAAAGAGTGCAGCATTAAATGCTGGCTGCTTCATAAGGGAGCCCTGTACATTGGGGAGTTTTTAGTTGGGATTTCATGTGAACAGTTAGGAACTAATTAGAGCAGCAATTCTCTTGCCCCAAATCTGATTCTAGGATCCTGTTGTTTTTTTTCTGAGTCTTTCCAGAGAGCGTGACCCTTCTCATGACATCCCAACCAGCCCAGACAGTTTTGTTTTTTGTTTTTTTTCTCCAGCTGGTGGAGCTGAGCTGGCTGAGGAGTCTATACTCCCTCATTCCAGAGTCTTTGTGACCAGGAACATATTTGGCCATCCATTCATTCATGTACTCATTCATTCACTGAAACCACTATTTCAGGGTGCTGGGGTTACAGTGGTGAACAAGAGAGAGGTGTTTGGAATCCTCTTGGAGGGCTCAGTCTAGCAGGAGAGACAGACACTGAGTGGTTTACAAAAGCACCAAGTAACCTGAAATGCAGGCCTCCCTAGTCTGGTGGTTAGGGAAAGCTTCCTAGCAGAAGTGATATTCAAGTTAAGATCGGAGGGAAATTGAAGAAATGTCCAGGCATTTTAGCTGGAAATACCATCCTGTGCAAAAGTTCTGAAAAAGCAAGAGAGACCAGGGGACTGAAAGATGAAGCTGGAAGGAAGTAAGGGGCCAGGCCACAGGGACTTGTGTGCCACCAAAAGGATGTGGGTCTTTATTCTGCCAGCAGTGGGAAGTGCTCTAGTTGCTGTGGGTTGCTGGGCAAGTTTTCCCTCCAACTGACCATTCTGTATTGACGTCAGCCTCATGAGCTTGGGACTGTGTAAACTGACAGACTCAAGTCAAATGTGACCACTGTGTGGCTTGTTTTGGCTACTGCAGCCAGACTTTTGTTCTTTTCCACTCTCCCTTTGTTAGAATACATGTCACATGTGTTGGTTTCTTATGTCAGCTGCTGGCACCAGACTGTGTTCATGAGACTAAGCAGACTAGCCCAGGACAGAGTGCAATGAACTTGGGGAAGGAGAAATTAGGAGTTACAAGGTTTTATGACTAGAACCTCAAAGTGCCTTATGTAAAAGATGGGCGTTCTGGGTCAGTTCAGGGAGAGAAAGCCAGAGCTAGGTTGAATCATCCATGTGGGAAGGATGGTGGGGTGGTCCCTTGGGGGAAAGGGGTGACTGGTCTTCTGTGATTCTTCTTGGACACTGTCTGCTGTTCCTAACTGTCTGAGTTAGGCTGCCTACCCATCCGCCTCTCCCTTCAAGGGTCATGACTGCCCAACACAAGCTGAGTACAGGTGTATACCCAGCTTCTGGGAAGGGGCATCCCTTGTGAAAGTGGCCCACTTCCTCTCTCCTTTTAAGCTTATAAAGGTGAAATTTAAAGAGGACATCAATGGAAGAATTATGGGGAAAAGAAGAGGGGTATGAGCTTGCCAAGAGACCATCTTCGTTTTCCCCCTAACCAAATAGTGTTCTCAGCACTTTGACATAGTGTTCTCAGCACTGTTGGGGACAGACATTGTTTGGGGAGTTCTGCATTTTGCAGGATACTTTAACATCTCTTGCTTTAAAATGGTCCTACAAAAAAAAATAATAAAATACCCCTACACATTTGCAAATACTTCTGTGGGGCAGTACCTCCCCTGATTGAGGGCCACTGTTGCAGTGTTTACAGGCACAGGATACATACACATAGCTGTGCTCCAGGTCCCGCAGCTAGCAAGCCGGGAAACTGGAAAAATCACCCCCCCCCCACCCCATTTGAGAATATCCTAGAGAAGCTTTTGTCAAGTGGGGTGGTTATTCTTCCTGGGCTACTCATGGAGGTTCCTGATGTCTCCTGACCCCAAATGGAGTTCCTCCTGCCTTCCCTAGCCTCATTACTCACAATGGTAGCCTGGAGCTCAGGCAAGGTTGAGATTTGAGTACAGGCATTTCCAGGCCTCTTGTCTGGACTGTGGCCAGGGTTGGCAGGACCGTGTCTGGCGGCTGAGGTGCTGCTCTGTTGGGCCACCAGATGGCACCCGGGAGCCCCCCGCCGTCTGCCGCAGGACTGCTGGTGGCAGGAGTGACTGCAGAGGGAACTTGCCTTAAGGAGGCCCGGTCCTTAAAGAGACAGGGCCACACAACCGCAAACTTGCACGGTAACCCCAACACAAGACTCCCCTGATGACAGGCACCACTGACTAGGCTCTGATGCTCCTTTGTTGTCGCTTTCCTGAATGTCGAGCCACCACCTCTTGGAGCCAATCTCCTTGACAGCCTGTCCTCAGCCCCTGCGGCCACTCCTGGGCCTGACAGGGACAGGGCCAGCCTGGCTGGTGGCGTCACAGCTCCTGGCAGAGCAGCACGGGGCTGGGATGCATCTGCAGAACTCTGGCTGAGAGAACCAGAAGCACAGCCAGCTTCAGCGGAATGGTGGCCACAGGAGGGCAGAGAGCCAGCCTGTGAGTTCTGACCCCAGGTGGACATGCCTCTGCTTTACTCAGAGCTGATAAGGTTGGAACCGCTGAACTTTCTCTCTGGACTTTGGGGACTTAAAGAATCCTTCAGTCTCTTCTGCTGGCTTCTTTCCAAATGCTGATGGGGATGCTGTGGTGAGTAAATTAGGAAGGGGTCTCCACACTCTACTGTTGAGCCCTCTGATTGACTCTTTAGGAAACCTCTCACGTTGACCCCTGGGGGGTGCGATTTGAGCCAAGTCGGGTGAGGAGGGCCACTTTAGCCGGGGGTTGGCATGAGACCCTCCCGAAATTGCATATAGTATAGTATATACTTAGCGTAATCTAAGGCAGCTATTGTGTCCAAGAAGCTGGGCTCGCTGTGGCCACTGGCCATGGGAGCTGGGCATGTGGGTATGTGTGGGGAGCTCCATGGCTACAGGGAGTTGGATGTCACTGTGCCTTCTCCTGGCCATGCTGCTGAGGGAGGCAGCAAAGGGGTGAATGCAGTTCTCTGGTTTACGTCTTGCCAGGGCTGCAGATATTTCTTACGACTCAAGCTGACACAAAACTTTGGGAGAAAGAAATAATTGGGGAGGGCTTTGAGTTAATCTGTGCTATCTGTAGATCTCACTGTCATTGGCAAAGCAAGGAGGCTGGGAAGAGACAGGTCAGAAGAGGACAAAGGCCAAGCCTTCTCCCTAAGAGGTGACCCAATAGAGGCCTGGAGAATTTTCTGCTTTCCAGGCCCTAGGGGTGAGGGTGAATTTCAGAACAGTAAATGCTGCTTTACTGTACCAAGGTAAAGAAAATGAAGCAAGGACCCAGAAACAGCCCTCCCACCCAAGGTCGGCTAGGAAGCAGAGTTTATAGTCTGGAAGTCATCTGCCTGATCTACTTGGGTACCCACCTACAGACTCAAAAGATGAGATGGGAAAGGTTCAAGATTGGCCCAAGGCATAGAAGCAGTGGGGTTCAGTGGGGACTGGAGTTCAGGAAACTGTCACTGGATTGATTGCATCTAGTTTATCTCCAGAGTCATCTGCCCTGTTGTAGTAGATGGGGCTTTCTTTGAAAACCAGCTCTGTTTTTGCTTAATCATTGGTGGCCCTGGAGGGGAGGCGGGGGAGGGGGGGGCAGGGGGGGGGGCACGTTCTGGAATGACACTGCTTTGCATTCCCCCTATGGCTCCAGTTTCTTCCTCTCTCTGAGTTTAGCTTCATTCTGTTCATTCATTAGTTCACTCTTATGGCAGCCCAATACAGAGATTACACACCTGGACTCTGGATTCAGCATCTCAGTTCATTTCCAAGTATTACCAGCTACTAGCTGGCCAGTGACTTAGCCTGTCTACTTCTGGGGTAGGGAGCATAGAGCAGTGCCTATCTCATTGGCTTATTATGAGGATTAAGTGAGATAACCTACATGAAGCACATAGAGCAGGGCCCCACACTTAAGACGCACTCAGTAAATGTTAGCTGTCATTCGTTTGATTTATTCAACCCGTATTATTGAATGCCATTCTGTTGGGCTTTGGGCAGGAAGTCTGATCTTGGGGCACAATATGATTATGGCTGCTTTACAGTCTACCCGAGTCAGTCATCCACTGGGCAGAGTGCTGTGGATACCCCAGTGAAAAAAGATGCAGTTCCAGCTTTGAAAGAGCTGATCTGGCAGGAAGGATACAAAGTCTTGGGGTTTTTTTGGCTATCATAGTCTGACTTTTGTTTTTGTTTTTACTTTAATGTTTATTTATTTTTGAGAGAGTGTGAGTAGGGGAGGGGCGGTGGTGGGGGGACAGAGGATCTGAAGCAGGCTGTGCATTGACAGCAGCGAGCTGCTGGGCTCGAACTCACAACACTTGAGATCATGACCTGAACTGAAGTCAGCTGCTCACCCAACTGAGCCACCCAAGCGTTTTTGTTTTTTTAATTTGAAAGCATAGGCCCTCCATCCCCACCTGTACATCCAACCTCTGCACACTGGTACCCCCTGCCAGCTCCAGCATGGGAAGAGGTGAATGGACATCCTTTTCACCAGCAGTGACCTCCAGGTGATCAAGGAAGCAGGGACTCCTGGAGCCTTCCTGTTGTGCACAGTGGAGCAGGATTTGCTACCAGTGAGGAGGCAAGAAAAGTGGAGATACCCAGTTTTGGCTGTAAGCACAGTCACCCTTTTTCCATCCTGGCTGAGTGGCTGGTAGAATCAAGTGTTGGTTGTTGTGAAGGCAGTGAGTGGCACACCTGGGAATTAAGGGCAAGGCCGCTGACCTTCAGAATGGGATATATCTCCTTCCCACTCAGCCTCTCATCATCAGCCCAGCACTATGGGCAAGGCAACCGAGACTTAAGTCCCCCTTAAATCAACGGGTGGTGAGGCAGGAGCAGGTGGTCACCAAGGGAGGTGGGGAATTGAGGACAGCCTACCTGCAAAGGTGGGGAGTGTTCACTCAAAAGCCTAGACAGAGAATGGTTAGTGTGGGCTGCGAGATGAGGTGCGTTGAGTGCTGATTCAGTGCCTTGGGGTACTCAGGCAGGTCTGCACTTCGCTGAATCAGGGCAGTCTGCGCACAGGAAAGCCCCTCCGCCACTCTGAGAGATTGGGGTTGTTGGCAGAGCACTTAACCTTTGGCACAATGCAGATGAGAATGATTATTTAACTCCTTCCTTACTAGGAAGTTGGATTGGGTCTCTCCACATTCCTCCCCATCCTTAGTGCCAGGAATCTGGAGACTTCTGTTCCGGTCTCAAAACACCCTGGTGCTCAAAGACCCACACACCTGTCTCCAAGCCAAGAGTCGGGCTGTGTGGTGTTAACCACCTACTGGAAGCCACCAGAAAAGGCATCAAGGGCATCTTGAGGTAACTACCCTTTCCCAGGACACGTGTATGAAACTGTGTGTGGAGATGGAGGAGGGCTGGAAGGGTTTACTTAGCTGCTCAGTGCCTCAGGCTTCTCATCTAGAAAATGGAGGGAACAGAGATGACACTGAGGTTCGCAGTGAGATAATCTTGTAAGCAAAGCACTAAGATCCAAGCCAGGTGTACCGCAGACATTCTCTGTTAATTATTAGAAGTGTTCCTCCAAGATTCCTCTCTCCCTGTACCCTATATTGTGTTCTGGAGCGGGAGGTCCAGGACAGGATTGGACAGACTGTAGGAGAAAAGCAAACTATGGCAACGCTAAGGAGAGCAACTGTAACATTTTAGCTTGAAAATGCTGAAAATAGTGTGTTCAAGCCTTTGTAGATAAAAATGTAAAGTGTATGCAAATGTATGTGTCTCACGCAGAAACATACATCTATGGCCTCCTCGCAGTCAGTTTCCGGATGTGGCCATCGGGAAAACCCCTGCTGATACAGAGAGGGCCCAGGCTGCCTTGATGGTGGTAGTGGTTATTGGGGAGAGGGCAGTGCTGCTGCTTCCCTGGGCTGAGCTCCTGTTTCTAGCTTTCTTCTGGGTTCTGTGCCTTCTGAGACTTCCACGTGGGAAGAAGAGAGGCTCTGGGCCCCTCTCTGCTCCTCCACCCTCACCATCCTCCCTCCGGTTCCTCTGAGAGCTCAATTTGCTTCCTCTCCCATCCTGGCTCTATTTCTGGAGCATCTCATTGGAGATGCACAGCCCCCTCTCTGCCAAGCTCCAGGTGCCTGCTTGGCCCTCCCAGTCTTGTGTGCAAGTCAGGGATGGTGGGAGGGTGACAGCTGAGCAGGGAGGGGCCGCAGGAGACGGAGGCAGAGTCTGAGCCAGGAGGGTTGGGAAGGGGGAAGGCTGAGTGGATGCAGGGAGGGGCCAGCATTACCTCAGAGTTGAAAAACACCCACTGCAGCCACCTGTGGAGGCTTTTCACACCCTTCCCCTGCACCTTCCCAGGGGTTCACCTGACCTGCTGTGAGTTGGAGGCCTCTACCCAAGCAGCTGCCGGAACTGGCTGCAGGCTTCCTTTCAGCATTACGGGTGAGGGTCTGCTTCTCTCCTCAAAAGAACTAGATCTGTGCTTGTTTGGAATGATGAGGAAGGAGCCCTGCCCCATGTGGATGGGTCCCAGTAGAGCTGGGTCCCATGAAGGCTTTGCCTGTCAGCTGCTTGATGATGGGGGCTGAGGGGTGGGGAGGGTGTGCTCCACTATCAGAGACCTCACTATTTGAGGTAAAACTAGCATAAATGGCCCAGCGCAGGGTTCCCTTGGTGGGCCCACTGCTTCGCTTCTCTTGGGTTCTGGAGAGGAGCTTCAGCGCCCCCTGCCCTTGCCCACCCTAGCCTGGTCCCTCCTCCAGGGTCCCACAGGACCATATCTGCAGCAAAGTTGCCTTGGGTCCCATAGAATCGGCACCTAGGAGGCCTAAAGCCCTCCGCCACCACCCCCTCCCCCAACCTCTCCACTGCTCTTGCGAGGTCTTAGAAGGAATTTCACTTCCTCAGGTTTTGTTCTCAGAGGCATCTTGACCCCAGACTTCCCTCAGCTTGCATGTGATTATATATACAAGGTATGCCTCCTGGGCTGCGGCTGTGGATCCCCAAAGAAGTCTCCCGGGGAACCCAGGGAAGACCCTGGAGGCTCTCCTGCCCCCAGTTGGTCCTCCACTGCCCCTACTCAACCCCCAGCCTCCCGCCTTTCTCCAGCCGCCGCCCTCTGGTGTGTAGGGCAGAACTGCCCGGCTTTTAGGTCACGGGTGTTTAAATAGATGAGGTTGTTAAGGTTTGGAAGCAAAGAGTTCCCGCGCGGCCGAGGCTTTCCGCGGGCGGGCAGGACATTAACCCCGTCAGCGCCGTCCCCCAGGCTTGTCTAGGGGAGGGGCCTGACGGCCGCACCGGCCCCAAAAACTGCGCTTGGAGATCCTGGGGTGTCAGGTGATGTCACCCCTGCGGGGCCCATAGGTCTCCCCGCGGCACTTAGTCTGCGGGTTGCCATAATTCGGCTGAGCGCATTGAGGGGAAGAAGCGGAGCCTGGGCCTGCACCGCAGCCCGGAGACCCCCGCGTCTGGGCGTCCTCCGTCACGGGCTGGAGCCCCTCGCGTCTGGCCGTCCGTGGGGACTGGGGCTGCTCCCCGCACCCCCGACCGGGTCTGGAGGCGTGCTGCGGCGGGGGAGGGGGCGCGGAAGCCTCGCGCCGATTGGTCGCGGCCCCCGCCCCCCGCCCCTGGCCGCGGCGCAGCCCCCGGGAAGTTGCTAGTCTGCGGGCGCGCTGCGGGGCCGCCGCTCGGGGATCCGCAGCGGGGCTCGCCGAGGCCGCTGCGGCCGGAAGGGCTCCCGGGGGCGCTCGCCTGCCCTCGCCCGCCCTCCCCTCCTCTCCCGGCAGCTCCGGCTCCTCCCTGCTACCTGTTTCCCTGCCTGCCCCCGCCTCCACCCCGCGCCCGGCAACTTCGGCCTCCCGGGCTGGCCGCCCCTCCCGGCTCCCCGCCGGCCCGCCCGCCCGCCGCCCGCGCCCTCCCTCCTTTGTTGTGCGATGAGGGTCGGGTTTCCGATCTGACGGAGCCGCCGCCGCCGCCGCGCCGAGCCGCGGGCATGGAGCCGCTCAGCCACCGGGGCCTGCCGCGCCTCTCCTGGATCGACACCCTCTACAGCAGTACGTGTGCGCTCGGGCCGGGGAGGCCGGGCGGGAACGGGCCGCGGCGCCCCGACGGCCCCGGGGCGCGACCGCCGGGCTTGTCTGGGGAGCCCGGCGCGGGCAGGGGGCTGCGGGCGCCGCCGGCCGGGTGCCAGCGGGCCGGGAGGCGGGGAAGAGGCGTGGGTCCCCCCGCCATCGGCCGCAGATGAGGTCCCCAGAGCGGACTTGGAGCGGGTGGGGGGCCAGTGGACCGACGGGGCTTGGAGAGCTGTGTCACCCATTTCCCACCTGTTGTGTAACTGAGCACTCCCCAGCCCCCAGGAAGGCGAGCCCTTGTAGGGGGCTCCCTCCGCTTCCCGACTGACTGCTCCTTCTGTCCACGCTGAAGCAGAAAGGCCATTTTGGCAAAGTCCTTGGCGCCTGAGTTTGTCACCTCGGGGACATCCTGGGGTGTTGTGTGTTTTGGGGTGGAGGTGGGGTCGGGTGGGAGGGTCTGTAGGGGCAGATCTCCATGGGGGCCATTTGGATTGAAGGAGCTGAAAACCTCGGGCTCAGCAGTCTTTCCTGCCAGCTTCATCGCCACCCCCACCCTCACCACCCCCCAAAAAAGAAAAAAAAAAAAAAACTCGGCTTTTCCACCCCCTCATTCCCAAATCTGCTTCGATCATGTGATTGCTCTTGCACTGCCGCTGGGGATGTGTAACTGATCACTCGTACATTCTGGGGGCTCCCCGTGAGCACCCCCACTTTACACCCTGCCTTGCTTAGGTGACTAAAAGCCCTGCGCTTCTCTCCACCCTCCCTTGAGACATCTTCCCCAAAGCTTTCAGTGATTTAAGAAGAGGGTCCTGCAGGCCCCTGAAGAAGCCAGTGAGTGGATTTTGCCCTCTCTGAGCACTTCAGTGGGACCCTCCCACTCTCTTGCTATGTCTCCTAGCCCAGAGTCCTGAGGCAGGGGGCAGGGGTTGGGGATGGCAAGCTCAGTTTCTGGACTTTGGATGCCATGGGACAAGGACATTTTTAAGGGTTAACCTGGCTCCGATACCTTGTTGACAGTTATATGGGTGAGGAGAGGAATAGACAGGGATGGTGCCTTGAACCCCAAGGCTTTGCCCTGGAGGCCCCTCGGTACTCAGTATCCAGCCTCTGACCTCTGTATCCCCTTGGGTCCCCATCATTCCCCTCACCTTCTTCTCCTCCCTCTTCTCCCTCCTCCTCCCTCTTCTCCCTCCTCCTCCTTCTCCATCCTCTTTTCCTTCCTCTGCCCCCCCCACCCCCCCTCCATAGGAGCTCTCCTTGTGATGGTTTATTCCATTTTGGCTTTTCAACATCAAAGGGGCAAAGCCAGATCCCCTGGGTGTCAGTCTTGCACCAAGCCCAGCCACTCCATCTGCTCCTTCCCCTGCAGAGGCCAGCATCCGTTGGGTGAAGGTCAGGGCCCATGGCTGTGTGGCGTGTGGATGCACGTGTGTCTGTGTGAATGGGGGCACACATCTGTTCAGAGCCTTGCTGCAGATCAGCTCCTGACCTGAAGGAAGGATTAGTGACCTCTTAGCTGTGCTCTTGCAAATAACAGTAATAACAATGCCTCATATTCACATGCTACTTATGTTCCCAAATATTTCTGGCTCTCTGGCGAAACCCAGTAGTGGTTTCTGTATTTCTCAAAGCGTAGAATCCTATGGAAATCTGTGTCTGACTTCCTCTCTATTGCCCTGACAAAGACTCCCTAACCTAATTATTTCCAAGTTTTCCTACCACCCCTCCCCCTGCCACTTAGAGCAGGGAAGCAAAATTGTCTGAGGTCTCCTTGAAAATTTCTGACCAGAGGAAGATGGGACCTGAAAAGGGAATTCGACTGAGGCCTTCTTTAGGGGTGCCTGTTAACCAGCCCTGACTCAGGCAGACAGGCATCTGAGCTGTCTGCTATGCTGCTGCCCCAGCCCCTGGGCTCCTGGGGGCAGCCTGGAGGGGGGAAGGCACTGACTTGGCAGCAATGTGAGGAGTCCCTGCCTCCCTCCTCAAAATGGCTTATTTGAGAGCCATAGAATGAGGCTTCCTGGGGAGGTGCTGTGCAGTCATGTTTGGGCTGTTAGCCATGAAGTTTCCTCTTGACAAGAGCCTAAATTAAAACAAATACCCAGGCTGTCATTTGCCTGGCAGCAAGGTTTTGTAGCTCCCGGAGGAAGTTCCTCTGCCTCTCAGAAAGCTGTTTGCTTACAAGGCTCACAATCCTGGGGTGGCAAGTCCCCACAAAAGCTAAATCCGTCAGGAATTGTAAAGGGGAAGTCCCCAGGGCACAGGGTGGCCTGTGCATTTCTTAGAGATGTGAATGACCCAGTGATAGAGGCCCTTCCCAAGTGCTGCTCCTGGCAACAGTGATAATAGCATATCCTGAGGACCCACTATGTGCCAGGCACTATGCTAGGCTCTCTCCATCCATCCTCTCCAGACCACACAACTGTGTGAGACAGGTAGTCTTATCTCCATTTTGCAGAAGGAGGGGCTTGGTGAGCTCAAATCATTATCCAAAGTCACGTAAGTGATAAGTGACAAAGCTGCAGTTCAGATCACACCCTAGGTTGGTGAGGAAGACTCTTAGTGTCACCTAGATATGTCAGAAGTTGCTCAAGGCCTTGGAATGTCATGGAATGGGGGACATCTGTCTCTTTGGTCCTCTGTGTTCACAGGATTCTTCCAGCAGGATAAGTGGACTCAAATGACTCTGAGCCCAACAAGAGTCCACGTGCCTCTTGTAGGAACCGGGGGCTGGTCCTGGAGCCAAGGTGCGGGTGGTTGAGGCTCTGAACTCACTGAGGTTGATGGTTCTCTCCTCCTAAGATGCCAGGCTGCCAACCGGCCCCTCCTCTGACTTACTTCTTGCCTTTGGAGTTGTCAGCTCATTCTTTGTGGCTTCAGCATCTATCCCAGGAGAAGTATGTATGTGCATTTTCATTGCAGGTTGGTAGTCATTTGAGAAGAGGTGGGCAGCAGGCCCCTCTCCCCTGCGGTAGAAGTCCTGAAGGGTCACGGTGATGGTGATTTGTCTGACTCAAGGAGACGGGTTGACTCCCAGGGGCCAGTGTGATATGGGACTGATGGGAGCAAGGTCTTTGCTCCTGATAAGCTGGAGTGGCAGACAAGGCTTCCAGCCATCCCACTTCTTGTCTCTGTCCCAGTCATTTTCCTATGTCACTGTAATAATGTCAGCTTTGCTCCTCAATGCCTTGCCTAAATTCTCTCCCTGGAGCTGGTGTGATTCTTTCTGTAGGGCTGTGTCCTTCATTTTACCTTCTCTGTGCCTTTCTCTCATCACCTTTTCCACTAAACACATCACTTCCTCTTGGTTTTTTTCTATACCATGGAATTAGACTGTATTAAATTAAGCTCTGTGAGTGGTGCCTGGGTGGCTCAGTAGGTTAAGTGTCCAACTCTTGATCTCAACTCACATCATGATCTCACGGTTCATGAGTTCGGGCCCTGCATTGGGCTCTGAGCTGACAGCTCCAGAGCCTGTTTGGGATTCTCTCTCTTCTCTCTGCCCTTCCCCTGCTCACGCTAGCACACGTGTGCATGCTCTCTCTCAAAAGTAAACAAACATTAAAAAAAATTTAAAAACGGGATAACAAAATGGGGAGGGTGCTCTGAGCCTGTCCCTCTAAGTGGATACCACCCTCCAAACAGATCTGAATTGAGGCATGTATGTGCCCCAGGCAGGCAATAATTTGGCACCTCCTCAAGTGGAAAGTCTTTCGTCTTCTACCCCAAACAACATTTGCAAGGGATATTTCAGTCACTCGTGATATTTTTGCATCCCTTATAGACTCAGTGCCCCATCCAAGAGCCAAGAAAGCATTTGGGGCTGTGGGGATACAAACCCATCTCCAGAGCATCATGAGGCAGCCTAGGTTTCTCATCTCACTCCCATATTAGCCACACCAAGGACCAGGCTGCTGGCCTGACACAGACTGTGTGGGTCTGATCAGAGCATTGGTCTCACAGAGGCCGCCTCAGACCACCTCGGATATGCTAGTGAGCACCTGCAGATGGGTGTTTTCTTACCCTCTGAATGGCCCCAGTCACTTAGTCCTTCTTGTTAACACCAGCCCATTATTGTCATGGCTGCTGGAGTCTCGGAGGTGGGGCTGGCAGAAGGATGAAGTCATCTACTCCGAGAAAAATTTTTGTGATTGTGATTGTTGCTGTTGTTCTTTGGCAAAACGGAAGAAATGACAGGAACATTTGTGAAGAATTAGCTAAGTGGGTAGCAGACGGGGGAGTAGTGAGAAAACTCATTCTGCCTCACTCTTGCAGGTGCGATGGAAGACTTGGGGCTGTTTTCTGAGGTGTGGTCCTCTCCCTGGGGGCAGTTCTGGTACCCTGTGCACACTTCTCTGTAATATGAAGCCACGAATGTCTCTCGTGGACACCATGTGGGTTGACGAATGTTTATAAGGTGCTTTGTAGGTGAGGAGTGCTGTCGGACTGCCCTCCAATCACGGCCGTCATCACGAACAGGGGTCCGTGAAAGGCTTGCTGAGGAGTGGCAAGGGGCCGGGAAAGGGGGAAGGGGGCTGGCAGGAACAGAGTGCCGGACCCAGTTCTTAGGTAGTGCCTAGGCCAGCTCCTCATGCGTAATGAGCCCTCTGTAATTTTTGGTTGCATGAGTGAGTATGAGAGGGAAAAGAAAACTCTTGGGTTCTTGGCTCCTTAACTCCTTACTCCACCAGAAACCCCAGAAACCGATTCATTGGCCCATTCACAAGTTTCCAGCTGTGTGGATTTGGTAATTGTAGTAGCTTGTAGTAGAGTCGGAGACCCCCCAAGGGAGTCCCACATGTTGCTAGGGCTTGTGATTGTGCAATTGGAAGACTTCACTGCCAGGGCTGGTGCTGCAGCTGTTTGGCTCAGCTTGAGCCCTTTGGGGGCAAACCAGGAACTAGGCAGCTTCACAGTCAGCTCCACATCCGTCACTGTTTTCCTCTGCTGGGCCCCTGGCTGTGGTAGGTGGAGGTGATCCATGGGGCTCCAGTACCCATCACATTCTACCTACAGGCTCTTAGAACTTTCCACTGAACACCAGTAGGAGAGGCCTGTAGCTTAGCTGTCTCCAGAGCAGAATAGGAGACATTGATTTTAATTTGTGGCCTTGGTCTGCTTCATTTGCATTTCTTTGGGCAAGATCGGGTCAGTGGGAGCCATGGATACCCTTGACTGGCAGTGGGAGTGTTCTACTTGTTTCTGAATCTTGGGGAGAACCTGTCCAGACCCTGTAAATGTGAAGAAAGAAATCAGGGCAGTAGGCAGACTTATAGAAATGGCCCCATATGGAGATTGGGGCTAGATGCTCAATCCAACCCCCTGCCCAAGAGCCCTTAAAGGTGGGACCAACTGGTACCATGACTGACTGGATGGAGAATAGATGTTCTCTGTCCCAGATTCAGACCTTTTTGGGGTCTCTCACTCAGTTTTCTCTGTACCTATGCTTCATTCTTATCTTCTTTTCTCCCCTTCCTTCCCTACCTCACACCAGAATGAAAACTGAATATGGGTTTACTAGCCATATGGAAACTAACAGGACCAGTGTCTTCAGGAGATGGGGCAGATGAGGTGGGTTCTGCAGTGACCTAATTGATCAGATGCCATTTCTCTCTTTTCTCCACCCTCACTTCTGATGCCTACATATCCCTCTAGACCACAGATAAACATGGAAGATGATATGGTCAGGCATTTTGCCTAAAGGTGAGCAAGATCTCCAGAAAGTGTTGGGTGGATGGATGGAAGGCCTTGGGTGGACCAGTGCTGATGGAGCTCAGAGTTTGTCACTCCGGATGCCATGGCCACTGGCCTCTCTGGTATGTTGGCCGAGCTGGTGCTGCGTAGAAAAGCCCCGTATTGACTAAGGATCTGTGGGTTTACTCAGGGCTGTTGGGGGAGGACGTGGCCATAATTACCTTCATGGGATTGAAGGGCTGATCCTATTAGCGTGTTGGGCTAACCCCTTCCTCCTGGGCATTGCCTCCTGGCCAGCAGCAGGGGTTTAATGGATCAAGATTACGGAGACCAAAGATGCCGTATAATTAAACCCAGTTATTTCCCTACCTGGGGGACATCTCTATCCACAGCAGCAATTGATTTCCTCACTTGTGGTCACCCTGTTCAGCTGCAAGTTACCCTGGGCCTAAACAGCCTGTGGGCCATCTTTGTGAATGAGTTTCTCTCTTGAAGGTGCAGTTTTAGGTGAAAAAACCCCTCTGAGAGTTTTGGGGTCAGAGTGGCAGGGTGTTCTATATGATGGGGGCCTCTTTGAGAAACGTGTCTGGGTTCCACAAAGGTATGTGGAAATCTCACCCTTGGGTCACTCACGACCCCTGGGCCCATGAAAAGAAGCTCGTCAGTCTTGCTAGGTTTGTCAAGATTAGTTTTTCCATTTGGTCTAAGAAGAACGGATGTGACATATAACCAGCCCTACTACGTGCCAGATGCTGTGCTACATACTTTCCTTGAATTGTCCCTAACATCCCAACAAAGTAACTGTCATTATCCCTCCTGTTTTATAGACAAGGGAACAGAGGCCCTGAGAGGTTATTGCCAAAGGGCTCCAGTTTGAAGTGGATCAGATTTCGGATTGCTCTGATTCTATGTGTAGCCTTCTGGCAGCAATGATGATGATAGCCAATGCTGTTGAGTACCTACTATGTGTCGACACTGTCCTAGGCATTAACCTTACTGTTATCACCAGTCCTCAACAGGCCCTACTTTATGAGGCAGGAATTGTTATCTGTATTTTATAGAGAAGAAATGAGCTTAGGGAAGTTAAGTAATTCATTCAAGAGAATGAGAGCTTTTAGCTTCTAGAGCTAGAAGACAAGCCAGGCTTTGAGCACAAGGTTGGCTGGACTCTGAACTTTGCTTTCTCCCACACTCCCTGCCTTTCACAGCATTGCCAGTGAGGCCCCCCCTTGGCCAGGTAGTTTGTGGATGTTGATTGATCTGTTCACCTCTCTAGCTAAAATGACAACTGTAAAGACAGGCTTGGCTCCCCCATGGGGTTCAGAAAGCTCTCAGCCTTCAGGGGGCCTGTATGTGCCCATCCACTGGACTACCTCTTCCTAAGGAATGATCCCAAGGAGATCTCCCCATGGGCACTTGGAGCCCGTATCCCACCATTACCTTATCCCTGGGATTATTGGCAAGAAACACTGATGGCTAACCAAATTAAATAATTAAATAAATAAAATAAAGTTTGAAGGGAAAGAGAGAAAATAGATTTTGGGGATAGAAATGGAGTACAGCTAGTTCCCAGTTTCTAGAGCAGAGCAGGGCCAGAGGCAAGGAGATGAGAGCTGGAGGAGGAGAGGACTCAGCAGAGCCACGCTGGCTTCACTCTCAGGCCTTTTAAAATTCACCTCCACAGTTTCCAAAGGAGAATAAAGGGCCCTCAGCCCTAAATCAGGCCACTGCACACCAAGGTCCTTTGCCGAGGCCCAGGGCCAGTTGGGCTGCAGATCCAGCCTCTGTGTTTGAACTCACCCACGCGCAGCATGCTAATGATGGGCTGGTTTGGTGCAGACCCTTCAGCCCCTCTCCCCACACCCCCACGGCCCCAGAGCCCAGAGTCCCCTGCTGAGGGGCAGCCTGTGCCTGGTGGCTTACACCCTAGCACATGGTTGCAAAGAGGGTTTGTGTGTGGTGAGTGTTCTGGATGGGATAAAACGGAGGAACGCCCTGCCCTGAGCTGAGAACCAAAGCCAGAAGGCACCAGTGGGGAGGAGAAGCGGGGAGCTCCCTGACCCCATTCTCTTCCTTTCCCCTCCCTGCCCACAATTTCATGGGCAGCTTACTTCCTGCACGAAGCCTGTAGGCATTTTTAGGAGTCCTTCTCTGGTTGGGTGTGGGGACCCATGAACCTTCCCCTCCCTTGCTCCTGTTTGTAGAGGAGTTTCTGGTAAGAAGTTTCCATTGCTTCTGCCTCCCTGTGGTTCCAGGACGCAGCCAGACCAGAGGCTCAGCCTGGACAAGATCCATCTTCTAGGTGCAACTTTGTGACATACCCCCATACCCCCTGAGCTTTCTCCTGGTCTTCCTGTGCTTCCTGCCCTTCCCCCCCCCCCCCCCCCCCGCCCCCCAGCCTCCACTGTCTTTCAAGGGAAGAGACACCACTCGGGGAAGACTGATGAAATGGGCTGCCCAAGAATTGAGAGGGCCTGGTGATGGCGATCCTGTCCTTCCAAAGAGGACGCGCTTCACCCTAGTGCTTCTCCACAGGTCCTTCTGTGCAGGTCGGAACAGTGGCCTTACTGCAAGCTGCTCAACTCCTTCCTCACCTGAGCAGAGCTGGGGAGTGCCCGTTTAATAACCTGCTGCGGTAGCTACTGTTGTCATCTCTGTGTCATGAGAGAGGAGCCAGAGAGCTAACTAAGGTGGGGACCTCCAGGGTGTAGCATGAAGGGCAGTGTGCTCATGGGTGACCTGGCCAAAGGAGTCGACTCCTCACCATTGGAATGAAGTTAGCAGTGGGGACACCCATCAAAGGGAAGACTGGACTAGGTGAATGACTTCCTAACTTGCAACCTGAACGCAGTACCTTTACGTTATAAGCATGTGTGCAGAGCAATACAAAATTTCACAGGGCAGTACTTACCCTTTCTGCAACATTTGCAATGCCCTTAGATTTTCATGCCCTTTTATTCCATTCAAAGCAAACCAAGAAAGTGCTGATCATGACCTACTACATTGATTTCAGGACCTGCAGTATGAAAACAGTGGACACGATGATCTCAGAGGGCTTTTATGAACCGTAAGGAATAATAATTTACCAGACCGCAGTCATGTATATACCGCTGTTGTGATTTTCGCCAGATTTACACAGTTCTGTTCTTATGGACTTAGCGTTCTTCTTCAATTTGATTTATTGTTTGAAATATAACTTAGAAAGAGAACTAGTGAAAATTCTGTACCGCTTGCAATAAACCAAAAGTTACCTTACCAATAAACATGCTAAAAACTAAACAATGTTGCTAATCCTAATTATACGCTGTTGCCCTTGGAAGGATCTAGGTCTGAGCCTCCCCAGCGGTTGTTTAAAGAAAAAGGAACAGAAGATAGAGGGATGTTAAAGACATGCCAGTATCAAACAGAGTCTTTCTTCTTCAGTAACAGGGAGATTGAAAGGAATCAAGAAGGGAATAACTTTCTCAACATGTGCTTGAGTGTGCTTTAATGCAGGGCGGCTAGCAAGCAGGTGCTAATCAAAGAGCCCCTCTGGGGTGGCATTCTCTACTTCTATCTACCCAGAGCCCTGGGCTCCGTCGTTCCCGTGGTGGGAGAGGAGAAGAGAAAGATGATTTTCTCCCAGGAACAAATATACTAGAGCAGAGTCTCAAATTCTGTCGTGCATTTGAATCGCCTGGGGATCTTGTTAAGACGCAGGTTTTCATTCAGTAGATCTGAGGCCTGAGGTTCTGCATTCTAGCAAGCTCCCAGGGGATGCCAATGCTGCTGAAGGTCTAAGGACCACAGTTTGGGTAGCAGAGCTCCAGGCTCCTTGATTCCCATCCCTGGGAGACTGACTGCACTGTGAATCAAGTCAGTCCCTTCTGAAACTGGATTCTAGCCAGATGAAAGGCAACCCATGACGTGTCTCTTTTGAGCCCCCTTCTCGATAAAAACAAAAAGAATGAAGCAATTGATTGGACAGTCTAATGGGCACCAACCAGACTTGAGCTAGTGTTCGTATGTTCATGATCTCATTTAATCCACCCAGTAAACCTGTGAAAGTTTGTTACCCTCACGCCAAGGATGAGAAGAGAGTGCGGCCATTGTGGTTGGCTTCTGCTGGGGATTTTTGTCATGGGGGTCTCCTGTGTTCACCCCCGCCCTGTGTGGCAGGAGCTCAAGCATCTGGTCTTTTCTGAGTGCCACTGTCTAGACAAAATCTGTGTCCTCCCTACCCCCCTTGCCCCCTGAAGGGCCGACTTCAGTGTTAATGGAGCAGAATGCCTTGGTTGTTAATTTTCTAGTGCATCATCGAGAGGGTTAATGAGAGACCAGCTGGTGTGCCACTCAGCCGTGTGGAAGCACCATTTCCCCTTGATTTAGGTGGACAAACATTCTGCAGACCCCATGGCAGCTCCTGACTGACGTTCCCCCTTTGGGCCTGGATAGTGCCCACCTAGATGTGTCAGTGGGCACTGTGTGCCATCTTAGTGTGTACAACCTTCAGAGACTGAAAGCAGGAGCTGGTTCTGTCTCCTGCTCCCTGGAGGGGAAGGACAAGACACAAATTTGATGTCTGAAATGCTCCTTCTGGCCTGGGAACGCTGTCTTGGCTGATCCATGCCATTATAGCCAGGCCCTTGCAGGGGATGCCTAAGCACCCCCAAGTCCCTTCTCTGATGTCTCCTGAGGCGCCACTGGCTTTCCATGTGGCTATAGCTATGATAAACCTACTTCCATCTCCTCTCCTTTGCCCTGGGGCATTTTCTCTCCACATTAGATCCAAACTGCCTTCAAGATCCCCCATGCAGGGGCAGCTGGGTGGCTCAGTTGGTCGAGGTCTGACTTTGGCTCAAGTCACGATCTCAAAGTTCATGGGTTCAAGCCCCACGTCGGGTTTTGCATTGACAGCAGGGAGACTGCTTTGGATTCTGTGTCTCGCTCTCTCTCTCTCTCTCTCTCTGCCCCTCCCCTGCCCGTGCTCTCTTTCTCAAAAATAAATAAACATTAAAAAAAAAAAAGATCCCCCATGCAGGGGGATCCTCGCACTATCCATTCAGATTTCTCAGTACCCCACAGCCACGCTCCATGTTCTGGTGAACTCCCATCCAACCTCAAGCCTTGCTCAGCCTCCCACCACCTCCAGGAAGCCCCCCACCCCAAGCCTGATTATAGTGCTCACCCCAGTGAGGTCCCCAGCTCAGAACCCTGCTTGCTCTGGGCCACATCGTGGAGCACTTTCTTACCTGTTGTTTTGTAGTGTTTACCTATATAGTGTTTTGCATCTGTTGTCTTTTCTTCTCTGCCAGACTCTAAACTCCTTAGAGGCATGAAGAAGAATAACAAAGGCTGCCATTTATAGGGTGCCTGACACTGTCCTTAAGTACTTTGCAATGTTCCATTTAATCTTCCACCTCCTGTGGAGGTCCCAACTATTTTTATCCAGTTTTATAGATGAGGAAACTTTCTTTTCAAGATTCTAGACACGTCCAACAGCTTTCCTATAAAGGGCCGAGCTGGGCTCTAAACCCAGATCTGTGTGGATGCCCCAGCCTGTGCTCGTCAGTGGGGGTGCCCAAAAGTCAGGGCTCTCAGAATGAGAACTGTATGTTTGAAACACTCCTCTGCCTGCTCTGTCCAGTTTGAGGACTGGCTCTGAACCACCACACGCTTCTCCCTTTCCCACACACCGAGCCGTGCCCTGAAGATGTGGGGGCTTGGAAATGCTCCGTGATTGGTAGAGAGGGTATGAAGACATAGAGGGTTCTGGGGGACCCAGGTCCATCATACAAGAGAATCGTGGAGCAAGGAAAATGCAAGGAGGCAGCAGAGCTGGGCCTGAGGAGGGCAGAAGGGCAGTCAGAAAAGGATGTTGGAGAAGGGCGCCTGGGTGGCTCAGTCGGTTAAGCCTCTGACTCTTGATTTCAGTTCAGGTTATGATCTCACTGTTCTTGAGATCGAGCCCCATGTCGGACTCTGCACTGAGTGCAGAGCCTGCTTGGGATCCTCCTCCTCCCTCTCTCTCTGCCCCTCCCCCACTTGCACGTGCTCTCTCTCTCTCTCAAAATAAAATAAATATTAAAAAAAAGAAAAGAAAAGAAAAGCATATTGGAGAGACCAAGCCCGTGACCCTCTCTGGACCCCAACTCAGGCCTCACTCAGATCAGGGCATGTTAATCAGCTGGGGAATCTTGTGAAAATGCAGATTCTGACCCAGCAAGCCTCTGCTAGGGCCCCCATTTGGCATGTCAAGTCAAGCCCCCAGGTGATGCCCATTTGGGGTAGGAAGGACCTGGACTCCTCCAAGCCCTTTTGGAGGATCTGATTCAGTCACTTGCCAGTCTAGCACCTTCCCACCTCTCTCCTTTCTGCAGGGTAAAACCTAAACCACTTAGCATGGCATGGGAGCCTTTTCAGACACTGTCTCCAGCCTCACCTCCTGGTGCTCCCTACCACACTCGTGACCCTCCAGCCAACCTGAAGTCTTCATAGTTCCTCAGGAACCCCATGCCCAGTCATCATTTGGTATTTTTTGCACATGCTGTTCCTTTGCCCAGAGGAACACTCGTTGGCCTTTCTCAACCAGGTGAGGACGAGGTTGAATGTCACTCCTTGGGAAGTCATAGACTGGGGAGTGGGCTCTAGACCTAAGATCCTAGCTCTGGAGAGAAGACCCCAAAGGTTTCTAGAATCCTTCCCTGCCCCAGCTCCCAGCAAAGGTCATCTGTGGTCCCTGGCCTTGCAGAGGCATGGAATCAAGGTGACTCAATTATCCTTAATTGAACACTCATTATTTCTTGCCACCTTTGTGTAAAAATAGAGCTGAGAAGTACTGAAGTGAAACCCCACCTTGGAGTCCCAGGGGCATGGGGCCCCTCCCTGGGAGGGTGAGAGGGCACTCTTTGGAACACGGGGAGGCCCTAGGCCATCTGTGCAAGCTCTGGGGAGCTGGCCTTGTGACCTGGGCCGGGGCTGCCGGGGCACTGTAGTCATGCCCTGGATTCTGAGAGGCCAGCCTGACCCTCCTGTCAGTAGTCTTTTTTTTTTTTTTTTTTTTTTTTTGAGAGAGAGTTTGAGCAGGGGAGGGGCAGAGAGAGAGGGAGAGAGAGAGAGAATCCCAGGCAGGCTCCACACACTGTCAGCACTAAGCCCAATTCGGGCCTCCAACCCACTAACCGTGAGATCATGACCTGAGCCTAAATCAAGAGTTGGATGCTTGAACCAACTGAGCCACCCAGGTGCCCCCTGTAGGTATTTTTACGGCTGCTTTCACTTTAAAGTTTTTCTCTGGGCTGTGGAAATATTTCAGGACTTCCGGAGGGGTTTCCTTTGGTGCTTCCTGAGTTTTCTCCTGGGCTTTTTGCCTTCAGGTTCCAGCCCCAGGCAGGGGCTGCTTCTGGAAGGGCTGTGGGTGTGGCCCCGGCTGACCGCAGCCCTTCTTGGAACCTCCTACCCTGTGGTCACCCACCCTCCCCCTCCCAGGGAGGCTCCCTGTTTGCATTGGTTTGCTTTTGCTCTTGCTCCCCCTTCTCTGGGAAAAATGGTTCTTCCTGCATGCACACCCCCTTTCCAGGCTGAGGAGCACACTGATTGTAGGCAGGTAATTGAGGTCTCAGTTTCTCTGGCTCTACGTCTCTTCCCTCTTCTGAGAGGAGCAGCTGGAGGGAAGCGATGTGTTTGCCTTGTCTTCCTCACCTATAAAATGGGAACAACATTACCACCCCCACTGACAGGGTTGCCAAATTTTTCAGCAAATAAAAATGTAGGATGTCCAGTTAAATTTGAATTTCAGATAAACAATAAAAAAATTTTTTTAAGTATATTATATCCCACGCAATATTTGAGATATACTAACATGTACTTGTTACTTATCTGAAGTTCAGATTTCACCGGGTGTCTTGTATTTTATTGGTGTCTCTGCCACCAGGTTGAATGGCATGTATGTAACACTTAGCAAGGGACCCATCTAGATGTTCCTTGCTCATTCCACCCAGGCACCCCTTTTGAGAGAACATTTCATGACTTTCTTCTCTCCTCTGTGCCACTCCCTGACCCCTAGAGGTGAAGCTGATGAGAAGTTTCTGTGGGTTTAACACAGAAGTACTGTGAGATGGTTTTTATAGACTGACACAAAAAATAGTGATGTGATTAAGGGGGAAATGCCAGTGATAATAGCTCTCACTTACCTAGCACTTGCTATATGTCCTACATTGTTCTAAGCATTTTATGCATGTAAGTTCCCTGATTCTTGACAATAATCTTGTGAAGAAGACTCTTATCTCCACTTTACAAATGAGACCACAGATGCATAAATTAGGCAAGTGATTTGCTCAAAGACGCTTAGCTCGTAAATGATGAGCTGGGAAATGAACTCAAGCAATTTGACTCCTGTGGTCTTGCTCTTTAATAGGACACAAGGCCGCATCTTGCCTACCAACAGCCACACTAAGAATGTGAAGTTACTTTCAGGTCAAGAACATGGAAACCTACAGGGATGGTTTCACAAAGCAGGTGATAACACAGCCTGCTCCCAGAGAGAAGAGTGACTTCCTTGTTTCCCCTGAGATCCCTGGATAGAAAGAGGGTTTGGCCAGGCATGAGGACCTCACACCAGGGTCTCTACCCACCTGCTCACCACCCCCTGAATGTTGTGGAGACACTGGCCACATGCCAGCCTGTCACCAAGAAAAGAGACCCTGACACATCTCTGTGTATTTGCTGAGAGGTTGTATAAAGTGAGTGTCCCCAAGAGGCCCGGGTTCCAGGCCTGTCTGAGGCCCATGCCTGTAAATCCTAATTCCAGGTCCTTTCCAGATTTATCAATTCACAAATAATTATGTCACAATGGGATGTCTTCCTTCTCCTTGAGAATCTTCATGATTCTCCAGCATAGAATTTTTTTCCCTTTGTAAAAGGAATGCATGTAGTTAATGAAGACTAGAAAAATGCCTAAAAATAGAAGGGAGAAAATCCAAGTGCCACTGTCCCACCCCCTGAGAAGAGCCTTCCTCTTTGCTCTTGTTTGTCACCCAGGGTCTGGGCATGTAGCCCAACTGTGTGCTCCTGGCAGGAGTGAGGCTGGAGGCCAGGGCATGACAGAAACCCCTGACAGCCCCATGTCCCAGCACCAACCCTGGACGCTTGTGCCAAGGGGGATAAATGTGAAAGAGGGTCTGGAAACCAACAGGTGGCATCTCCCCTTCTCCAGCTGGCTCTTTCAGACATGGCGAGGATCAGGTGCCCACAGATACTCTCTCAAGGTCATCACATGCCCACCTGTCCACACCCCAGCCCATCCCAGGGGCCACAGTGTGGAGGTGCCCACTGCTACAGGGAGCTGCCTCGGCCCTATCCCAGCTTGTGGCTGTGACCAGTGTCCAGAATGCGTATATAGGTAGCATTAGTGGCTCTGTTTGGCTAGAAGCCTAGATCCAAGTCTCCCCCACCTCTTTTTCTACTGCATGCCTCCCCTAGACCCAGTTTCTCCATGTTGTGGTCTTTCCTCATTTTCCAAAGGTTAACTCCAGTTAATTCAAAGAGAAATCTGAGACCAAGACCTTTGTCTGTTGTCTCTGTTACTAGCTTCTTCGGTTCTCTGCCATCTTCCTTTTCTCCATGTCCCCTCCCCCCCAGGTCCTCAAGGGACTGTTCAGTAAGTACTTATTGGCAGGTTCCAAGAGGCCGTGATTTATCCATCTGGAGACCAGAGTCCCCAGCCGGTTACTTATTGCCACATCCATCAGGGTCCAGCAGGAAACAGGTGGCACATTCAGCTGGGAAGTTTGGGGAGAGCTTAAATGGGACCATGACCAAAATGTGGGCAGAATGAGGGGAGGGTCTGGTTCCCACACCGGAGGCACAGAGGCCAAGTGTGAGACTTGGCAGGAGCTGCAACCTCCAATCAAATCACACAGCCTGGGTGGCCCACAGGGAGGGGCTGGGGGGAGAAGTACCCCAGCCTCAGATCCTCCCTTCCTCTGATTTCTCTGGGGCAGAAAACAGGGTAGAGAAGCAGGAAAAAATGGGCCTGGAGGGGCACACGCCAGAAACTCTCTGAAGTTTTCCCTATCTGCAAAGCGAGGGTTATGAAACCCACCCCGTGTATGTTGTGTGGTTGCTGGAAAAATCAGCTGAGACCATGAATGGTGACAGCATGTGTGCCTCATACTCTTTTATGCCAGAGTAAGGGATAATTGTTATTATTGATAAACACTCACTGGGTACCCCCCACGGAATGAGGCTTCCACTTTCTCATTTCTGCTTGGGATCCTCTAATCTCCAAAGGACATGTGGGTAAAGGAAACAGAAATTGCAAGATTGCAGAAGCCTTCCTCTGAATCCCGGAGCCCTGCTTAATGTTCATGTGACATCGGGCAAGTCGTCAGTGAGCCTCTCTTTAGTGAAATGTACCTCATTGGGCCGGTTAGGGATTCACAGGAGCATGGATACTGTCATTACTATTAGCCAGCCTTGTGTTGGGGGAGGTGTCGGTTAGAGGATCTAGGAGGCAACCTTGACCCAGTTGGAAAGACTTGACTTCCAGATGGGTAGGGCTTTCTGAAAGGCCCAAGATGGGTGCTGAGGCTCCCAGAGGTGGTGTAGGTAGGCTGGGGGTCTGCATGGTTCTCTAGAAGGCAGTGAGGCCTGGCTGCTGCCTGCCCACTTCTCTCAGTCAGAGCACTCGTCAGCAGCACTGCATAGAGGCTGAAGGGGTCAAGGACAACAACTCCATCAAGTGACAGTGTCTCCCCTGGATAAGTGCCCCACCTCGGGAGACTTCCATGTAACCGAAGATTTGTTGACTGAACAAATGAATGAATGAACAAATGAATGAATGATTGATTGTTAGTCTGCATTACAGGTTCTCCTTAGAACCAGAGAGCCTTAGATGTGAATGTTGATTCTATGAAGTCTTTACATCTTGTAACCCTGGGTTTCCTCATCTGTGAAATCAGGGTATGATTCATAGGAATGGTGTAGTTACAAAGCTGACGCTTGATTAAATACAGTTACACAGGGGCACCTGGGTGGCTCAGTTGGTTAAGCGTCTGACTCTTGATTTTAGCTCGGGTCCTGATCTCAAGATTGGAAGAATTCTGTGTAAGAGTCTCTTTCCCTCTCTCTCTGCCTCTCTCCTGCTTGCACACCTGCACATGTGCATGCACGAGTGCTCTCCTCTCTCTCTCTCTCAAAGAAAAAATATATTTTTAAATTCAGTTACATAATGTGCGGAGATGCCAGGCCCATAGATGCACCCATTAAATGTCACCTTCTGCCCTTTAGCAATACAGGAGACCACAGGCACTGTGGTCACAGGCCCTCAGGGCTCTGTTCCTGGCAGTGTTTGTGCTTTCCTGTAGGGCCCGCCTCCCTGTCTCCAGGCAAGGCCTGCTATGGGTCCCTCTCCTCTCTGTCCTAAGAGACCTATTCTTTCCAGATAGCACCCCTCCCTGGTGATGCCATCACTCACAGGGGCCTCAAGTTCAGGGGTAGCATCCTTCACCCTTCAGCTGAATCCAGACCCGACAATGTCTGCAGGCTCCAAGGTGTGGGTCCCTGATCTCTCTCCTCAGCATCACTGACCCAGGCCCAAGGTCATGGAAGCAGCTCCTAATATTAACAGTAACCATCGCTGACCTATATTGAGTCCTGTGCACAGGCACTAATCAGTTAATTCTCTTGGATTCACTAGGATCCCCATAGCTGGCATAGCATTTCAGAGTAACTGATTTCCCTTGTGGTCCTACGTACTTTATGCATTTCAAAACATTCTTCAGAAAAAGGTCCATTCACTTCACCAGATAGCCATGGGTCTGTGGCACAAAAGAGTGAAGCGTCCCTGCTCAGTCCCAGAGCAGTTCTGGGTTCCTTGTGCTCTGAACAGAATTCAGCCTTCCCTGGGTAACTCTGGGCTGTGGCTATGACAACGGCCTTCACTGAACTGGGAGGCAGGAGACCTGGGCTCTTCTCCGAGCTTGGCTGCTCTCTGGCTGTGTGACCTTAGGCAGGTCCTTGGTGCCCTTAACTGTAAAATGTAATGGTTGGATTATCCCTATATGGTTTTTCTTTCTATTTTCTATATGAAAATATAGCATATATACTAAAGGGTATATAAAATATCTAGGCTTGGTTTAATAAAGACGTATGGGGCGCCTGGGTGGCTCAGTCGGTTAAGCGTCCCACTCTTGGTTTCGGCTCAAGTCATGATCTCACGGTTTGTGGGTTCAAACCCCACATATCAGGCTCCATGCTGGCAGTGTGGAGCCTGCTTGGGATTCTCTCTCTCCCTCTCTCTGCCCTTCCCCCGGTTGGATGTGTGCCCCTCCCCCACATGCACGTGCACTCTCTCAAGACAAATAAATAAGCTTAAAAAAAAAAAAAAGACTTACAATACAAATACCCATTTGTCCTCCATTAAGCTTTTTTTTTTTTTTTTTTAATGTTTATTTATTTTTGAGAGACAGCATGAGTGAGTGGGGCAGGGGCAGAGAGAGGGAGAGACACAGAATCTGAAGCAGGCTCCAGGCTGTCAGCGCAGAGCTCAACATGGGGCTCAAACTCAAAAACCACAAGATCATGACCTGAGCCGAAGTCAGACGCTTAACGGACTGAGCCACCCAGGGGCTCCTGTCCTCTATTAAGTTTAAAGAGACATTTGCCAGTCAGGAGAAGCTGCTGTGTGCCTCACTGTGTTAGTTTGCTAATATAAAGTGCCACAGACTGGGCTGCTTAAACAACAGAGATGTGTTGGCTCACGCTTCTGAAGACCAGAAGTCCAAGATCAAGGTGCCAGCAGGGTTGATTCCTTCTGAGGCTGTGAGGCAGAATCTGTTCTGTGCCTCTCTCCTAGCTTCTGCTGGTTTGCTGGCAATCCTTGGCTTGTAGATGTATCACCCAGATTGACCTCTGCCTTCCATTTTTACATGGTGTTCTCCCAGTGTCTCTGCATCCAAATTTCCCCTTTGTATAAAGAAAATAGTCATGTTGGATTAGGGCCCACCCTAATGACCTCATTTTAACTCGATTAGCTCTGTAAAGACCATGTTTCCAAATGAGTCACATTCTGAGGTACTGGGGGTTAAGACTCTAACATATCTTTTTTAGAGGACACAATTCATCACGTCGCACTCACCCTCACGGCCCCTCTCCCCCACTGCAAGCAGAGGTAACCACCGTCCTGAATTTTGTGGTAAGCATCCCCTCCTTTTCTTCAGAGTGTTACTGCATAGGCGTGTATTCCTAAACAATGTAACTGTGCAGGTTTGCCAACAATCCATAGAAAGGGAATCATAGTATGAGTATTTTTCTGTGACTTGCCTTTTTCTGTTTAAAATTATGTTTTTGAGGTTCATCTTTGTTCTTGCCTGTGGCTTTAGATTATTCATTGTCAAAGCTGCATAGAATTCCATCCTAGGAATAAACCACAACTTATTTAGTAGTCATACTGTACTACTACCAAAGTATAGGTCTAAAGTATACTATTTCTATACCTTTGGACAAAATCCATGGTAGGAAAATCATTTTACACTGCAACACAGCACACACACAAACTATATATATGGGCTTCACAAAACAATACCTACTCTTAGTCCGTGAGATGCTCCTTTTTCATCAATTCCAAGAGGTGACCTGCCAAACAGATTCATGATGCACTAATAGGTCAATTTGCAGCGGCTGAGCGTGCCCCCTCATGTGTCTGGCTCAATGGCCCTGTGGTTCTGTGCCCAGCAGGTAGGCACAGGGATGGCCCTGTTGCTGTCTCACCAGGACTGTCTGCTCACACACCCGTTGGCACAAGACCGCTGTGCCTGCTGGTTCCCACCCTTCCATCTGTCATGACTGTAGACATCTCCCCACTCCTACTGGACATTTTCTACCTGTGGCCTTGCCCTTGTGGCCCATCTCATGAACTGTGACCTGAGAGACCAGATCTCTGGACATGTTAGAAGTGTGTGCACTGTAGCATTACTGATTCAGTCAGGTAGCAAGAGAGAGGATAGTGTCTGGAACCAGACTGCCCGGGTTCCCAGCTTGACCATGAAGCAGCTGTGTGACCTGGGCAAGACATGTAACCTCTCTGTGCCTCAATTTCCTCATCTGTAAAATGGGGATATTGGTAGTACCTACCTCATGGGGTGGTGTGAGGATGAAATGAATTAATTTTTTTGTGTAAGTCTAGGCTGTTATTATTATTCCTGAACCCAACTGTGTGTCAGGGCCTGAAACCTGTCTAATTCTTTGCTAATATCTCTGAACACAATGGCTACATTGGGAAGAGGTCAAAACACTCAGTTAAAAGGAAGTTGGAGGTGGATGGAAGAGCTGGTTCTGGACCCTGGCTGCCTGTATTCAGAGCCCAGCTTCACCATTAACTAGCCGTGTAGCCATGAGCAAGTTATTTGACCTTCCTGGGCCTCTGCTTACTCATCTACAAAACGGAGGCAATAAAAGAACTTGCCACATAGTTGTTAAGAGAATTGAATAAGATAATGCACACGAGGCTTTTCGTACAGGATCTGGCTTCGCCCTCTACCAGCCCAAAATTCAGGAGATGGCTCTTAAATAACAACAACGGCATGAAAAGAGATTTATTTTTAGGAATCACACTACTGGGTATTTACCCCCCAAACACAAAAACACTAATTCAAAGGGATAGATGCGCCCCTGTGGTTTACTGCAGCATTATTTACAACAGCAAATATATGGAAACGGCCCAATGTCCGCTGATAGATGAGTGGATAAAGAAGATGTATGTATATACAAAGGAATATTACTCAGCCATAAAGTGGAATGAAATCTTGCTATTTGCAACAACATGGTTGAAGCTACAGAGTATAAAGCTAAATGAAATAAGTCTGTCAAAGAAAGACAAATACCATATGACCTCACTCATATGTGGAATTCAAGGAGCAAAGGCAAAAAAAAAAAAAAAAGAGGGACAAGCCAGGAAAAAGACTCTTAACTCTAGAGAATAAGCTGATGGTTACCAGAGGGAAGGTGGGTAGGGGGATGGGGGAAATAGGTGATAGGGATTAAGGAGTGCACCTGTCATGATGAAGAAATAAAATAAAATGAAAAGAAAAAGAAAAAAAAACCAAAAGAGATTTATTTTCTCACAGGACACTGTTGCTTGTGTGAAGGAAAACCACCTGGCCCCAGGTCCGTCTCTGCAAAAGCTCATTTCTTGGAATGCTCCACTCATGAGCCCTGCAGCTGGAGTCCTGGGCTCTCTCTTGGGACGTAAATGCACCTTAGAATACTGAGTGGTGTAGGCTGGTGGGGGTGGGTCTTAATGTGGTCCCCCTCCCACGCCCGGCTCTTATTGTCCTTAACGAGGAGCGGGCTGGAGTCAAACGTGGGGGCCGTGCAGACATGAGGCATGGCGCACCCCGCGGTGAGCACCTTTCCTTCTGTCCCTTGGTGGCTAGCAGATGCCCACCCTGCCCACCCCACTCTTGTGATAGACGCGGGAGCAACGAGGAGAAGGATGGTATGGGCTGCCCCCAGCCCACTGTTGGCCACCGCGTGCACTTGAATCATCTTTCCCCAGCCCTCCACAGCTGGTTAGCCAGACCCCTGTCCTCCCCTGACAGCCCCTCCCGGCCACCTCCAGCCGTTTTAAAATTCAAGTAGGATCAGGTTTCCCTCCTGCTTAAAACCTTTTTGTGCTCCCCATTGGCCTTTGGGAGGGAGGAGTCCCCTTCCCGACCTCGACCTCTGTGGCAAGGCTTGCTGGCTTCTTTGGCCACAGCACTCCCCCCACCCCTCACCTTGCTTTTATCCTGTCTGCTCAAGTACCTCCGACTCCCTCAGAATTGATTCTTGCTTCCATGTCTCTGCCTTCCCTGTTTGCTGGCCTCAAGAAGAGATTCAAAGCCAGTTCACCATCCTGTCCCTCAAACGGCTCTCTCTGACTCCCACTAGAATGAATCACTTCTGATAATGCTCAGTATCATGCAATTGTTCAGGACATGGACTCTGGAGGGAAGACTGTTGTAGGTGTAAATCTCTGCCCCGCCACTTATGAGCTGTGTGATCTTGAGCTAGTTACCTAACCTCTCTGTGCCTCAGTTTCCTCATCTGTAAAACAGGAGCTGTCAGAGTATCTACCTCATTGTGAGAATTAAGGGAGTTACTACATACACCAGACACATAGTCGATGTGTACTCTCTGTCCACTGGCTGTAAACCTCATGAAGGCAGAGGCTGAGTCTGCTTTGTTTCCGAGTTGTGTCCCCATTGCCTGCCCAGCACCTGGCACATAGTAGGTACACACCGGATATCTGTCAGTGGAATGGAGGGAAGCCGCCTTTACCCTCCTTGGAGAAATGTCTATTCGATCCTTTGCCTATTTTTTACTTGGGTCACGTGTCTTCTTCTTCTTTTTTTTTAAATAGACTTGTAACTTTCGTATTTGAGACAGAGAGAGCACGTACGTGCATGAGTGGGGTAGAAGAGCGGAGGGAGAGAGAGAGAGAGAGAGAGAGAGAGAGAGCATCTTAAGCAAGCTCCACTCTCAGTGCGGAGCCAGTCACAGGGCTCGATCCCATGACCCTGAGATCATGACCTGAGCCGAAACTGAGAGTCGGACGCTCAACCAACTGAGCCACCCTGGTGCCCCAGGTTATGTGTCTTCTTATTGTTGAGTTGTAAGGTTTCTTTACATATTCTAGCCACAAGACCCTTGTCAGATACATGATTTGCAAATATTTTCCCCCCCACTCTGTGGGTTATCTTTTCACTGTCTTGATAGTGTCCTTTGAAGCACAAAAGCTTTTGATTTTGATGACATTCAGTTTATCTGTGTTTTCTTTTGTTGCTTTTGGTGTCCTTCTTCAAATCCAAGGTCATGAGCTTTCCCCCTATGTTTTCCTTTAAGAGTTTCATAGTTTTGGCTCTTATGTTTAGGTCTTCGATCCATTTTGAGTTCATTTTTGTATGTGAAATAAAGTATGAAATAAGGGTCTAACTTCATTCTCTTGGAGGCGGATATCCAGCCATGTCAACACCAGTTGTTGAAAAAAATTATTGAAGGTCCTGGAACCCTAGTTAAAAATCAGTTGGCCATACAGAGATGTGTTTATTTCTGGTGTCTCACATCTACTCCCTTGATCGATCTATGTGGAAAGCCACCTCTGGCTTTAACCGTTTACCATCTCTGCCCATGTGTTGTCAGCAGCCCTGGAGGCTCCTGCTGGATGTGTTACTGGGACATCCCACAGCCGAACACCAGCTCCCAAGTGGCCTCTGGGGTTAACCACTTCCCGCATCTGTCAGGTGACCACTGGGAGGGCCCCGTGTGACTGGCCCCTGAAGGCACACGGGGAGGGTGCTGTGGAGGCGTGCTTTCCCTCCCTCTACCTGCACCCGCCAGCACATCTCCCAGTGCAGGGGGCAAGGTCCCAGAGCAGGGCCTGTTTGTGCCAAAGCACAGCTTCTGATTGGGTGGATGCCCTTGATGCAGGCCAGGTAGGAGGGGACACAGGGCGGGAAGTGGCTCTTGGGATGGAGAAGGGAGTGGGGCCTGCAGGAGGGAAGCATTCCTGGCACTGGAGGCATCTTCACCAGGACAACAGCCTTGGGAGGGAGAGCCCTGCATCCATGGGTAGGCGCTGGGAGACTGGAAAGGGCCATTAGTGTTGCCAAGTTCTGGTCCTAACATGGCTTCCTTCCCTGTTTCTCGAGTGTGGGGTATGGGGTGGGTGGGTGGCAGTGTGTGACCTGATCCCCCCTCGTTACTTTCTTTTTTTTTTAATGTTTATTTATTTTTGAGAGAGAGAGAGACAGAGCATGAGCAGGGGAGGAGCAGAGAGGGAGGGAGACACAGAATCTGAAGCAGGCCCCAGGCTCTGAGCTGTCAGCACAAAGCCCCATGTGGGGCTCGAACTCTCAAGCCGCGAGATCGTGACCTGAGCCCAAGTCGGATGTCTAACCGACGGAGCCACCCAGGTGCCCCTGATCCCCCTCCTTTCTGAGTTCTTGTTCCATGAGGTTGGGGGACTTGGATGCTTTAAGAGGTCGAGTGGCTCTTGGCCAATATGTCCTCCGCGTGGGACTGTTGTCTCACGTTGACTCCAGCCAGTGAATAAGACTTTTGTGGGGTGGGATAGGGAGCTGGGAGGATGGGGATCATGGGGACATTTTAGCTTGCAGGGGAGTTCCAGTCTTACGGCTACTTTCATGCAACACAGGCAGAGAACACGACAGAGCAGAGAGCTGTAAAGCTTCACCTGTTGAATTCTGCATTGCTGGGCTGCCTGTGGGCTGAGGGAAGCACAGGTGCTTAGCTGGCGGGGTGCTGGCTCCAAAGGCAGGGAAGGGGCCGCGTGGTGGTGGAGAGGCCTGTGGTGCAGTCTGTCTCCCCCTCCTCCAGATCTCCTAAGACCCTGGAGGTGAATCTTCTAGAAGTGGCAGCCACTGCGGTGACACTGTATTTGTTAGACACACTAGAGGGCAATGTATCGCTTGCTCCAGGGCCCACATCCCTTATTTCCAGTCCTTGGACAGAACTGGAGGGAGAGCAGAGATTTCTGTGGGTGTGTGCCCACATCCTCCCTCTTCATTTGTTCTCCCCTTTCACCCACCCCCAAGTGGGAACAGAGCTGTGTGAGCTGAGTCCAAGTTGCTCGCTGCCTGAGAATTGCGTCAGCACCGCCTGGCAGGCTGGAGCGGGAGCCTGTTGCTATGGTGACCACTAGGCTTCAAACCAGTGAGAAGGATGAGTTAGTTGCAGGGTGTGGTTTTCTCGCCTTGTGATACGGCCATGTGATAGGCACACGGGCCTGTGGGCTTGTGTTTCTACCCCTTCCAAGGAGAGATGTGTCATCTGCTTAGGTAGGCATGATGGAGCAGCTGCTCCAAAAGCCGTGTGGGCATTGACCAGGTCGGGCGTGTGTGCCTGGAAGACACAAGTGGCTCCCTTAGCCCTTCTTCCTCATTCTGGAAATAGTGGGTGATTTGACCAAGTAAACCAGATTCTGGGGGAAGGAAGGGATCCAGAATGTAACCTGTCACCCTGTACAGAGGGCAGCTCTGGGCCAATAAAACCTGCCCAGGCTGCATCATGATTTTTTTTCTAAAGCGCCTAACAGAGCTCATCTTGCTAACGATAATAAACTGCTTGACCAAGCCAGCCTGGTACCTCGGTTCATTTCTCTTCTCCCACATTTTGCTTTTAATGGGAAAGGAGGTAAAAAGTCCACATTCCAGGGGCGTCTGGGTGGCCCTGTTGGTTAAGCGTCCAACTTCAGCTCAGGTCACGATCTCACGGTTCCTGAGTTTGAGCTCTGCATCGGGCTCTGTGCTGTCAGTGCAGAGCCTGCTTCAGATCCTCTGTCTCCCTTTCTTTTTGCCATGATGCCCTCTCTCAAAAATAAATAAACATTAAAAATAAAGTCCGCATTCCAGCTGCATCAAGCATCTGCTATGTGCTGGGCACTGCACTAAATATTAGTTCATCGTTTTGTCATCTCCTTACCTCTACATTGGGGAGTAGGTAACACCGTCCCCATTTTGCAGAGGAGCAGACTCAGGGACCCAGAGAATTTAAAGTGACTTGCCCAAAGAATTAAACCTAAATCTTTGGGCTTCATGTCCAGTGTTCTTTTGCATTCCAGATCCCACTAGAATCAGGACCTCTTAGGATGTCTAGTAAAGAAACACACTGTACATCTTCCGGTTTTCTCCCACAGAAAACCACATGTTCTGTGTGGGGCATGGTTGACTGGAGCTCTTTCTAATTTCTGAACGGGAAGCATGAGAGATGTGGGTGTTGCCTGTGGACAGAGGAAAACCCAGGAAGCAGTTGGTGATGTCAGGGCAGGGCATTGACAAAGTCCAGGCTTGGTTCATAGACTGAGCTTGGGAATTCTGCCTGGGGCCCTCTAGGGGTGAAGGCTAAATGTCAGATGAATTGTCAGCAGAGAGGGGTTTGGTGAACTGGTCCAGGGTAAGATGTAGAGCCAGGGGGACCAGGGCCTCTGCAACAGCCTAGCAATCAGAAGACCTGACTTGCTGAGTTTATGAGACACAGCAATAAGTAGATAATACTTAGGTGGTGCTGGCACTGTTCTGTGTGCACTTCAGATGTATTTACTCATTTCATCCTCGCAGAAACCCTGAGAGTTTGAGTGCTGTTCTATTTTGAACATGAAACAGAGGCACAGAGATGTTAAGTGACTTGCCCAAGATCACACAGCTGGTAAGAGGCAGAGCTGGGATTCAAGCCCAGATAGTCCGGCTCCAGAGCATAAGCTCCGTGACTACTGTCTCTGCTCTTACCTTCTGGAAAGATGATAGGGAGTTAGCTTGTGTGGCCCAGTCTGAGGAGTGTGTGTGTACATGCGAGCACGTCAGTATACCGGCAATGGGAGGGAAGGCTCAGGACCCCACTTATGAGCTTCTGTGTGTTAATGGCTGTGGCCTGTGCATTTCCGGGAGCCCAGAGACACCTGTACCTGTGTGCACGAGGGCCCTCCCTTCTTCCCTTCCTGCCTTTGTGGTTCCCAGGGGGCTGCGGGCTCTGCCGCCTCTGGTGTAGAGCTGAAGCACAAATTGCTGCAGACCACACACCTGGATGCTAGCCTAACCCTGTTGAAGGGCCCCAGGCTCCCAGGAGGGAGCTTGGGTCTGGAGCTGAGAGTGGACAGTGGCCCCAGAAGAAGCAGGCAGGGAAAGTGGAAGCAGGACTGCCGCGTGTGTGGGCTGTTCTCTTGTGTGTCTTTGGGTGCTTGGGTAACCTATGGAGCGTGCACACGATGTGCAGCTCCTTCCAGTCCCTGAGAAGACACCGGGCAAACTGGGCTTCCTCTCAGTGTCCTTCCCAGGACCAGGATTTGGGGAATAAATAATAATAATGAGAAGAAGATCAACAACAACAGCCACTAACGTTACTGGTCTTGAGCTAACTAACTCATTTAACCATCGCAAAGGTCTGTGAGATAGTGTTACTATTTTTGTCTTCATTTTATAAAGGAGGAAACTCAAGCACAGAGAGGTTAAGCAAGTTGCCCCAGGTCACACAGCTAAAACTGAGATTTGATTTCAAATAGCCTGGCTCCAGAGCCGGTGCTATCAAAGCACCGCACGCTACTATGCCCCTTCATGGCTCCTAGAGGAAGCCTCAGGCCCTATAACCCTTCTCTTGTCCCCAGTTCAGAATCTTGCTCTCATTTTCCTGGGAGACTGCCATGTGCCCACCTGCCTGCCTGCAGGTCCTATGTATGAGGTGTGGCCTCTGACATCAGCCATGCCCTGGTTTTGTGGGTATTGTGCACCTTCTCTCCTCTCACGCTCACATGCCCAGGCGTGGAAGGGACATTTCCGGGAGCTCTTCTGGGAGCAGACGTGATTGACCTTGGCCATTGCAGCTCCAGCCTCATCCCACCAGTCTACGTGCACTCAGATGGTCCAGTGTAATTACCTGAAGCAGGGAAGGTCCTGCCGGACCTGTGAGCCCTGGTACCTGTCTCTCTTGGCCTGTCCTTTCTGGCCTGTGGTCTAGACACGGCCACACTTGTTACGAGAGCCACGTTGGCAAATCTCTTTTTCCTTTCCCTCCCCCATCCCCATCAGCCCCTGGGCCAGGTCTGGTCCTGAGCTTGATGCTTGGAGGAGGCTGCCTTCCTGCCGGAGGTAAGGCTGGCGTCTCTCCCAGCCAGGTGGGAGGGTGGAGCTGTGTGGATCTGCATGGAGGACTTGGGAAGTGACAGAGGGGTAGGGGTCCAGCCGGGGGAAGTGGTGACCTGGGGGAAGTTACATTTCCAGCCGTGACCCCTGGGGGCATTCTGCGTGCTCTCCAAGACATTGCCATTGGCATTGGCAGGTTGAAGGCTATAGTGGGTGCCCAGGTGCTGTCTGATGGGAGAAGGAGTATTGGCATTGGAGCTGACAGATGCCTGTTAGCCCCTGCCTAGGGCAGAGCCAGGCTTGTCTTGTGCCAGGAAGTTGGCAGCAAAACAGAAATGAACTGTGGAGGTAGAACCTACCTTTGTAACTCAGAAAGCAACTCCAAAACCCTCTTGGAAATTAAGTGGGTTCCAGGCCTGGTTTAGTCCCCTAGCCCCTTGGAAACCATGAGAGGGTTTCTGTCTCTGATTTTGCTCCTTCTGGTCCTTCCTGTCTGCTTTTCTGTTTTAAAAAAAAATTATGCTTTATTCTATTTTTAAATTGTGATAAGATACATAAACCGTAAAATTTACCATCGTCATCATTTTTCAAGTGTGCCGTTCCGCGGCGTTAGTACAGTCACAGCGTTGCACAACCTTTGCCGCCGTCCATCTCCGGAACTCTTCGTCTTGCAAAACTGAGACTCTGCATCCATTAAACACTAACTCCCGCTTCTTGCTGACCAAGCCCCCGGCGACCGTCACTCCACTTCCTGTGTCTGTGAATTTGACTGCTCTAAGCGCCTCACATGAATGGAATCACACAGTATTTGTCTTTTTGTGACTGCTGATTTCACTCAGCACAGTGTCCTCAAGATCCATCCGCAGCGTAGCATGTTTCAGAATTCTTTTCCTTTTGAAGGCTGGGTAATATTCCACAGTATGTATATACCACATTTACATTTTGTGTGTCCATTTATCTGTCAGTAGAGACGTGGGTTTCTTCCACCTTTTGGCTGTTGCGGATAATGCTCCAATGAATACGGGTGTTTCCCAGTCGACTTTTGGGCTTACTTCACACAAGAGCAATAGGCCATCCCTGAGACTTGGTCAGGGATGGGCTCACTGCCTTGGTCCCGGGAGAGTGGGTGGGGAGCCAAGTGGGTGGGGAAGGCTTGGCCCTCTGGTGCCGTCCTCTACCAGACACTAAGCTGTGGGTGCTTCTGGAACCAATCTACTTGCCTGAGGACGTCCCAGATTTCCTTCCCCTCTGCCCTCAGAAGAGGGTGCTGGGTTCTTGGTTCTCTCCTGTATAGGAGGAGGGTGGCTGTTGTCCACTATGAGCCTGGCATGGGTGGTGTTAGGAGAAAGGACTGTTGGGCAGTGGGAAGTGCATGTGGAGCTCCTTTGAGCCTGGGGCTGGCCAGCTGACCTTAAATGGAGCAGTTGAAGATGTTTTAGGGTAGGCTGGATATGCTGCAGCACCAATCAGTTCTGGAATCCCCATGACTTAACACCAGCAAGGTTTACTGCTTGCTCACACCGGTCCCTCACTGGTAGGCAGGGGCCTCTGCTCCACATGGTCACTCAGGGTCCCAGCCGATGGAGGCTGCACCTTCTGAACCCACGGCCCCCGAGGTGACTGTAGCAGGGGAAGGAGAATGGAGAACGTTCACAAGGGCTGACCAGAGCAGAGAGAGTCAGAAGGTGTCAGGGCCTTGATGCGGATGTGAGTATGTACCTGTGTGTGCCTATGTGCATGGGTGTGCATGTGTGTATATGTGTGTGTGCCTGTGTGTGCCTCTCTGTGTGCATGTATCTGTGCATGTGGGCCAAGAGCAGAAAGAAGCTGACTGGGCAAACCACATTGCTCTTTCCCAGAACAGCCCTCACCTGGCTTTGTACAACTCCTGAGGAAAGGTGATTTGGTGGTTCAGGAAGAGGCCATTGATTTGGGGAGGTCCTCTCATCTCCCCTCAGTGGGTGACAAAAGGAAGTTGGAATAGGCAGAAACACTGACACTCTGGAGCTGAGGGGACAGAGAAGGGCATGAATTTTGAGGTACCCTTGTATGGCCTTGTTCAACAATAGAATTATTTTTAAGGTCTAGGGAAGCTTTGTGGAGAGTCAACAGCGTGAGCTGAATGCCAGCGAGTCTGGCCTCCTGGCAGCAATGGACAGAGATACGGCGTGTTTCTGTGGGTGGATGTGGGAGGGTGTGCAAGCACGTGCAGGCTGGAAATGTCTTGGCTCCCAGGCTCCCACCAGGGGCCACTTGGCCCTACGATTGAAAGGAACCCCCAGTGTGGAGGGCAGAAGTTGTAGATTCTGACCCTGGCTGCCACCAAAGTACAAGGCTGCTTTAGGGGTCTTACTGACCCCTCTGGACCTTACATTACTTATCTGTTTTCTGAACTATCCGTTTCTGCTTCTCAGGACTAGATTGAGAGTCATTTAATTTTTCATAAATACTCTAGGGACTCATGAAACCATATATGGGAGAGGGGCTCTAAGGAGGCCATTCCAGGCGGGTGCTAAGCGAGATTGGATTTGAAAGTCATTGTCATAACGGCCCTTTGATTCTCCCTCTTCATTGCCTCCTGTCCACTCCATCTTCTGCCTCTTTGGGGCCAAGCGGCATCTCCCACCAGCAACAGGCAGAGGGTCAGAAGAGCAGAGCCTTAAATCAAATCAGTCCAGGATCCTTACTTCTCACCAGTTCACGGCAGTTCAGGGAGGAAGCAGGAGACAAGTTAAAGCTGTTAACTGTAACAAGGGTTAGAACTCCTGTAGGATGTGTCAGAGTGACCTCCTGGCCCAAGACCCTAAATAATTGAATTGGTCGTTAGGGGAGGGGATTCGGAGGAGTTTTAGGGAATTGTATCCGACAGTTGGCAGTTACCAAGCGTCCGCTAGGTGTGACTATTGTTCTGAGTGCCAGAAGAGGGCTGTCCTTGCCCTCCAGATTCCTGCCACCTAGTGGGGGAAGCCAGAATATACCAAAGACCTAATGCATGTGAGTTTGACTTTCTTTGTAGAGGAATGTTTATTGTCTGATTGATCGAATGCTGCGCTGTTTGTGAAACGCTTTTCTTGTTTGGTAGCTTACACTGCTCTTCAGAGAAGCCCCGAGGAGTGGGCAGGACAGCTGTGTCTTCCCATTTCACAGTGAGAAAGTGGAGTCTCCCGAAAAATGAGCACTTTGCAGGAGGTCCAGAAAATCTGGGACCAGAACCCAGCTTTGTTTGACTTCTAGCCCCGGGCTTGACTCATTGCAGCCCACTGACTGGCTGATAGGCTACTGGCAGTAGTGGTGGGAGTGTCCAGTCCTGTGTGGGGTCTGTTCCTCTCAGTGCATCTGGCGCATAATAACGTAGATGCTTGTTGAATGACTATTGTTTATTTACACATAAAGATTCCCTCCCTTCTGGCAAGGTCATCTAACCATTCTGCACCAGAATTCCTCTATGTTCAGCGGGCATAGAGCTGCTTTTTCGACAGAGCAATTAGAAATCCTAGGCCCCTGTGCCTGGGTGGCAGATTATGTCAAAGTCAGAAAGCAATGGACTTGCTCCAAAGAGTAGACTCTAATTTGTCGGTCAGTTGCTTATTAACCAGGTGGCCCTGGACAAGACCTAGAACCTCTTTGAGCCTCAGTTTCCCCCTGTGTAAAATGGGGGAGTAATAGCTACTCTGACAACCTCCACATGTTGTGAGACCCTGACTTGGGTCTTGCTTTGTACGCTGTGAAACATGATGCAGATAATGGTGTTTCTCTTCAATCTCTCTGAGCCCGGACACTGGGGAAGCCCCTCTCCCTTCTCTGCCCAGGGCCGTTGGCAGGCCCCTTCCCTGCCATTTCTGCCCCTGCCACTGAACCCCAAGACCTAGGATTCCTTTGTCTCAGGCTCTGGGGCCCTGGCTTCTCCAGGAGGCCCTGGTCTGCCTCCCTCCTCAAGGGAGCCCAGAGGTAGAGGATCTGATCGAATCTCCATGGCAACCAGAAGCTGAGCCTCATCCCCTCGGGGTGGGAGCATTGAGTCTGTCTCAACAGCCAGGCAGAGCCAGAACCGAGCTAACTCCAACTATGCAGTGGCGTCTCCAGGAACCGGCTGCCCCCGTCGCTGATGCCCTGTCTTCCAGTTGCCCCTTTGCTGGGTTAGTGCCCCTGCTCCAAGCCTGCGTGAGATCCTCTGGGTCCTGAGGAGGCTACCCTGTGGGCCAGGGGACTGCTGCAGGCCCTGCACGAATGGGACAGTCGGCCCACCGTGTACAATCTAAGCCAAGCCCTTTACGCCCGCCCCTTCGCCTCTTCCCAGGTAGACCTCCTCGTCCTTCACAACTGAATTCATATCTGCCTCTTGCAAGTTACCTGTCTTTCCTGCGCTTCTCGCACAGCGCTGTTTCAGAGTTCAGTTTCATTGACTCAGGGTCCTTGTCTCCATCTGGTGGTTCTCAGCCTTACAATACATTAGAATCACCTGGGGAGCTTTTAACAGCCCCGAGGCCCAGCCCTCCCCACCCCACCCCACCCCACCCCCGGAACACACCAGTTCTATATGGATCTCTGGAGTGGGAGCCAGTTATCAGCAGTTTCCAAACTTTCCAGGGAATTCTAGTGTGCAGCAAAGTTTGGAACTACTGTCTGAAAGTTTAAGATTTAAGCTACTCTGGTGGCCTGTGGCGTCTTCCTCAATGTGAGCCTCTGGAATATAGGCTGGTGGTTGCACAGTTGGGTCAACTGATGGAGGACGGCCTGCGGGAGCCTAACCCAGTTGTGTGTTTCCAGACCCTGGTTTTTTGTTTGTTTTTTCAAGGACTAGGAGATCCCCCAGGGCACTTAATGCTTAGGAAGAGGACAAGGTAGTAATGACGATTACTATTTATTTAGCATTTGCCCCAGGCCAGGTGCCTCACACTACAGATATTTTCTCACTGGAACCCCACGGAAAACTCACGAGATTATGTGTTTTCCCCATTTATAGGTGAGGAGACTGAGGATCTGGAAGCTTAAGTAGCTTGCCCAAGGTCACATGGCTATTAAGTGGTAACACTGGGATTATAACCTGAATCTGCCTCAAAGCCTATGTATGCCCTTAACCACTATGCTATCCTGGTTCCCCAGCCCCTCTCCTCTATAGGTTGTAGACGAGGAGATACTGAGAAGGAGGTGGCTTGTTCCACAGGAAAGATGCTTGTCCAGGGATGCCTCACCTTAGTGCCTGCTACCACTGAGGGGCTCCCAGTGGTATCTCCTGGGTCATCTGGGGTCACAGGGCCCTGAAGGCGTGCAGCCTGCTTTCCTGTTCCTTCAGCTGACCTCTCTTGAGGACTGTTCTGTCTGCCCAGACACTGTCCAAGTTCCTTAACCTAATTATGTTATTTAATGTCATCCTACAGCCAGCCTGTGACATGGGCATTGTTATCCCTGTCTCAAAGATGAGTAACTGAAACTCAGAGAGGCCTGGAGCCAGCCAGCTGACAATCCTCAGAGCTATTTTTTTTTTTTTAAAGAGAGAGAGAGAGATTGAGAAAGAGAGCATGTGTCGGGGAGAGGGGCAGAGGGAAAGAGAGGATCTTTTTTTTTTCCCAATGTTTTATTTATTTTTGAGAGAGAGAGAGGATGTGAGTGGGGGAGGGACAGAGAGAGGGGAGGACAGAGAATCTCAAGCAGGCTCTGCCCTGATAGCAGCAAGCCCTATGTGGGACTCAAACTCAAGAACTGTGAGATCATGATCTGAGCTGAAGTTGGACGCTCAACTGACTGAGCCACCAAGGCACCCAGAGATGGGGCCAGGGGCAAGGGGGAGAAAGAGACAGAGAGAGAGAGAAAATCTTAAGCAGGCCTCACAACTCCGCGCAGACCCTGACACGAGGCTCAATCCCGCAGCTCTGGGATCACCACCTGAGCCGAAATCAAGAGTCAGACACTCAACCGACTGAGCCACCCTGGCACCCCCTCAGAGCTGATTAAACACAGTTCTTTCAGTTCTGTGGCAGCCCAGCTCTGGCATGGTCAATATGACCCTAGACTATAAGTCAGCCTTGGGGTCTTAGTTCCCACCACGTTGCGGGGAGGCCAAGTTTCATAGCCCTGTGTGCCCCTCAGCTGTGTGGGGGAGATGAGGGTCACTATATAGCTTGTCAGCCTCAGAACTGACCCCAACTGTTGAGTCTAGCCAGTGTCCTGGCCTGCTGAGAAGGTAGGGAAGACCCAGCTTAGTTGGAGGAGGAATTTGAGGGTGATAGGGGACTTGGCGGGGGTGGGAAATGAGCAGATCTGTGCCTCTCCTGGGGGGGGGGGGGGCTGACACTGGAAAACCACTCGTGCACAGTTTCACAACAGGATCGATGCAGGCCTCAGCCCAGCACCTGGCATCCACGGGAGGTCTGAGCAGGGAGAAGAATCATTTTCTGCGAGTTAGTGACAGGAAAGGCAAGTTGGAAGGACTCTATCCATGCAGAAGGGCACCGGGACCTCAGCTCCAGCTACACCAGTCTGTTCAGTAGTGCTCCACACAAAAGGGTGCAGTTGTAACCCCGTTCTCTGCAGCTCTGCTCCTCTCACTGGAACAGCTGCTTCCTTCCCCTCCTGGGGAAGCGTCCCCGAGGATGCTTACATCCCGTCAAGGGATGCTCAGACCCGCCTCCAGATGGATCTCTTCCTCCACCAGAGTTTGACACCAGTTGTTTCTTCCTCTTGTGGGCCCTGACAGCAACCTGCCCACATGATTTTTTCTGTCTGTTCGGGTCCCACTCATGACAGTGGTTAAAGCACTTGTCCTGGAGTCAGACTACTATTCAACATGGTTTTCCACTTACCAGCCATTAAACCCTCTGGCAAGGGACCTCACTCCCTGTGCCCTCACTTCCTCAATTGTAAATGAGAATCGTAATGGTACTACTTTCTTGGTTTTAAATTTTACGTATGTCGGGGCGCCTGGGTGGCTCAGTCGGTTGAGCGGCTGACTTCGGCTCGGGTCACGATCTCGCGGTCTGTGAGTTCGAGCCCCGCGTCGGGCTCTGTGCTGACGGCTCCGAGCCTGGAGCCTGTTTCAGATTCTGTGTCTCCCTCTCTCTGACCCTCCCCCGTTCATGCTCTGTCTCTCTCTGTCTCAAAAATAAATAAATGTTAAAAAATTTTTTTTTTTAAATAAATTTTACATATGTCTACTTGTGTAACCACAACCTAGATTTCCGGCACCCCAGAAAGTTCCCTCATGCCCCTTCCCAGTCAACACCCACACTCTCCCACAGCCCACTCCCCAGGGAGCCACTAATGAGAATTTTTATCACCCTCCATTTGTTTTGCCTGTTGTTGAACTTCATATAAGTGGAATCCTGTGTACGTGCTCTTTCGTGTCGGTTTTCTTTTGCTCAACATGTTTGTAAGATTTTTCCGTCACGGGGTTACTTGGAAGATGAAATCAGGCTGTGCCCAACACAGACACAGATGACAGTGGGCATGTGTAGGACCACACTGGGAGATCCCAGAGGGCAGGAATGGAGTCTATGCCCCTGTGCTCTGTTCCCACCCGATGCAGCGTGTGGTGGACAGAGACTTTGGACGTTCTCTGAAGACCTTGGATGCTGCTTCGGTGGGAATGATGGTCAGGACTGGGCTGCCCTCCAGCTGTTCTCCCAAGCTTTCTCTTCCCCACTCCTGTGCCAGTTCTCGGGCAGAGAGTAAGCTTATCATCCAGTATCAGCCTTCGTAGCACCCCTGCTGGGAGCGCAGGACTATGCCACAGCTAGAACTTAACTTTATCCTGCACTCACCCACAGGTTCTTAGAGTGTCTGAGAAGAGGTTGGAAAGATCCCCCAAACTGCCGTTAGCATCCGTTTTGGAGGTTAGGTGTACCAGGACATAGTCTTGGCTGTGCCCTTCCATCACTGGTGCCGGACAGTCTTAGGGGAAGGCTGTAAACAGCTTGACACCTGTACGCCTCCAGCCATTTGGGCACCCTTTCTTCCCCTTGCACTTACCAGAGCTTAGGATGGTGGAAGTGAGGGCTGGTCGCTTGGGTTTGAACCCGCCCCAGACAGGCCAGCTCTTCACCTTGCCCAAAAGGAGCATGTCTGAGGTCTCCATGTCTGTCACTGGTCAGCTCATGTTCTGTCATCTGGCACAGGCTCCATTACAGACTCGGCATAGGTAACCCTACGTTCACGTGTGGTCCCAGTATGGATGACTCCTAAGAGATCTGGAGGTCACAGGCTCCTGCCTGCCTTGTAACTTGAGAGAGGAACTGGTGCATCGAGTGGCATTATCTGAAGTTAGCGATATTTGGCGATGGTGTGGCTGGCAAGACCCCACAGCAGGTGATGGTCCAGATGAGCGGCCCCCACTGGGTCCTGCCTAACTCTTAGCTTGGTTCACAAGGCCCTCGGTGTGCTGGTCCGTGCCCGCTTCTCCAGCGCTATCTGCCACCTCACCCTCCTGCTCATTCAGTGTCCCAGCCTTGCTGGGCTATTTATAGTCCCCTTGAGGGGCCCTGCTGTTTTACGCTTTGTGCCTTTGCCAAGCCTCTTCTCATTGCCTAGAACTCTGCTCCCGTCCCCATCTGCCTGGCAAGCACCCACACATCTTTCAAGATTCAATTAATAATGTTAATAATAGCCACTAAGATTTATTGGGTGCTTACTATGTGCTAAGTGCTTTGCATGCCTTATTCCAGTTAGTCCTCAAAGCAGGCCCGGGCACTTAGCCCCTTCATCATCCTCTTTCACATTCACTCGATTAACCAATATCCATTTATAGGCGGCTGCCCTGTGCCAGGCACTCTTGTGAGCACAGAGAGGTTAGGAAGTGATGGAGCCTGGACTGGAACCTGAGCCGTGTGGCCCTAGGGTCTCGCTCTTAGCCACAGCGATAAACCACCTCCCTCTGGGGCACCTGGGTGGCTCAGTCGGTGAAGCGTCAGACTCTTGGTTTCGGCTCAGGTCGTGATCTCACAGTTTGGGAGTTCAAGGACTGCACTGGGGTCTGTGCTGACAGTGCTGAGCCTGCTCAGGATTCTCTCTCTCCCTCTCTCTCTCTGCCCCTCCCCTGCTTGTGCGCACACACGCCCTCTCAAAATAAATAAATAAACCGCCTCCCTCTGAGTACCACCTAACCTCTTCCAGTGCCCCCTCACCCACACTGTTGCCTCCTCCCTCCTCTCTGCCTCACCTGTGAAGTACTTCTGTCATAGCACCTGCGATGTCTTATTGCTTATTGGACAGCCTTCCTCTGCTGGGCTGGAAGGGTATCACTCAGGAATGTGTTTATTTTAAGTGGCAGAAAATCCAACAGATAGGGGCTTATATTTTTCACTTAAATAAAAAACAAGATGGACTGTTTCTTTTTTAAAATTTTTTTTAACGTTTATTTATTTTTGAGACAGAGAGAGACAGAGCATGAACGGGGGAGGGGCAGAGAGAGAGGGAGACACAGAATCTGAAACAGGCTCCAGGCTCTGAGCCGTCAGCACAGAGCCTGACGCGGGGCTCGAACTCCCGGACCGCAAGATCGTGACCTGAGCCGAAGTCGGCCGCTTAACCGACTGAGCCACCGAGGCGCCCCAAGATGGACTGTTTCTAATGTGGTTCAGTAGCTCAGAAGCATCAAGGGGAATGTCTGTGTTCTTTCTTGATCATTTCCTCACGACAGCAATATGGCCACTGTCACTCCAGTCATATTTGCGTTCAAGGCAAGGAGTCCCTTTTTAATGATCGAAGCAAAGGCCTTGCTGAGGCCCCATCATGCTTTACTGGGTCTCATTGACCAGAACGATGTCAAAGGGCCACTCTAGTTGTAAGAGAGGCAGAGAAAGTGAGTGTCTTGCCTGGGACTGGGTCCTTTGCCATCTCATATAAAACCAGGGTAGGGTAAGCAGGGGAGAAGGGAAGATGGATATTGGGTAGGAGCTAGAGAGCAGAGATCACGTATTAATTTCTCCCGAATTCTTAGAATCTGAGGGCTTTATAATTGTTTTGTGCTATTGCCTTGCATTTATCCTGTGCAAATACAGACCCTTTTACTTTTTCAAACCTAGTATCCTAGTGTACATGCTGTTATTTCCCATTTCACTTAATAAGATGATACCTACTATCCATATAATTTTTTTTTAAATTTACATCCAAGTTAGTTATTATAGTTCAACAGTGATTTCAGGGGTAGATTCCTTAATGCCCCTTACCTATTTGGCCCATCCCCCCTCCCACAACCCTTCCAGTAACCCTCTGTTTGTTCTCCATATTTGAAAGTCTCTTATGCTTTGTCCCCCTCCCTGTTTTTATATTATTTTTGCTTCCCTTCCCTTATGTTCATCTGTTTTGTCTCTTAAAGTCCTCATGTGAGTGAAGTCATATGATATTTGTCTTTCTCTGACTAATTTCACTTAGCATAATACCCTCCAGTTCCATCCACGTAGTTGCAAATGGCAAGATTTCATTCTTTCTGATTGCCGAGTAATACTCGAGTAATGTCGAGTAATATATAATTGTATATATATACCACATCTTCTTTATCCATTCATCCATCAGTGGACATTTGGGCTCTTTCCATACTTTGGCATATTGTTGATCACCATCCATATAATTTTAATGGCTACATAGTAGTCCGTCTTAGAGAAATACCATACTTTACTCAACTGGCTCCCCATAATTAATCATTTGGGTTGTTTTTAATATTTCACAATCATAAAGAACCCTGTGATTAATAACCTGTAACCTTATTTTTAGATACACTTATAATTAATTTCTGAGGACATAGTCTTGGGTTATGCTGGGTTAAAAGCTCTGCCAACAAATAGAGCTTTCAAAACCAGTTACCAAACTGAATTCAGACAAGCTGTCCCAGGTGTACATACCCTCCAAGAGTTTCTCTTTTTTTTAAGATTTTATTTTATTTTTTAATTTTAAAAATGTTTTTATTTATTTTGGAGAGAGAGTGAGTGAGACAGCACGAGTAGGGGAGGGACAGAGAGAGAGGGAGACAGAATCCAAAGCAGGCTTCAGGCTCTGAGTTGTCAGCACAGAGCCCAACCCGGGACTTGAACCCATGAACTGCAAGATCATGACCTGAGCCAAAGTCGGACACCCAGCCGACTCAGCCACCCAGGCGTCCCTAAGATTTTATTTTTAAGTAATCTCTACATACAACGTGGGGTTCAAACTCACAACCCTGAGATCAAAAGTTGCACACTCCACCACCCAAGCCAGCCTTGTACCCCCATACCCTCCACAAGTTTCTGAGGGTACCTGTTCCCTGGAAACTTTGGGTATTTTTTTTTAACCTTGCTGATTTGATAAAAAAATAGCAACAATCACAACCCCCCCCCCCCCCCCCAACGCACACACACAAAATCAATTTTCTTTGATTACAGGGAGGTTAACATTTTATGTTTTATTTTTTAAAGTTTATGTATTTATTTTGAGAGAGAGAGAGAGAATGCAGGGAGGGGCAGAGAGAGAGAGAGAGAAAGAGAGAGAATCCCAAGCAGACTCCACACTGTCAGGGCAGAGCCCAGTGCGGGGCTTGAACTCATGAATGGTGAGATCATGACCTGAGCCGAGATCAAGAGTCAGACTCTTAACCAACTGAACCACTCAGGCGCCCCTCCATCTTGTTTTTTCCTGTGTTTCAGAGTAAGTTGAAGACAGCAGTACTCTTCCCTGCAGCACTTAAGCGTGGATATCATTAACTAGTGTTCAATATTTAGTGAAATATGTATATGTATTTGATGAAGGTGATGGAGGCGTCAACCTGTGTACCCCAAATCCCTGTCAAGACACAGAACATTTGTATCACCCCAGACAGTTCCCTGTGCCCCTTACAGTCAACTGCTGTCCCTACCCCAACCCCAGAGGTAACTGCTATTTTCTGTTTGTTTTCAACCATAGATTACTTTTGTCTGTTCTAGAACGTCATGTAAGTGTAACCATACAAGATGTGCTCCTTTGTGTCTGGATTCTTTCACTTACCATAATGCTTGTAAGAGTTATTTCTGTTGTTCTATGTATCAGTAGTTTGTCCCTTTTGATTGGTCCTTTATTGTAAGGATATATAAGGAATACCTATTTTTAAGGGGTGGGCAGAGCAAGAGGATTCCACCAAGGAGACTTAGAAAGAATAGTAATGAAGGCAGTAGGAAAAGCACTCAGACAGAAGGTCAAGAAAATCATCTGGGTCAGTTATAAATAAGTTTGACTACATATAACATAAAAACTAAATAATAGTGGCTTACATAACAAGCATTTTTTCTCCTCTCCTCTAAAAGAACTCTGGAGATAGACAGTCCTGGAGTGGTATGGCAGTTCATTGTGCCATCACCAGCCCAGGTTCCTGGCTTCGCACTCAGCTACCTTCAGTGCTGGCTTCTAGCCTCAATATCACCTCATGGTTTAATATGGCTGCTGGAGCTCCAGCCATCCCATCTGCTTTCCAAACTGGCAATAGAAGGAGGAAACATGGAGGGGAGGGGGGAATGGCATACCTTACAGCTAGACCAATCTTTCTTAGCAGCCTTCCTCAAGGTTTTACACATATCCACTTAACATCTCATTGGTTGGAACTTATTCACATGGCCCACACCACTAGAGAAAGTAGTATTTTAGCTAGCCACTGGGCACACTGCCACTCCAAATATAATGATATTTCTGTTACCAGGAGGGGAAATGGATATTGGCTGTTAGCAGCCTCCTCTGACTTTTCTCTTTTGAGACCTAGTGGCCAAGCCATGGTCAACTCAGCCTTTCTATCCATGGCCTCTCATAAACTGAAGCCTGTGCTTGGTAGTTTTCCATCCTTCTGAGTCCCCAGGACTCCTTCCTTCTCTGAGGGTGGGTTTCTTTTATATCCCTTTTCCTGGTAGGGGCTCTCCTGGGTCTCTGACTGACTTCCTGGGCTGTTAGCGTTTTACAGAGGGTGGAACGAAAGGAAAAGCATCTAAGAACATTTGCAGAGAGCCCTGTATACATTCTCTCCACTTCTGGGCCTCCCCCACTGCTATGGCTGGCACCTTCCCTCCCCACCTTGGTCAGCCTCCCCTGACAAGGAGAGCTGCGGAAGTAGATTTCTCTGGAAGGTCAGTGAAGCTCAAAGGGGAAAGGCTGGCATTTGGAGACAGACAGACTTGGGTTCGGATCCTTGCCGCAAATCTCTCTGAAACTCAGAGACGTCTGCAAACAGGGATGGTGAGAACAGCTGTATAGACGCGGCTGGGTTGAGAGGAGCAGGAGATGCGGGTCCGTGGCCACCACTTGATAAGGCTGAATCGTGCACATGTGAGGGAAGGCCACCGGAGACCTTCCCGCCTTGCCGTGACCCAGGCAACTCCAGACCGTGTGGTAGAGGCGAGCCTTACCACCCTCCCTGTTGTCCCTTCTGCCCCTTAGAAATAAATTGAGACTGACGGATCTGGTCCTGTGACCCCTGGAAACACAGGTCAGTGTATAGGAGAGTCAGCACAGCCTGCTGGAATCTGAACCGTTGGCCGGGTCAGGGTTCACCATAGCTCGAACCCCTGACCATGACTCCAGACACTAATAGGAGAGCCTGGAGCCTCCTGGAGGAGACATGGCAGGTTAACGTGATGTTCCATTCCCTCCTTGTGCTTCTCCAAAGTGAGTAGGTCTCCCCAAACAGCCGGGCCCCCTCACAGTGCCAGACTTGGGCAGAATGGATGCTGTGGCTTCTCTTTCTCCCTCCTGCCCCATGGAAATAGCAGAGTCGGCTCACCGCCCGCCAACCTCACGCATAGGTCCTGTGTCCTCTGGTCAGTGAGCCCTATTTCCACGTGCATGGCACACACACATCACAGTGGCTCTTCACTTGCATGCCTGTTCTGGGGGGAAAAAAAATAGTTTATGTTCTCTGACAGCTTAATGGGCCGTCAGCACAGGGACTGGAGAGGAAGTCAGAGGGAGCAGGTGCAGCGAGGCTGGGGGAAGCTCTCGGCTGCCAAAGGGCCAGATTGGACTGAGTATAGCTGTGGCCAGACGCCCTGGTGACCTGTTGACACCATTCTCAGGCTGCCGGCTGCCCTGGGGCTGGTATGTTGTGACAGAAGAGGAGGAGCCAGGGCCCCGTGGAGAATTTGGCTCAAGCCTGGGACCTGAGAGGGACAGTGCATTCCTCTGCTCATTCATTCCCTCCACGCACATTTCCCTAGATCCTGCCGCGTGTCCGCCCGTGGGTTCTGGGCACACAGCAGTGACTGAGACACCCCGTTCCTGCCCCAGAGGTGCAGGGACAAATGGGCAAGTTAACAGAGGCACTAGAAGGCCACGTGCTGTGGTTCTGAGCTGGGACGCCAGGGAGGACATCCCGGAAGAAGTGAAATCAGAGCGGACGGTGGGACCAGGCCCAGCCAGGGGGTGAGGAGCCGTGAGAGGATCGCTTGTGCTGCTGCAGGAGAGACCCCGCCGGTGGAGCTTGGGGGCCTTTCTGAGGTGCTGCCCTATGCCCCATGGGCCCGGCCCGCTGTTCCCGGGAGGGGTGTATGTGCGTGGGCTCTGCAGCCTGGTTGGTGCTGGCAGCACCAAGGGGGTTAACGGCAGCTCCACTTCCCTGCAGCCCTTTCTTCCCTCTTCTCCGAAGGGAGCCTCCATTGAAATTCTAGAAATAAGTGCCGGCTTTTGAGTCTGCTGTGAAACCATGTCCCTGCCAGGCCCCAGAGCCACCTTCTCGCCCACACTGTGCCAGCCTTGGGCTCCATCTTGTGCAGGGGCCTCGTTCAGAGGGGTGAGGACTCCCCGGGTGCAGTGCCTCAGCCCTCCGCCCCGAAACCTGCTCTACCCCCCACACCAGGCATCGGCTCGGTGTACAAATGGTACCCAAGGAGGAGGGGCTCAGGAAGTGACATCGCCTGGCCCGCCCCACCTCCTTATTCCCTATAAAAAGCAAAATGGTGACTCAGAGAGGAGAGTTGGAAGCGTCCTGCCTCCTGCTCCCACTGTGAATTTTTAGACTTGGAATTAGGCAGGAGGCAGAGGAAACAGCAGCTCGAAAGCCGCGACTGACATGCTGTTTGGCGGGTGGCAACCGTGGAGCCGCTCCTCCCCTACTCCCAGCAGCCCCTGAACTGCAGCCCCAGGACCTGCTGGCGCTCCCCAGCCCCTCTCGAGGCCCGGGGCCCCCACGCAGCCCCCGCCCGGGCCTGGCCGTGCATGCCTCACGGGGGGGCATGGCAGCCGGGGGTCGCCGCAGGCGCCCACTGCGCTATCAGTCCCTGGCAGCCCTCGTGGAGGACTCTCAGTGGCCTTTCTTGTTCCTTGTCTCAGACTTCAGCTACGGGGCAGACGACTACGACGGAGAAGGGAATGAGGAGCAGAAGGGGCCCCCGGAGGGCTCGGAGACCATGCCGTACATCGATGAGTCGCCCACCATGTCGCCCCAGCTCAGTGCCCGTGGCCAAGGCGGCGGGGACAGCATCTCCCCCACCCCACCTGAGGGGCTGGCGCCTGGGGTAGGTGCACCTGCTTTTCCTTCTGGGGTGGGGAAGAGGGGACTCTGGGGGACGGGGGAAGGCAGGCACGGGTGTTGTGGGCTAGGCCCTGCCTGGGACGCTACTGGGAGAACAGGGCTGGGGAAATGTGGACCTGGCGGCCTTGTCACCTCATTCCAGTCCTGGGCCCCTCAGACTAGGCTCCCCACCACCACCTGCTGCTCTCTCTGCCGCCCCTGCACCTATCTCTGCCTCCTCTACCAGCCATCTGCTTCCCCTGCCTTCTGGACACCCTCACTTCCTCTCTCAGCTTTCTCTTCCAGCCCCTCTCTAGCAGGATGGGGCCTGGGGGAGGGAACAGGCCCTTCTCTCTGGGCCAGAGCAGCGCACATGGCCTGTGGGCTGTAAATGCACAGATGCCGGCTCAGCAAAGCGAGGCTGGTCTCCGTGCTCTCTGTGGGGTGGAGTGAGCTGCTTCCGTAGCATTCCCTGAAGATCAAGGGCCCCCCATGCTGCCCTCCTCTGTTGACTCTGGAAGGGAATCAGCCCTAATGGTGTCCCCCTCTCCTCTTGTCGGCTGATAGGAGCTCTGCTCCAAAGAGAAGCATATTAGAAGGAACATTAAGTATGTGCTTTGAGATGGGCCAGGAGGTTTGCAATCCTTGTGATTCATGCCGTTCCTGGCCGCAGGGACTGGCTGTGTCTGGGCCCAGCTTGTATGTGTGCACCTGAGACACATGAGCAAGTGAGGCAGAGGGGCTCCTGGGGGCTGTTTTTCTGGAGTTGGGGAGAATCAAAGCCCTTCCTCTATTTGGGGGGCTGGGGCATGGAGTGCCTGGTCCTGCTTGGTAAAGGGCTTGTCCAGATGCGTTCTGTGGGGGACCCCTTTCTTCCCTCCAGCAACCTCGAGGAGCAGTCACTCAGATGCTGTGAGATACTTGTTCCCCTCCCGAAGGGCCCAGCAATCCCCGCTCCACAGGAGGGCTGCCTGGACTCTACCATTTCTGGAGAACCCCCTGCTTCTTTCCCTCCCAGCCTCCTTGGCCACCTTCCACCCCTCCGCAGAGCTCTCACCCCCTCTTCACACACTGGGGTGGCTGTTATAGCCTTTGGCAACAAGGGCCTTGGCAACCGGCTTCCCACTTGAGGGAAGCCACATTGTTGCCATGGCAACAGAGGCTGAGGCAGAGCTTCGTGGCTGCCAGGCAGTGCAAGTTTGGAAATGGATGGTGGGGGCAGGTGGGAGGTGGAGGGGACGGGTGAGGTTCAGGACCCCCACAGCTGGCATTCTGGAGTGTTGCCCTGTCATCCTAAGGAAGGCGAGAGTCCACCATCTCGGACATGCAGGGCAGGATTTTTGCTAGTGATGGAGGGAGCATTCTGGGGCGTGAACTGAGGCCAACCAGAGGAAACAAGGCTAAAACTCTTGCTTCCCGTCTCTGCCTTCAGGTCTCTGACCAAACAGAGCTCAGAGGCCCCCTGGAGGACTCAGCTGTTACCCCACTGTGAGCAGGTGCAGGAAGATTCACTGTAGGACCCAACCCAGAGCCAAGAATGCTGGCTGAGAGTTGAGAACGTGTGGCCAAACAGAGCTGCTTGCTGACAAGCGAAGTGCCTCTGCCATTTTCATCCCCCTTCTCTGCCTCCCCCCGCCCCCCTGCCTTCCTCCTTGCTTCCTGCCTCGGGTCCTTCCCTCATCACGTGACCGCCTCGCAGGCATGCTTGCCCATCGATTTTTAGATTCCTTGGTGAAAGGTGCTGGTGGGTGCTTTTCCCAGTGAAACAGATCACAGGCACAACGGGAGACCCCCCCCTTGCCTGGAGCTATGAGGTTTTGGGCCAGTGACTTTCCTCACTTTGTGGCTGCCCATTTTGTTTGGTGGCTCACGAGTGAGTAACTGGGGTTTTTTTGAGGACTTTGAAATCCAGAGATGCTACAGTGAGAACTGACTAAAGTGCTTGGGAACCCCAGAATTGATTTTTTTTACACCACTGGCTAGAAGTCATGCAAGGTAGGGGTGGGGAGCATTTATCCAACTTGGGGATACAGGTGAAGACTGCAGTCCGATGAACCTCCTTCCGGCCCACCTTCCTTCCTGGAGTTAGTTGCATTTCTGCCCTTTCCTCTGGGTCACTGGCCCCATCTAGTGGACTCTGCAAGTATTGCTGTTTACATCGGGGTGCCACAGAGAGTTGACACACCCCTTCCTGAGTACTCGGGCGCTATTTTGGTTTAAAAACAAAACAAAACAGAAAACCAAGGTTTTTGCTACTTGGCTCTGTTCATTTGGCCAGGCAGGTCTCCTCCCTGCCAGGCTTCCTGTTGGGGCCTTGGGAACCGAGGGGACTTTTGGACCAAATCAGACGATTGTTCTAAGTATTCAGATGTCTGGCCTCTGGCAGCTGGGCATTTCACAGCCCTGTATGCAGCCAACTTGTGCTGGGAAGCCTAAGGTTTGGTCCTCCAGAGAACAGAACCAATGGGATGCCTATCTATATCTGTAGGGAGATTTTTTTTTTTTTTTAATGTTTGTTTATTTTTGAGAGAGAGACAGAGCATGAGTGGGGGAGGAGCAGAGACAGGGAGACACAGAATCTGAAGCTGGCTCCAGGCTCCAAGCTGTCAGCACAGAGCCCGACAGAGACAATGCGAGAGACAGAGTGCAAGCAGGGGAGGGGCAGACAGAGGGAGACACAGAATCCAAAGCGGGCTCCAGGCTCTGAGCTGTCAGCCCAGAGCCCGACGCGGGGCTCGCACCCACGAACCATGAGATCATGACCTGAGCCGAAGTCGGACGCTTAACCGACTGAGCCACCCAGCCGCCCTTGATTATGGAATTGGCACACTTCATTATGGAGGCCAAGAAGTACTAAGATCTGCAGTCAGCGAGCTGGACACCCAGGAATGATGTAATAGTTCCCGGTTGAGTCTGAAGGCCTAAGAACCAGCAGAGCCAAGTAGTGTGAGTTCTAGTCTGAAAGCCAGCAGGCTCGAGATCCAAGAAGGGCCAGTGTTTCAGTCTGAGGCTAAAGCCTGGAAGAGACTCGTGTCTCAGCTTGACTGGCAGGAAGAGTTCCCTTTTATTAGGCCTTTTTGTTCTACTTGGGTCTTCAGTTGATTAGATGAGGCCCACCACCCCCATCAGGGAGAGAAGCAGCTATACTCAGTTGCCTGATGCAAATGTTAATCTCAGAAATGCCCTCATGACACACTCAGAATAATTTTGACCGAATATCTGGGCCCAGGCAGGTTGTGACACATAAATGTAACAATCTTGACAGTCTCACTCGTGCAGCAGCCCAGAGAACGGAAGGAACACGAGCTTTAGGTAGGTGAACACCTGCTACTCTCTAGCTGTAAGGCTTTGGATGAGTGCCATGACCCCTCCGAGCCTCACCTTCCTCATCTCAAAATAGGACCAGCTGCCTGGATTGTTGGGGAGAGACTGGGATAGCTCAGGTGAAGCCCGCAGCGCTGGGTCTGGCTCACCGTGGGTGCTCAGCCCTTGGCGACTGGGACCCACAAGACTTTTCTCGCCTGTTTTTGGAGCCAAGACCATTGTAAGGACCTGGTCTAATGAATATTAGCTAGACAAGAACTGAATCTGCTTCTGCAACCTCCTTTCCTGCCAGGTATGGTGGCCCAGATGGAGCCAGATCTCTGTGGTGTCCCAGTCTCCTCGCTCCCCAACCTGCCCCCTATAGCCTGGCTCTGCTGCTCTTGTCTTCGGTGTGCCCCAGCTGTGCAGCCCACTAGGCCTCGGGGGAAACCTCAAGCCCTGCCCTGCAGACCCTCCTCTTCCCTCAAGCCCAAGCTGAGCAGAGCCCCTTAGTAGGGCCAGGGCCTCACGTCACTGGTGGCTCGATTCGACCGACAGTGCCTGATTTCACCTTGGGAAGGCAGGGCAGGGACTCTTGATCTCAGCTGACAAGTTGGGGTACACGTTCCTCTGCCAGGACCATGGTCATACAGAAAAGCTTGCTCCCTGTAAGCCAGAGACTCCTCCTTCTGCCCCCTTGGGAGACATGGTAGAAAGTGGAAACAAGGCAGAGAAAAGATCTGGGTGTTGTCTCCGGGCTTCCGCTGCCTAGCTGTGTGACCTGAGGGATGCCACTCCCCCTGTCTGGCTCCAATCTACTCATCTGTAAAGGGAAGATACTGAGAATTTCCTCCCTCCTGACCGCCCACACCCGTCATGAGGTTTCTGTGAGACAGTGTCAGGCAGGGCGCTTTGCAAATTGTAGAGTCTGTACCCACGTTGGTGGGACTGCTCAATGTCAGACTTGTTCTGTAGTTCCGGGGGTATCCAGAGGCAGGTCAGAGGCATCTAATAAAAGGCCAGATGGAGGGGTTCAGACTTTAGCCAGCGGGAGAGTCCAGAGTAAGGGCGGGGGGCGTTGAAACGGTCACCGTTGTCCTTCCATCTCCCCCACCCGCTTCTCCTCGTCACAGCTGCCTGGACTTGGCTGAGCCTTTTACGCAGGTTGTCTCATTCAGGGCCTGTGAAGTTGGTGCGGTAATCGTCATCTTACAGTTGAGGAAACAGGCTGGCAGAAGTGACATAATTCACCCAAGACTAGCCAGCGGGGCCAGAGATTTGTTGAAACTCAGGTCTCTTGGACACCACCTCCCTTGTGAAGTTTTACAGCCCGTCGCTGAGCCCTTTGCTCTTTGGGAAGAGTGCACCGTTCCTTGTGGGGCCGGTCGGCCCTGTGAGATCGGGAGCCCCGGTCCCTGATCATTTCCATGGCCCCCCTCCGCAGCTCCTGGCACCTGCTGTTTGTGGAACTGAACTGAGTAGTACCAAGTGGCCAAGGAGGAAGGACTCAGATGCAGTCTCAGGTCATGAAGTTCGGGAGATCTCTGCTCCCTCTTTCCTTCTTCAGTCCCTTCCGAAGGTTGGGTTTGGGGAGTTGAGGTTGCTTCCAGGTGAATGGAGGAGCCAGGTGGAGAGCCAGAGCATGTGAGATTGTGTCCCAGTCTGGTCCCTCTGGACATTGTTAGAGGCCTGGGTTGGGTGGGCTAGCGGCTGCCGTGGTCTTTACTCCTCTCAGGAGTTTCCATCTGCCAGTGGAATCAGAGACAGACTCTCCTCAAGTTTCCAGCATCCTGTCTCAGCAGCCTTGCCCCCTACTTGTCCGTTTCTGGATCTTTGGGCCCCACCGCTACCAGGTGGCGAGCTCGGAGCCCATGGGCTTCATTGCCTCCTAACTCCTCCCATTACTGGGTGAGCTCCCACCCCATTTGTAGATGAAGAAGCTAAGGTTCAGGGGGGTTCCCTGGCTTGTCTGGGTTGAGAAGGAGGTGAGCAGGAAGTAGGGAGACATAGCGCCCTGGTTGCAACCTCAGCCCCCTCCACGGCAGGTCCTCTCTGGCCCGTGCCCTCTTCACACCTGGCTCGGATCTGGCCTTCTGTGGTTGACCACACCTGGCTGACCTGGAGCATCCCTGTAGCTCTCACAGCCTGTCTGCATCTGCCCCTCCCTGCCAGCCTGCTGGGATCAGAGTTCCGTGATAGATTTCACATCCATCCCTAACGCTTCTTCCAAAGGGACATTCAGTGAAGGGATGCTGATCTCCTGCAGGTCCCGGGCACTGTGGCTGTGAGGGTGAGCTCAGCCAGGACCATCCTCTGCACTTGAGGCCCTGGAGTCTCCAGGGGTGGGGCAGGGAGGCAGACTGACCTACATGTAATCACACCAACTGGGGTGAAATTGCGTGCGAACTAAGCGCCCTAGACGCCCCGCCCCTGAGAATGTGCTCTCACAAAAGTGAGCCACCCTGGGGCCAGAGGCAGGGGGTTTGTGCAGAAGGGCAGAGCACCTCCTCCAGGCCAGCAGGCTGGCTCTTGCCCCAGGGACTGTTTTCCATCACTGTCACCCAGTTTCTCCACTAGTGGGTGCCAGCGCTTTCTTTCACACGGATGATGCACTGGTGAGCATGCCACCCTCAGGGTTACCAACTGGGTGCTTCTGTCTGGAGGGTCTCAAGACCCCTCACCATCCTGCCCATGTGGCAAAAGGAAAAGAGCTCATAGAAACACTTCCAGAGGGGCTCCTGGGTGGCTTGGTCGGTTAAGCATCCAACTCTTGGTATTGGCTCAGGTCATGATCCCAGGGTCGTAGGATCGAGCCCCAGGTTGGACTTCGTGCTGAGCGTGGAGCCTGCTTGGGATTCTCTCTCTCTCTCTGTCTATCTCTCTCTCTTTCTCCCTCTGCCCCTCCCTCCCCCCATGCTCTCTCTCCCTCTCTAAATTAAAAAAAAAAAGAAGAAGAAAAGAAAAAAGAAACACTTCCATAGCACTTACGAAATGCAGGCACTGGTTGTTACAGCACTTTCTAAGCATTAACTTATTTAGCCCTCGCCACGACCTCGTGAGCAAGGCACCATTATTGCCCTATTTCACAGATGTGGAAACTCAGGTGCAAAGAGGTTACACAACTCACTTAAGGTCCCACACCTGGTGAGTGGGAGGGTACTCGTCACAGCTGCTCTCTGCTTTCTCTCCAGAACATTGCCCTCTGCGCCTTTCTTTTACCTCTTTCTGGCTGTGTGGCTTTGGGCAACTTGCAGAGTCTTGGTACCCTCAGCTGAAAATGAGGATAAATACCTCCTGTCCGGAAGGGCTACCGCGAGGACCAAGTGACATAGTAACTGTGAGAACACCTCGTTCTGCCTGGGCTGCACAGAGGACCCGTTCCGGAGGTGATAGTTGAATTTGAATCTCTCTTGGGATGTGAACCCAGTTCTCCATGAGTCCCTGGCTCTGGCTGCCCTCAGACCCTCCTGTCCCTGCTCTAGTCCTAGCAGAGGGGGCTCAGCCCCCAGTGCCATTCTTGCCTGGTGAGGGCCCTTGTGGAGGGCACCGCTGTGGAGGATTCAGGGGGAAGAGAGGCACACAGAGGAGAGCCCAGGTGCTGGGAAGGAGGTTAGACTTGTCTTGGGCCATTTCTCACTTGGCTACAGTCTGCCTTCCCTTCTCCCTGGCCCCCACTGCAAGGGTGTTCCCCTTAAGCCCACCTTCCGGGACACCCCCCGACCCCCACCAGGGGTTTGTGAGCTAAGGAAGGAGGGAAGTGCTGGGAACTTGAGATAAAGCCACGCCTGGCCCACTCACTTGGCGCCAGTGGGTGCTTACCCCTCCTCCCCTTCAACCTGTTTCCTTTGGTAGGACTGTTCCCTTTGGCCCTATGAGCCTCTTATCATATGACCAGTTTCCATAGGAACCATCCATCCAACCTCAACACCTTGATTTCTCTTTTCGGGAGACCCTTTGCCTTGCCCTGTAAGCTTCAATTTCTACTCACCAAGTATTTTCTGAGCACCCACATTTTACAAGATATTGTGGGGAATTAGCATGAGCAGGGGTTGCCCCTAACCCTTCTCATACACACACACACACACACACACACACACACACACACTCTATTTCAAGGCCATCTGTGCAACAGCCTTGAAAGATGTACAGTGTCCCAAGGGAGGAGTCATGTGACCTCAGGTGGGGCAATCAGGGTGGGGAGCATGTAGGAGGCAGCCTCATAGGTAGTGTTCTGCCTGGGCATTGGTCAGGAGGGCGTTCTAGATAAAGAGGGCTGTGTAAGTTCTGGAATGTGGGAAAATCTCTGGAGATTTGAGAAAAGGAGAATGGTCTGGTGTGGCTGGGCATCGGGTTCATTGGAAGAGGTGGGGAGTGAGGCTGAGAGTGAGCTAGGGCTCCCCACTTCTGTGCTCCCCACACCCCACCACCACTGCCAAAAAAAAAGGATAGCTGGTGGCTAATAAGGGCTGACACTTGCCAGGCATTGCCCTACATGGACTAGTCCTCACTGCAACCCTAGAATTGGTGCTATGATTATCCCCATTTTACAGATGAGGAAACTGAGGCCCAGGGTGTTTGAATGACTTGCCCAGGGTCACACCAACGTCAAGAAGCAGAGGGAGGATTCATATCCAGAATCTAGGGAAGTTCTTTTTGGTTTTGTTTTTGTTTTACTGTATAAATAGTGTCAGTATGGGCTTAGACCCAACATTTGCTTTATATAAAAACCCTATATATGATTATTGGAGTGACTTCTATAACAGAGAAGGGAAGGCAGAATGGGGAGCACAATTATCAGGAAGATGATGAATCTGCTTCCATCTATGGCTGTAGCTGACTCTGTCTGCTCCTGGCACTGGCCCCCTGGGGTCAGTTCTTATTGGCCCCGCTGAGCTCCAGCAAATCTGGTGGGGCTTGAGCCTGGGATAGTCAGAGAGGAGGAGGAAGGGGCTTCAAGCCCAGGACAGGCCTGGAGGTGGGAATGTGCCTGGCCTTTCAGAGGGTGTTGTCAACACTTGGATTGGTTGAATCACCAGCAAGGGCCCCACTGCCCTTGTTTGGGCTGATTTGGTGGCTTCCTGCTGGGCACGGAGTGAGCAATGTTTTAGAAAGAATAATCTGATGTCAGTGGGAGGGATGACCATTGAACAATGGTCCTGTCATTCCCTGCTTAAAACTCTTCGATGCCCTTCCCTCTCTCCTTTTGGTAAAATCCAACCCTTAGCAATGCTGCCAAGACCCTGCCTGATCTGACCACTTGACTGCTGCCTACTTCTGCAGCCTCTTGACCAACCCCCCAACTAGAATGTGAGCTCCAAGATGGAGGTTTGCCCATTTCATAACCAAATGCTTGCTCGTTGAAAACGTTAGTGCCTAGAAGTGTGCCTGGCACATAATAGATGCTCAGTAAACATCAGTTGGCTTATTGAATGAACACTCGCCACCCAACTGAATTCATTTCATTGTGCCTCCTCCAGTCCTGTCTGCCCTCCCCCGCCACCCCCACTGGCATGGCTAGCCCCTGTTCATTTTCAAGTATGAGTTTCAAGGTGACCTCCCGCAGAGAACCTTCTAGGACTCCCCCTTGGTGGCATCAGCTGTCTTGTGCTCTCTGTGAGGTGGAGAGAGCTGCCACTCACTCTACTTTCCCAGCCGGAGCAGTTACCACACTTCTTTTTTTAACTTCTTTATTTTCCCTGATTACCTCACTGAAAACCCAGACTTTACAGAAATATGTAATGTAGAAAGTGAAAGCCTCCCAAGTGCCATCCTCCAGACAAAACTTCTGTTAAAAGTCGGTTGTGTACTTCTCCTTATTTTACCATGTGACATGACTGCATGCACAGTCCACTTGACACACGTAGCCGTCCCCTTCTGCCGGACATTTGGGTGTTTCTGGCCTTGGGCTGCAGTGAATGTCATTGTACACGGATCTTCGTGCCCTCTTAGAAATGTTTTTGCAGAAAAAGCCCTTAAAGTGGAGTTGCTGCGTCAGAGGGTGTGAACGTTTAACATCACAATAGACATTTCCGTGTTCTCCTTCCTGGGAGAGTTGTACCTCAGCCCCATAGTTCTGAGATTGTGCCCCGCTCCTGGCACTGCTGTGGCTCACAGCGGTCAATCTGTCCCCGAGCCCGTCAGCTCCATGGCGGTAGACGTAGTGTCCCGTTCATGGGAGTGATACGAATGCCCAGTGCACAGCAGGCAGTTGATAGATACTTATTGACTTAGTGGCTATGAGAATGAGGGATGGAGTACGAGTGTAAGGGAAGGCCATGGGGTTTGGGGAGAGGAGCCTCTCGGTGGCTTTGAGAGCGTGGGCTTGACAAATGTCAGAAATCTCAATCAGTGCTCCTTGCCCTCCACAGCGTGGTTCCAGCCACACCTCCAAGTTCACCTCCTGCCCCTTTTCTATTCTCTTCTCCATCTGTGTTTGCTTACAAAAAGTTCTCCTTTTTGGCCTTCCTCCCTTTGCCTGCAAACTCTTCCCCTTTTCTTTTTTTAAATTTTTTTAATGTTTATGTATTTTTGAGAGAGAGAGAGAGAGAAACAGCATGCATGGGGGAGGGGTAGAGAGAGAGGGAGACACAGAATCCTAAGCAGGGAATCCTAAGCTGTCAGCACAGAGCCTGACGCAGGGCTCGAACCCACAAGCTGTGAGATCAAGACCTGAGCCGAAGTTGGTCGCTCAAACTGAGCCACCCAGGCACCACCTCTTTCCCAACTCTTTCCAGATGCTGCTTAGAAGCCACTCTCCTGTGAAGCTTTCCCTCTGAGGCAGGAATCTGCCTTTGTCCTATGTCCCCACTGTGTTGATCACTGAGACACTGTCTCTTTTGTTCCTATGTCCTTCACTTCCTATAGGTTGAGAGCACTCTAAAGGCTGTGTCTCCCAGATTTGTGTTTGTAATGCCAAGCTTTCTCTGGGTATGAAGGAACAAACAAGGGAGCAGATAGATGGACAGGCAAGATCAGGACTCAAAATGGAATATTATTCTGGTTGTGCAGGGGTGAGATGCTGCAAACTTTGGTCGGGTGGTAGCTTTAAGAAAAGGAAAAAAAAAAAGGAAGAACGAAGGGGACTCAGTAAAAGGGATGTGGGGCCTGAGGGAAGGAAGAGTCGCAAGATGATGGCCCTGCCGACAGAAGTGGAGAAGCCAGAAGGGGAAGCTGGCATGGGGGTGGGAGTCGTTTGGTCTGGGTATGTGGAGTTAACGGGCTGTTGGTGGGACTTCCAAGTGAGGAGACCCAGCTGCCAGCATAGATGTCATGCTTGGAGCTGAGCAAGGTGCTGGGTTACAAATGGTGATGGGCTGCCTTTGGCCTGGAAGTAAGAAGGGAAGACTTCTTTAATGGTGGAGAGCAGTGGGCTGGGGCCGGGGTCCTGAATGGGTGACTCCATGCTGACAGGAGGCAGAAGTAAGGAGAGCCAGCCTAAAGCAGAGCGGTCAGAGCAGCACCAGCATGCTTACAGGAGCTGAGGGATTTGAGAAAGGCCAGACTGCGGAGGCCAAGGAGTGGGAGAGGGAGGCCTCCGACTTTGGGATACGGCAGTTTAGGGACCTTTGGAGCAGGCTGCTTCTCTGGAGAGGAGGAACGGGAGCCAGGCTGAAGCAGCGGAGTGTGGAGGATGCTGGGAGGAAGCTCAGGTCCAGGGCTGGCTCAGGGCATTTGTAGGGGAAAGGGAGGGGGCATTGCTGGGACTTGTGAGTCACTTCCCCCCCAGGGGGAGGGCTGAGGGCCTCTGAGTGGTGTCTGTATGCCCGATGGAGATGGAAGGGCATTCTAGTTACTCACGGGAATTTCCAGCCAGCTGGGGTGGGGTGGAGCAGAGATGCCTTGGATGTTTAGGGAGCAGCTTCTGAGAGGTTTCAGGGTTTGGGGAAGAAGCGGGTGTTGATCTGGCTCTGCTGGTTAGGGGCATGAGGAGTGAAGTCAGGAATACTCCAGGAGACTTCGGAAGGCGCTTCCCCGATTGGGTGGGGGAAGGGACACCAGAGGAGCCCTTGGGCTTTTAGGCCCTTCTCCCATTCCACCTGTATGTCTGACCAGTGGGTCAGTCCTGCCATGCACTTGAAGCTTGCGGGGTGCGAGGCAGAAACTGTGGCATAGAGCCGCGGGCTGGCACACTTGTGCTCTGGGGAATGCCAGGCCTAGTTGTTCCCAAGCACTGGGAACAGCCTCGCCCGCCCAAACCAAATGAGGAATTGTGGCTGAAAGGGCCCTTCAGATGTGTTCTGGCTATTTATAACCCAGCCAGGGCAGGGACAGGGAAAAACCAGGGACTGAGGGAGGGGGCGGGCTGTAAGGTGGGGTGTGCCTGTCAGTCCTGAGGCCCCAAAGAGCCTACCCCAAATCCCTCAGTCTCTATTTCAGCTTTGGTGACAGGGAGGAGCCTATCAGTGGTGAGGACAGCTTCTCTGCTCTAGCAAATGGCACAAGCCCCATCTTGAGCTCAGAGCTTCCACAGACTTCTTTGGGGATTTGGGATTAGAAACTGTTTCCATTCTTCTCCTTTTCCCTCCTCTCCCCTCAACTCTCCATCCAGCTTGGAGGCTCAGCCGGGGGCCCTGTTCTCAGCTGAGGTGCCCAGTGGAAAGGAGAGGTAATGACAAGATGATGCACAGTTGACATTCCTTTGGAACTCATTTCCCAAGAGTTTGACCCTTCCCCGCCAAGGCCATTACCACCTGACAGGGGATATGACACGTGCATAAGGAGGCTGGTGGTAGATACGCGTACTGATGGACAGCTCCAGCACTGCATCATTGAGAGCATGTGTATGAGGAGAAAGCCAAGGGAATCCCTGGCTGGAGACACTGTTGGGGGGCTGGTGGGAGGTTGAGGGGGTTGGCTTGAGTGGGTATGAAGCTTCAGGGCTCACCACCCAGAGTCCTGAATTTTCACTTGATCTACCTGGGTGGTGGCACCTATGATGCAGGTTTACAAAGGTAAGTGGTGTGTTGGTAGTATGTGAAGCTGAACTGGATTCCAAGATGCCAGATCCAATGAGGAAACGGGGCAGAGGGGATATTCGGGGAACACCACCACCCTGTCCCCTACACCTACAGAGCTCTCAACTTCCCTTAGAGAAACAACCAGCTGCGAGAAGGCAGCAACCTTGTCTTGGGCCTAATTCAGTTCACGGATGTGTTTCATTTAGAGCGCACCATGTTTTGTTTTAATGTAATTCATCTGCCATCCTTTTAAAATTGAGAGATATCAGGGCCCCTGCGTGGTTCGGTCGGTTAAACGTCTGACTTCGGCTCAGGTCATGATCTCATGGCTTGTGAGTTCAAGCCCCGCGACAGGCTCTGTGCTGACAGCTCAGAGCCTGGGGCCTGTTTCCGATTCTGTGTCTCCCTCTCTTTCTCTGCCGCTCCCCTGCTCATGCTCTGTGTGTCTCTCTCTCAAAAAATAAACGTTAAAAAAATTTTTTTTTTAATAAAATTGAGAGAGATCACCTAGGACTCCAAATTTCCAGGTTCTCTAGAACAATCTGAGATGGGGCGACCTGAAGCCTGCGTTGCCCCTAGCAGCCATGAACTGGAGCTGAGTGGTGGTTTTTTCACCCAGCTCCTACCTGGCGCACTTCACTGCTCTTACCTGCACCCTGACGGCTGCTGGAGTTTGCAACCTTTGCCCTAGGTGTTGTGCTGTGAAAGAGCTTTCCCCAGGTGCTGCCCCTAAACTCTTCCCTCAAGAGAGTAAGTGTCTGCTCCTCTCCGGCTGAGGCCTAGACCACCAGATTGTGCTCTTTGCTGTCTGGATGGATTGAGCTTTGTAACCCCCGAGGAAGTCCAGGGGAAGCCTGCTGGGAGTGGGAAGGGCTGCTGGTGTTATCTCCCTGGGTTCCTTGTACTCTCTGCTGTGGGGCTGGTTCTCCTGGGTGGAGGCCCCTCTTGAGCGAAAAGAGCCCCACGGAGGTGGGATTGCTCATCTCAGCAGCATCTGTGAGTAGGAGATGTGGCATCTCCGGCCGTCCAAGGGGGCCCTTCTGCAGAACCTGGCTGGCACTTTTGCTTCTGTTGTGGTGACGCGGATGGGGCCTCCTCTGCACAAAATCTTGTTCTCCCAGCCACAGTGGTGATAGAAACTGTTTTCTCACCAGGCCTTGGCCTCCCCTCCGCAAAGGTGTCAGAACCCGAGGCAGAGATGAGAAGGGGGCTCAGCTTGTGGCCGTCCCAGGGTGACAGCGAGTCTCGCCCGGGTCTTCCCGGAGGCTGTGCGGGCAGCTGCTCCTCCGCTCCTCCCCCTGCCTGCTCCGGCTCTGGTGAGGGGCTGTAAATAAAGCCTGTCTCTGGGAAGCAGACCTCCCCCTGCGCCCGGCCCGTCTGCGGCCTCCTCGCCCCTCCTCCGCGCTCCAGAAGCCTCCGCCAGCCTCTGGCCGGTGACCGCAGAGAGGGAACGGCTCCACCTCACAAGTCAAGTCGTGCATTTCCTGTGTATTAATAGCAAACGCGAGCCTCCGAGTCC
>NC_064814.1:43244879-43384478 GCF_023721935.1 Panthera uncia
TTGTCACAGCTTCCGATCTGTAAGCTGTGACACCGGCGGCCGGCCGGAGCTCGGGAGCGGCGGCCGGGGAGCGCGGGCCCCCGCCTGCGCCCGGGCCGGCGCGCACAGCAGGAAGGGCCAAGGCGGCCGGCGGGGGCGCCTCCTCCTGCTCCGCCGGCGCGCCGCGCGGTCTCTCTCCAGTGACAGCCCTGCGCTCGCGGCGGCGGCGGCGGCGGCGGGGCTGCCGGAGCGCCGCTTCCCCTCTCCCGGCCTGGGGACGCGCGCGAGGCGGCCCGCAGCCCCGGCGCGCGGGAGGGCCGGGAAGCGGCAGCAGGAAAAGGTTCATAATGGAGCCTTTCATCGGGAGCCGGTGGCCGGGTGCCAGGACTGACTCCGGGGAGGCCAGCATGCTGGTTTAGGCCTGCCCTGCACGCTCTTCCCCTCCCTGCCCGCCTGCCTCCCTCCGGGGCGGCGGCGGCAACGGCTGCTGCTGCTGCGTGGACCCCGCTTCCTGTTTGCCCTCCGCGCCTCCGGCTGCCATGGAAGAGGAAGAGGAGGCTATAGGCTTTTTGGACAAGGTTCTGGAGGATGAAGATGTGTTTCTCCTGGAGGAGTGCGAGCTGGGAACCCCGACCAGCCCCGGCTCAGGGTCCCCCTTCTTGGTGGCCGTGAAGGTGGGAATGTGACACGCCCTGGATGCTTGTCGGGGGAGGGGCAGGGCTGGCAGCTCTCGACTGCCGAAGCTGTGTGCGGGCAGAAATGGCTGGTTTGTGCACCAGCCTCATGGCCGGGTGGAAGCACCGCACTCCGGCTGAGAGGGGCTGGCGCATGCCTGCGAGGGGTTGTGAGGGGCCGAGCTCTCTGGCAGCTGTTCCTGGGGGAGAGGTGCAGTGCCTGCCTCCTCCCCCTGGACCAGTTGTCCAAAGTGGCAGTGGCTGCTGGCTTTCCCCAGCAGGCCAGCTGTGCTGGGGGCTTTCTCTGGCAGTGACATGAGTCACCTGGTGGGCACGGCAATGGTGTGAGCCTGCTGCCCCAGAGGAGCTGGCTGAGTTGAAACCAGGAGGTCGTAATTCATTGTTTCCATGGCAACAGTAGGATACGTGCACTTAGGAAGTTCGGGCCACAGGGGCCACTGGCCTCCTAGCAAGGAGACTTTGTGAGTCTGGGCTAGGGCAAGCAAGAGAGCATTGGGAGAGAGGGAGAGCCAGAGGTCACTGAGCTTCCTTGAAGGGAAAGAATTGGATCAGCTGAAAAGGGGGTGATAACAGCTGGCTCTGAGGCAGGAGCCAGGTGGGTAGGCACTTTTCCCAAGGTGGGCGTAGTCAAGAAGCATCTGTTGGGCCCCAGCCCACTCACTCTGGGGCTGTGAATGTTCTCCCCAGCAATGCGCCTGTCCTGTCGTAGGAGTTGCCTTGAAGGTAGAGCAGGAGGGGGCTGTGCATCAATCCCATTTCCTTTCTTCGCCTTCTCCCCAGGGCCAGGGGTGCCCCTCGCAGCCACACCGGTGCTGCCTGAGGCATGGTGAGGCATCCACACTGCACCGTTCATTCTTCCTTTCTTTCACCTAGGCCCACTTCGAAGAGCCCTGACCTCAGCCTTTTGCTCGCCTCCTCTGTGTTCTGTGGCTGGGAGAGAGGGCCAGTGGGAACGTACGGCAGGGAGTTTGCAGGCTGCAAGCCAGGCTGCCTAACAGAGTGACCGACCATCCATGTCCCACTCCCCGCCGGGCCTGTCTGCACCCCGGAGGGTGTGATGCACGGAGCATTGCCGTGGGCAGGAGGCTACCCCTGAGCCTCTCTGGGCCTCTTTGTCCCTCCTGTAAGATGGGGATCACAGCCCTGCCACGCCCGCACTACAGTGTGGTTCTAAGGAGGAGCTAATGGAGGTAAAAACAGACTACAGACCCACAGGAGATGGCTGATGCGTGGCGTCTGCGTGGAGCCGTAGCCGTTGGCCTGGGTGCAGAGCAGAGAGGAGCAGTAATGGGAGGCAGGCAGCGGCTAGCATTCCACCCCTGGTTCCCTCATCTGGTGCTAGCTCAGAGCACTGGGGGTTAAGTCACATCTCTCACTAGGCCCGCAGAGGCCTTTGCACTTAGGGTCTGAGCAACCTTCCCCACCAGGAACAGGATGGGGAAAAGTCTGGTAATGAACCAAGAGCACCGGCCGGGAGCTAAGTAGTGTGTGGATTGGGAGATATGGGGGGTCCCTAATGGGCCTTCTCTGAGAACCCCTCCCCAGCACAGATGGGGTCCTGTTCATATGCTGCCTTATGGATCCACCCTCACTCTAGGCTCTGGCTTTTACCTCAGTCTTAGACCATATTTTATTCTGCTCAGCACTCTAGGCATCTGCCTCCTTGATTCTACCCTATTTTCCTCAAGGGCAAGGGCCATGTTGTATTCACTGCTGAACACTGCACAAAGCTGGGGACATGACTGGTGCTCAGTGACTTTGTGGAGACAGCGAGGCTCCATGGGGCCTGCAAAGGGTGTACCATGTTCCTGGCCTTGTTCTACTCAGAGGTGTTCCCAGGAGGCTGCACACAGATGCTAAGGGGGCCCAGGCACACATCACACCTAAAAAGCCCGGTCTTTCCAGATCCCTGTGAGCACCTAGATGTGGTCTTCCCCTCTTCTTTGCTGCCTCAGTTTTCCTGGACTTGTCTCAGCAAGGGGGGAAGAGGGCTTTCCTGAGTGTTGGGGAATTCCAGGCCCCCTGTCTCATCCTGAACACCTCTAGGATACCCTCATTCTCTATCAGGGTTGGTCAGCTATAGAGGGAGAAGACAGGCAGGGTGGCTGCAGAGAGGTGGGGAGAAACCTCTTTGAGTCATTCAGCAAACGCTGTCAGGTTGTGTTCTAGTCAAAGCATCCTGCCTGGCATTGGGGAGGAGACAAGATTAACATGGCATGATCCTTTCTCACAAAGAGTTCACAGTTCAGGGCAAGGGGGCAAGCACACAGATAATAGGGATAGAATGAGAAAGTACTCAGGGTTCCAATAAAAGGGTACGAAATTCAGAGGAGGAGACACCACTTCTGTCGGGGTCAGAGCTGGACTTCGTGCATTTGTGTGCACATGCGTGTGAGCCTGTGTGTGTGTGCACATGTGTGGTCAAGGGGCGTTTCTGGAGGCTGTGCTCCTGGCCTGGGCTGTGGACGGTCTTGGCACTCTGGCACGATAGACCCTTCTCAGGAGCAGGTGGGAATCCATCCAAGGCAGTTCGCTCTTTGCTATTACTTTACTCCAGGAGTACTTCCCCTTAAAGAGTGGTTGTGTTCCTGAGCATGTGTCCAAATGCCAGTCCTATAAATCAATCGTGTTTTCAGTGTAATTTCCGAGCTGCTTCATCTTCCTGGGGGACAGAGGTGATTAGGGCAGTGGTTTCCTCCAGAGCTGGGGCTGGAGCTTGCTGTGTTTTTCAACCCGGACTTCCCTTTGAGGAGTTAATTCCCTATAAACTAATAATAATGTTAATACTGATAGCAGCATCACCTCCTGGCCGTAGAGTGTTGTGTGCTTTCCAAAAATCTTTCGTACGGTTCTATTTAAAGGTACGTAGGGCTGATAGTGCCTTGCTATCTAAAAGCTGCTATTTAAAGGAACTCATTTGTCAGGAATAAAAATGTTTTTGTAATGCAGATTAACCTATCAGGTGTTGTTCCGTGCCAGTTTTTAATGGATAGTCAGTTTTTAATGGATAGTCACATTGATTTCACCTGCCCCAGTCTCTTGGGCCCCTACAGGCAGCAATGGCCATGCCTGTGCCCCCCGCTGGGGTGTTTCTCGAAGTGTGGGCTACACTTCGGATGATTTGAGATGTGATTTTAGATGGCACCTAGATGTATTTTTTGCATGTTAGTGGTTAGGTTTATATTTTAATGTATCTTAGGGGAAATATGACTTGACATCTTAGGATTTCAAAGATAATGCTTGAGATAAGGCTGTACTTTTAAGAAGTCAGTTGTGAAGAATAATATTAAGTAAACAGGAGTGCAGGTGGTATGTATGACCAAAGTGCAAAGGTGGGCTATGAACACCTGGCCTTCAGAAACACTGCTGGGCCTGCCTAAAGCCTCAGACAGCGGAGAACCTGGGATACAGGGATCCACCTTCCAGGGGAGTGGGCTTTGTCCCCCGTCTCTAAATTCCGCTAAGGAAATGGCTGAAGGGGACCTCCCCAGTGCCTAGCTCTAGGAAGAAGAGAGAATGGCTGGGCATCCCTGCAGCTGTCTCAGCTCAGAGAGGGGCCAGCTGTCCTAAGGCTGCTGCTTGGCATGGGCACAGCCTCTAGACCCAGTGGCATCTACTCTGAGCAGATCCTGCTGGGTGCTCCTCAGAAGGTGAGGTGGCCCATGAACTGAATATTGCTGTGTGCAGAGCCATTTGGCCTAGGGCTCTGGATGGCAGGTGGCTCTGCCTGTTCAGTCCTCACTATTTTCTTGGAGGAGGTCAAAGTTCCTGGACAGATGGTATCTTGGTTTGGCCCAGACCCAAACCTTTATTTAGCCTCTAAACGCTTTAGAAGACCGGGCCAGAGCTGGCTAAACCTACCTTGTAGGTACTGTCCTTACCAGAGGGACTTGACCTCTTGCGTTTGGGGGCCTCAAGCCCCCAAACTGTGTAAACTGCTGGGAATGAACCAGCCCGCGGTGGCTACGTTTCTGAAGCTCTGCTTGGGGAGGAAGTGGAGACATCGTCACTCAGAAGGCAGCTTCCCTGTACTGGACAACTGGCAAGCAGAATGGCCCATGCTGTGGGGACCCTGAGCTCTTCAGAGAACTGGCCCTGGGGATTCTGGGCATGTGGGCACCACCCCTGGAGGGCTCTTTGGGGGCAGAGACCGTCTCTCTCACCTTTGAATTTGTATTCCCAGTGGCTGGCACATAGTGCAGAATGAATGAATGTCCAGCCCTGGTGATTTGTGAGACGAGACTAGCCCCGCAAGGATCGAAGAAACAATTGTGAGTTTCCAGATGATTCTAAGCCAGGAACACGGGGGTCTGAGGAAAGCAGAAAAAAAAAAAAAAAAAAAGGGAAGAGGTTTTTGGTGGTAACTGAGAACAGGCCTCTTGTTGGTAACATGTGCACAACCTAATTTCACATCCTTCAGCTCTCGGCCACCTTTACCCCTATGGCAGCCAAAACGTCAGGTCAGTGTGGCCCAGAATGCAACTCTTGGGGCTGACTACTGACTTTTGGGGGAGCTCTTTCAAGATTGGGCTCTGAGGCGGAAGTCTCTTGAGAAGAGGGTCTTGCTGAGAGGGGCTGTCACAGGGACTGGCCCAGGGTTCTGTACTCACGCCAAGGCGGATGAAAACATGGCAGCAGCTGCCGTCACCAGGTCTTCACCCGGTCCTAGTCCAACCAGCTCTGCCGTTAAGCTCCAAATGCGCCCCGAGCGACTTCCTTTAGATGTTTGCAGGGCCCTCGGGTGAATCTATGGTTGGCAGGGAGCAGGAGGGAAGGCGAGCTCCCATTTGTCAGGCTTGGGGAGCAGCAGGGTTTGTGCGATGTGCAGGGAGGCTGCCCCCAATCTGACCATGAGGGGCCGGGGTCGTGGCCTTGCTCTAGGTTCAGACCTTGCTCCTTGAAGGGTGTGCTGCCTGCCTGAAATGCCAAGAGTTCCAAGCAGCTGGCAGTTTCCACCCGGTGCCTTTGGGTGTGGGGGTAATGACAACCCCTTCCAGATCGTGGGATTGTAGTGAGTTAATCCCTGGAAAGTTCTTAGAACTGTGCCTGGTACTTGTGAAGCTATCAATAAATAACTATTGTCCTTCCCGAAAGCTTGACGTCCATGCTGGTTTCCTAATGCTGCCGAAACAAATTACCACACCGTTAGTGGTTTAGCCCAACACAAATGTATTCTCTCACACACAAGTCTAAAAGGGTCAGCAGGGCTGCATTCCTTCTGGAAGCTTCTAGGGGCGAGAATCCATTCCCATGCCTTTTCCAGCTTCTAGAGAGGCCCCCTGTATTCCTTAGCTCGTGGCCACATCCTGACAGTGTAGCATCCTCCAGTCTTGTAGACATTTTCTTTCCCTCTTCCTGCTCCCCTTCTCTGCTCACATTGCCTTTTCTGACGCTGATTCTCTTGCCTCCCCCTCATAGACCTTTGTGATTACTGGGATAATCCAGTGTCGTCATCTCGCCTAAAAATCCTTAGCTTAATCATACCTGCAAAATCCCTTTTTCCATATAAGATGACGTATTTATAGGTTTGGGGGGTGGGATGTGGACATCTTTGGCAGGACATTGTTTTTCTATCACAGGGTCAGAGACTCTGGGGGCAGCAGCCTCTGGCCCAGATCTGATAACTGGGTTGCTGACAGAAGGCCAAGGATTCAGGCCCTCATCTGGGGAAGGCTGTGGGAACATGCTGGGGACAGGTTGTGCAACTGGGAGAAGGCCACTCTTCTCCAGACTTCAGAATTTCTGGTAGCTTCATATACTCTCCCAGCCTGTACTAGGAGTGTGCATTTGATGCCCAGAGAGGGTTCTGTCTGAGATTCCAGGGAAGCATCTGATGCTTGAAAAAGAAAAGGAGAGTGAGGAAATCATTAAAGCAGTGGAGGAGCCTGGAATTTGGTACTCAGGGACTGGGAGGGAATCCCAGCTCTGCCACTCCCTGGCTGTGTGACCCTGGGCTAGTCCCTTTCCTCTTACAAGTCCTGCCTGCTATGCAGATGGTTGCATAATGGAAAAATATAGTACCGACCTCAGTGAGGTATTTGAGGGCTAAATGCAAGCAGAAGGAACTTACAAGTTTTAATAAATGTCGGATGCCCACGTGTTAGGGGTATCGTTGTGGTGCTGGGCTTCAGGGATGTGCAAGAAGAGTGTGATGACAGTGTTTCCAAGGCCCTACAGAGTCACTGGGCAATTAACGAGAGCTCACACGTCAGGTGGGAGGGTCGGTCCCCCAGACACTGATGTGAGAGCTGATGCTGCAGCCCAGAGACTTCAGCTGTGACCCCAAAGAGAGTTGGGATTGGGACAAGAGCAGAGCCAGAGTGGAAGAAGGCATCCTGGGCAGCAGGAACCAAAGTTCAGAGGCCAGAACACTCCAGGCATGTTGGGCAGACAAAGAGATCTGACAGCTGTGGGGCAGGTTCGCAGGGTAAGGAGAGGCGCTAGGAGCCAGGGAAGGTGTTTAAGTGAAGAACAAGCCGGACCCCATATCACAGTGTATAGTTATAGATTTATATTTACTTGTTTGTTCGTTTTAATGTCTTTCTCTCCTCTAGAGTATAAACCACATGAGAGCAGGGATTATTGTATGTTTGCTTCCCGTTGGATCTTCAGAGTCTGGTGGGTGTTCAGTAAATATTTGCTGGACGAATAAATAAATGAACAAATGACCTAATTGAATCCCCAAATAATCGCATTTTGCGATGTTGATATTTTTTAATGTTATTTATTATTATTTTTAAAAATTTTAACATTTACTTATTATCGAGAGAGACAGAGCATGAGCAGGGGAGGGGCAGAGAGAGGGGGAGACACAGAATCCAAAGCAGGCTCCAGGCTCTGAGTTGTCAGCACAGAGCCCCACGTGGGGCTCAAACTCACAAACTGCGAGATCATGGCCTGAGCTAAAGTCAAACGCTTAACCTTCTGAGCCACCCAGGTGTCCCTATTTATTTATTTTTAATTCCAGTATAGTTAACATACAGTGTTACATTAGTTTCACGTGTACACTATAGTGATTCAACAATTCTATACATTGCTCAGTGCTTCTCAGAAAAAGGGTACTCTTGATCCCCTTCATCCATTTCACCCATCTCTCCACCCACCTCCCCTCTGGCAACCACCAGTTCTCTGTGGTTGAGATTTTGGTTTTTTGTTTGTCTTGTTTTTTTCTTTGTTCATTTGTTTCTTAAATCCCACGTATGAGTGAAATCATACGGTATTTCTTTCTCTGACACATTTCACTTTGCATTGTACTCTCTAGATCCATACATGTTGTTGCAACTAGCAAGGTTTTACAGTATTGATATTAAGCCCTTGACAAGCATCAGGGGTAAGGCAGTGTTCTCATGAAGGTTAACCTGGCTCTGGTGTGTGGTGTGAAGGGAGGAGAGAGAGGCAGAGGTCAGTTAGAAGAATCCGGGTGGCAGAGCCAAAGCCCGCAGCAGAAAGGGAGGGGTGGAACAGAGTCCTTGTAAGAGATTAGCAAGACGGATGTTCAAGGCTAAATGGGGCACGATCACTATGGAGGAGGAGTTCTGGAGTGGGGAGGAGGCTAGTTAGGATATGTGCCTTGCACTATGAGGTGGTCAGGAAATGCTGGGGGGTGCAGCACCTTCTATTGTGGGGTTGAGCCCTTGGGGACAGGAAGATATAGTCAGAGGTGTAGCTAGAAGGCCACAGCATGGGGCTCCCATGGCCACTTCCGTCTCATTCTCTCTACCCCTCTTCTCAGTTTATACTCTTCCAGGAGCCTCCTCTGGCCCCTGTTAGGTCCTCCCATGTGATCATGCGCTGCCTCAGTCATGGCTCTGATTTCCCTTGTCACCTGTCTGTATTCCCCCATTAAACTGCCCCTTACACACGAGGCCACCTCCTTTGTTCTTTTGCTCACTACTCTAAGACTGGATAGGTGGATGGGTGGATGTCAGATAAGGAAATGTGGGAGAGAAAGGAAGATGTTAGCAGCAGGAAAATGGGTGATTGTTTTTCCTTTTTTATTCTCTATTTTCCAAATTTTCTGTAGTAAATCTACTTGGCTTTTATTCTCTATAAAAGTGTTAAAGAGGAGGAAAAAGGAAAGAAAACAGGTCCCTTGGGATGTTAGCCTCCTTTCTCCTGACCGGTTGGCTCTCGGTTTGCTCTCATACAGGTGGAAGCAGGGAAAGGCCTGGAGATGAGGAAGCTGGTTCTCTCGGGGTTCCTGGCCAGCGAAGAGATCTACATTAACCAGCTGGAAGCCTTGTTGCTGGTGAGTGCTCTGACCTCAGTGTCAGGCTCAAAAACTGCTTTGGGGGTTGAAGAAGAAGGGAGACCTGGATCAGTCTTTCTCTGTGGGCAGAGTCTTTGGTGTTGCTCTGCTGACAGCTTGGCAATGGGTGGCCGGGGGTCATTGCCAGAAAGGGCCTGTGCCTTTCAGCCCTGGCTCTCCATTACCTGATCTGGGAAAGCACACAGGCATTACTAATCAATCACAGCACTCTGTCCAGGTCAGGGGGTGGGGTCCCAGCCTATGCCTCCACACTGCTCAGGGTAGTCTCTACCAGTCAATCAAACTGAGCCCTCTTAGTCGTTCCTGGTGCCAGTCCTTCCTCCTCCCTGGAGTCGTGAGCCGTTCACCCCATCCCGAGGCCCTGTGGCAGGAAAGGTGAGGTGGAAGGGTGTCTGTGTCTCTTGAGAATCACCATAGCTCTGATGCATTAGACCAACCCCAGCCCTCTATGAAGGTGCCTCAGTTTCCTCCCAAGATGGAGGCATGGCGAGACTCAGCCTGGGAGGGAAATACTATTTATTTATTTATTTTTAATATTTATTTATGAGCTGTCAGCACAGAGCCCCACACGGGGCTCGACCTCATGAACAGTGAGATTGTAACCTGAGCCGAAGTCAGACAGCTTAACCGACTGAGCCGCCAAGGCGCCCCAAAATACTATTAATATTAGGTAAAAGTAGTACACAGATGTAAGATGTTTTTGCCTTTGAAGAAAATGCTCATTAGATGCAGCTGGGTAGTTTGCAGAGTAACTTTGGCAGGTCAAGTTCTTTCCCCTGCGTGTTTTGCCTTCTGAGACGTAGGATGGTATCAGTCACAGGGGGCATAAGAAACGTAGATGAGTAGAAACTCATTCTTACAAGAACCGTAAGATGCACATTTCTGTACTTGCTGTGATGTGAGATGTCGTCACCCGGAGTCTTGGGTGGGACTTGGTATTTATTACCCAAGGAATAACTATCGAAACATGCAGGTACTTTGCGACACCCTGGGCTCAGTTTGGGACAGCTCTCCCCGGGAGTTTATTGGTAGGCACAGCAAGTGTTTTTCAAGTGGTGGACAGTATGGCAGATAGGACTGTGGTCTGAGGCCAGAACTAGGGCAAGACTTGACTGTGCTGTTAATCACAGACTCATTGCACTGTTTTTCATACTGTGCATCTGAACCCATTAGTGCGTTTGTGAAGTCAACATAGTAGGTTGAACCAGTGTGTTTTTTTAAAAGAGAAGGAAAATGTCAGCGTGCATCGCACGTAGTAAGAATAGGTACTGTTTTGTGAAACTTTGGGTTTGTTGTATGGATGTGTATATGTATGTGTGTCCTGGGCCACGTTATTTCTCACACGTGTTGTGGTTTTGAAAACCACTGGCTTTGGGCAAGCCACGCATAATATCCTGGAGCCTCGTTTTCCTCATCTGAAGCTGAGAATAATCCCACTACCCTCTCTCTCTCCTTCATGGGGTTGAGAAGGTCAGGTGATCCTTGGGGGGACCTAGTATAAATGCCAGGCACTTAGGCACTCAATTAGCTGAAGGAAGGAAGACAAGCAGAGGGCCAGTCAGACACATGTGAAATACCTCTCACACACTGAATTGCCACACCAAAATGAGGGGGCGTAGTTGTCATTACGAAAAGGATGCCCGTTTGAAAGGAGTTCAGACAAAGGAACCAGACTGCTCACCAGAATCCCTGCTTAACCGCTTTCTAACTCTAGCCCTTCAGCACATTGATGAGCCTTTGTGGCCCATTTTCTCCATCTGCAAAATGCTTGCACTGATACTAGTAGGCACTCTGCTCATGGGGTTGTTGTGGGGATGAGATGAGCGTGTATGTGCAGCTCGTAGAGCCTAAGTGTTAGCTGCTGCTGTTATTTTCTCCGGGGCTGAGAGAGACTCAGGTTAGGGCTTGTTTCTGTCAACACACCCTTTCCCCGAAGGAAGGGGAGGCCCATCCTCATCAGAGGCGAGCCACTCGTAGATGCCAACTTGCATTCTTGTCAGTCATTGGGCCCCATGTGAATTTCCGTTTGTCCCAGCAAAGATAGCAACAGGTTTAGGGGCCAAGACACTCCCTCCCTGCTTTGCCTTTCTAACAGCTTCATGCCTCAAAGGCAAAACCTGTGAGGCTGGAGCCCCAGTCCAGAGGTGACCCAGGGCGCATTGCTCCTTCCCTCCACCCCCCAGAGTTTGTTCATCCCAGGCCCCTGATTGGTTCTTTCTTGAGCAGTGGCAGGAGGGAGGGGAGAGACTATCTAGGAGGGCTGGCCTGTGCTGGAGGGCCCCAGGAAGAGGGGGCAGGACCCTCCACAGCCACAGCCTCAGATAATAAGCCTCAGAGATAAGGAATCAAACCTCCCTGCCCCCTCCTTGAGCTATAGAACCCTCCCCTCGTGGCTGCCTGGTTGCTAAAGCCCTTTGCTCTTTGGGGGGGCAGGGGATGACCTGACCAAGGGGCCTGGAGAAGAAAACCTGTCCTCTCCATGGTCCGCGCCCAGATCTCCTACTCATCACCAGACTCTCGACCCTCGTCCCCTGGCTCTGCTCATACTGTGTTTGTGTTCGACTGTTCTCAGCTTCACACTTCCTGATATGCAGATGGCTGGGTGTGTGTGGTGTGTGTACCCAACACCAAATGCGCGCGCGCGCGCGCGCACACACACACACACACACACACACGCAGCCAGGACCTACACAGGAGCCTCTGTCCCTGCCCCCTGGGTGGTTGGCTAGGGTAGGATTTGGTAATCTGGAAACCTCCAGGTTCCTGGTTGGCTCAGATTACAAGCAAAGTAGGTCTGGGAGCCTGGGCTGAAGGGGGGGGGGGGGCGGGTGGAGGAAGGGAGACAAATCAAATGCAGGAAATTCTGCATCTTCCCCACCATGGGGAATGTGTGAGGAATGTGTGAAGTGAGCTCAGGTGCTGCCCCCTGGCCCTCACCTAAAGCTCTTCCCACCTCTGGCCCTCCTCTCTCAGCCTCTCATTTAGGCAGTTAACTTTGGGGTTCTCAGGTTCTTTATCTGTAAAACAGGTTAACTATGCCTCCCTCTCTGGGTTCCGGGAGGAGGAGTAAACCCAGGCCTTCTGGGATAGGAAGTGGAGGAGTTGGGCAGATTTCTTCCCCCTGTTTCGAAAGCCAAGTTGCTGGGGGACAGAGCTGACAGATCGCTGTGTGAAGTCCCACTATGAGTCAGAACCCACCTGGCCCATCTTCCTGAGAAGCACTTCATGGGAACTCGAGCGCCAGGCTTGACTCTGAGGTCCCTCCATGATCCTCTCAAGAATCTTTTTCTCCTCTGATAAAATGGAGAGCCAGGGACCACCCTTGCTCCCTGCAGCAGGATTCTGGGAGTGCTAACACTTGGGCAGAAGAACAGTGCTGGATCAAAGTTCAGTGTGGGGTTGCCTTGGCCTTGCAGCCATCTGGACCCGAGGCCTGGATTCAGGGCTTCACCAGATTAAAGTGAACTGCCTTCAAGGGTTTCTGGCCAGCCGGGGCTCACACACACCCATCACTCCCCTCTCCCCCGAGTGAAATCAGAGCTGAGACCAAAGGTCCCCAACCCTGTCCTGAGAACCCTGTGATGGCCGGAGTGCAGCCCCTGTCCATGTGACCTGCTGGTGAGCACCCATTTCTTCCTTTTTTGTAGACAGAGTGGGAGGTTCAGGAGGAAGCAGAGTGGTCAGATCTTATCTTTGCATAGGTGGCGGAGGAGTGCATCCCCAGCAGCTCCTGAGAAATCCTGACCCTTTGTCTTCCCAGGACTATTCCCTCCCTAGTGGGGACTGCACTCAGGCAGGAGCAAGGAGTAAAGGTTCTGGGAGTCTGTGGTGACTTGTCTGTCCACTGGATTCCTGGTAGAGGAAAAAAGGATTAAGTAGGACAGTGATCTTGAGGACCATCTCTGTGTCCTTCAGGGAATCCCGGAAGCCCTAAAGCCGAGCGGGGCCACCCACCTGGGGTTGGGAGAACAATATTCCCTTTCTCCTGGCCCCTGGTTCCTTCTGTTTCCCTCCCTGGCATGCTCACCCATGCCCCACCCACCCTCCACCTGCTCAGATCTTCCCAAACCTCAAGGTTCTGTTCCTGTCACCTCCTCTGTGAAGCCCTCGGAGCTGTGCCGGCACAACCAACCTTGGGACCACTTGGTTGGTACTGACAGCCCAAGATGGGTGATATCTATCCTATCTCACTTTGCCCACTAGATTGTTTCATTTGTGTTGGTCCATGTTACCCAAATAGATTATAACGTTCTCCAGAGCAAGGATCATGGGTCAGAAAAAGAAATCTCCTGTAAAGAAAACTGGACCCCCATCACTCCCCTGCCTCATCCTCATTGCAAGGGCTTACAAGCTGCCTGTCTTCCCTGCCCCATCTGGCCTCTGCTCGGTCCTCCAGCCCCGCTCCTCCCCCTTGCCCAGGCACACAGGCTCACTGCCTTCTTCCGGCTCCTGTCTCTCGCCAAGACCGTACCTACCTCGGGACCAGCGTTGAGGAAGCCTGCCTCGAATACTGTCCTCTGCACCCCCATGCTTCCGTTTCAGGGTAAATGTTCCTTTCTGGGAGAAGCTGTCCTTCCCCACCCTGTCTCAGGAGGTCCCCTTCTTATTTCTTTCACTGCACTTCTATGTAAATTATGTGTCTGTCTCCCCTACTGGATGGGAGGCTCCACGGGCTCAGGGATTGGGTGTGTTGTGAATCACTGAATACCCTGGTCTGGCCTCACATGAGGCACTTGGTACATTATTTGTGGGGTGAGTAATAATAATAGTAGCAGCTAACACTATTGACTGCCGTCTGTATGCCAGGCACATACTTGGTATTTTATATAGATTATGGCTTTTGATCTGCCCATCAGTGTTCTCAAGAAGGTAATATTATCTCAGTTTTACAAATGAGGCTGCTGAGGCCCAGATGCTAAGTGATGTGCCCACAGCTATTAAGTGGCAGAGCGGAGACTCAAGCCCACACCCCCTGGCCTGCCCCAGGTTAAACCCCATCCTACCTCCCTAGCAAAGCCTGGACATTAGGGTTAGCTAAAAGAGTCAGAAGGAAGGCTCTGCTTTTCCCTGCCTTTATCATTTCTGGACTTTTTTTTAGAGCTGGGAAGATGAGGGAGCTGGCATTCAGAGCATCATCTGGGTATTTGAGTAGATGGGACTTCCTCTTATGGATAGACATGACCCTGCCACCACCAGAGAGCCAGATGGGAGGAGCGCGGGAAGCTTGCCTGGAGTTTGGCTGCTGTGGGAGCTCGAGCTGATAGTCATCTCTCAGAGTGAGCCAGTGATAACTTTGGTCTCCCTCAGTGTCGGTGTTCCATCCAGTCCAGCACTGAGTTGCCCATTATCTGCTTGAATGCTTCTCTGGTTGGAAAGCTCACTACCCAATCCTATAAGACAATGGGGGACAGCTCTAGTGAGGCCACACCTGTCCCCATAACTTCTGGTTGTTCCTGGGTCTCCAGAGTGACTCAGGGTAAGTCAAAGGCCTCTTTCCACACAGAGCCCTTCAGCTAGATGAAGAATATTAACCATGTCTGACTCAGGCTTCTGTCTTCCTGGTGAATGTGCCTGCTTCTCCTATACTTTCTCTATGTGGCAGGTTTCCAGACCCTGTCTCCTGGAGGGCCTCTGGAGTGCAGTCGAGGCATCTTTTGGAGGCTTAGGGCTGAGGAAGGCCAACTTAGGAAGAGCTCTTTATCTTTCAGTATCAGGGGGTTTTTGTTTGTTTGTTTGTTTCAACTATAAATTTTATTTTATTTTATTTTATTTTAACGTTTATTTATTTTTGGGACAGAGAGAGACAGAGCATGAACAGGGGAGGGGCAGAGAGAGAGGGAGACACAGAATTGGAAACAGGCTCCAGGCTCCGAGCCATCAGCCCAGAGCCCGACGCGGGGCTCGAACTCACGGACTGCGAGATCGTGACCTGAGCTGAAGTCGGACACTTAACCGACTGAGCCACCCAGGCGCCCCTCAACTATAAATTTTAATAGCTTTTTTTTTTTTTTCCTGGAATATTTACTCATTACTCACAGGCAATCACCCTGAAGAAAATGCACCCAAGTCCCATTTTCCTACAAGTCCTACTTTGGGGCATTAAGGTGATAGTTCCAGCTTCCAGCCAGTGTTAGGGAGTGGTCCTGTGTTATTGTCTGTCACCTCATCTTCTCCACCTGTAGGCCCTGGAGAGTTTTGGTGCAGACAAGCAGAGGTTACAGATAAGTTTCATCTTACATGTCAACCTCAGCACTGCGAAAGAGTCTGAGACCACAACCAAGCTCATTTAGAAAGAGCATTGTGATTGACTAGAGATGTCTGCCACAGGTATAGGAGGTAGGACAGGGGCATGCGTGCCACCTTGCTCGCTCTCTATATACTAAGTGATGGGAACTTGAAATGTCAGTGCAGCTGATGTTGGTCTTGGGTCTCTGTGAGACACTACCCCAAAATCCTAGAATCATGTTGTGTTTCTTGGAAGTAGCTAAGGGGTTGAGTTCCCAGTCAACCCTCCCTTCCACTGAAGTGTGACAAGGGAGCTTATGACTCAGAGCACAAGGCCATTGTGGAAGAAGGACATGTCCTTTTAAACCAATAACCAAAGTCCATACAGGCTAGGGGCAGGGGCCCCTTGGGGGATGAGGGCGTGGGGGAAATATGTCCTGGTGGTAATTAAGCCTGGGGCCTGGGAGGGCTGCTGGACCAGGCCCTGGCTGCCAGGTCCCCTCGCGGTTGGGCATGGCTTGTCGGAGCCTATGACAGCAGCTACTTGATACAAACCACACTTCAGGTGCCCTGCCCTCAGTGGCCTTGTCTAGGTACCACTCCAGCTGCAGGAAAGGCTCATCAGTGCCCTGGGCCTTCTGACCCTCCGGTTTATGTGCCTCTCACCTCCTCTCTGCCTTCCTCCTCACTTCCAGCCCATGAAACCCCTGAAGGCCACAGCTACCACCTCCCAGCCCGTGCTCACCATCCAACAGATTGAGACAATCTTCTACAAGATCCAGGACATCTACGAGATCCACAAGGAGTTCTATGACAACCTCTGCCCCAAGGTGCAGCAGTGGGACAGCCAGGTCACCATGGGCCACCTCTTCCAGAAGCTGGTGAGTTTTCTGTTGATGGAGAGTCCTTATCCAGTGTCTCGGTGGAGCTGCTGGTGTTGGGAGAGGACCGGTCATCCCTAGCCCTTTTTGGCCTCCTTGAAGGCCTGGGTCATTTCTGAGTCCTGGAGGAAAGCCTGGGCCTCTGTTGTATGGGGACCTGGGCCTAGTGCCTCAACTCCTGGTCTCCCATGGTGAAGCCCTAAGTGCTTCCAGGGATGTGAGAGGCTATATGCATAGGTTTCTCTCTCCCCAAGGGAGTTCAAGGGCTGGAACAAATGCTCACTTGCTGGGCTTCAGGTCCCCTGTTCTCAGCTGATAGAGGAGCATGTGCCAGATGGGCGGGCAGGGGCTGCTCACTTGGGACACCTTGGGCATTTGCCACACCTCAGTGCTGCCTCTGAAGTGAACAGTCAGATGGGACACGGGTCAGCTCTCCTGAGGGATTGCAAGGGAGGGAAAGGTATGAGGAGGTAGAATTACTGTGCAGACATACTGTTGGGAAAGGCTTGCAGAGATCTTCCAGTTCCTGAGCCTTCTGTGACACCCTCCCCTGGCTCTGACACTGTCTCTGGCTGTGTCCCCTGGAGGGTCCCCAGGTCAGACCCACAGAGCCCCCAACCCCACTCTTCCCTGGTCTTTCTCTGCCTATAACTTCTGCCTGCCCAGAGTGCAGGAAGAGACAGCCAGTCAGGAGTCTTTGTTCTCTGGGTGTGAATGGTAGGGGTAAGGAGCAGTGCCTTTCCTTTACCTCCCCTGCAGTGGTGGGACTGGTTGAATGGACAGACCTGTATTTTGCTTACACTGGGGAAAACTCTTGCTTGGATACTCCTGCGACCTCATGCTCAGCACGATCAGAACTGAACTTACTGTGTCTGAAGTTCTTTGCTTTTCTTCCTGCCTCTGTCTCAATGGGTGCTGCCACCATCCCAGCCACCATCCATCCATGCCTCCCTTGGACTAGTCCTTGGCACCTCCTCTGCCCCACCACCTTCCCCGTCCTGAAGCCCTCCCCGCATCCCAAGGAGTCCACTTTAAAGCTTACAGCTGCCTGCTTGTCCCCACCCTCATCTCATTAGTGACTCCTGCTTCTGGGCCCGCCTCCCCAGCAGCCTCCCAACCCTTAGCTACTGGCAGGAGAGAGTTATCTGAACTCCTGACCAGACCTTGCTTCTCCCCTGCTTAAATCTCTCCCCCTTGCCCATTGGATAAGTAAATACCAGGCTCTGAGGAACCTGAGACCCTTTGCATGCTGGCCTCTGTCCACCCCCCGGCCTCTGGCTGCTGCCTCCCCCATCCTTGTGCCCCCTGACACCGAACTTTCTATTCTTAGTTCATGCAGCAGACACTCTTGACCTCTCTGTTCTGGCAGCTCTAGCTGCCTGAAATGTCCTTCCCCATCTGTTCCCAGCTTAGAACAGCCTCCTTCGAGAAGCTCTACCCAGACCTTCGAACAAAGCCCCTATGCTTATCCCCTCAGTGAACACTGTACCTGCCTGACTCCCCAAAACCATAAGCTCTGAGAGAACAGACTGTGTTTGCTTCATCATTAGACCCCAGAACCATCCCAGTGCCCAATACATGAATGAATGAATGAATGAATGAGTGAGTGCACCATGACCTTGACCACTGGGACTAGGGAGAACTTGGAAGAGCATTGAGGGAGACATCACAGGACCTGAGGTCTGTGTCCTGAGAGGCCAGCAGTGTTATAGGGACATAGCTTCTAGAGGCACAGCTGACTTTGAATCCTGGCTCTGCCACAGATTGAACCTGTGACTTCGTGTACAACCTCTTTGTGACTCAGCTTCCTCATCTGTAAAAAAGAGGATAATAACAGTATTTACCCCATTGAATTGTTGTGAGGACTACATGAGTTATTACCTGAAAAGTGCTTGGAACGGGGCCTGGAACATAATACATTAGTAAATACTCCATAGTTAGCCAATAACGTTACTGTTATTGCCATTACCACTGTCATCGTCGTCATTGTTGTTATACTTAGCAAGAGGCACCCCAGAAGGTAGTATGCAAGGGAACCCCACGCTCCTGGTTCCAGCAGCCCCAGTGTGCTTGCGCCAGGTCAGGGATGGTGAATACCCAGTCACCGCTCCTGGCCTGGTCCCAGGAGCCTGAGCTGATCAGCTTGGGAGGGCATAAGAGAGCTGACCAGAGCTGGGGTAGGGGGTGTAGGCCAGAGCATAGTGGAAAGACTGTCCCAGTTTATCTTTGTCACTTGGACCCTGCTGTCACGAGGGTCCCTGCATTCTGGCCTCAGCCCCACAGGCCTGGGTTGTGAATTTGCTTCCCCACCTTCCCTCCTCCAACATCAGGAACTGCTATCTGAAGCCCCTGGAGCTGCAGGCTTGGGAGGGCCGGGGTGGAGCTGGGGCAGTCCAGGCATCTGGAGGCAGTTTATTTTCAGCTGGTCTCCATTACTGAGAGAAGGGAATTAGCATCTCTGCTATTTGTTTTATGAGATCACCCCAGTGCCAAGCTGCTGTTTCCAAGCAACCTCCACTTCCCAGTTAATGGCCCTGGTGGGCCCGGCCTTGGGTTCTACAGACAAGGATATGCCATGGAGATGGCAGTGCCTGGGGTGGTCAGTGACCCCCTACACACAGGTCTTCTGCTCACGTAGTTCCTGCTCTCACTCCTGTCCTGCTACTCCCTGAGGCAGTAGGATGGGAAGGTAGGGTTCCAACCTGGGCAGCCAGCCTTTATCGTTCTTGTGGGAAAGGGGGACAAGGAGAGCACATACCTGGAAGAAGAATAGCAATGATTTTTACTTTGGTTTAGGAAGCAGCTGTCTAGAACCTTCCCCGTAGCTTGGGACACCAGTGGGCCAATACTCCCCTTGGAGAAGGAACTGAGCTCCCTCCCTTCCTGCCCTTCTCCCAAGATTTTTCTTTTTTTTTTGCAAAGTATGGCTTGTCTGGGGCTGAGACCTGCACAGCTCTGGCCTTGGCTTCTCTGCAAGCATCCCACTGCTCATCTTCCCCTCTGGCTTTCCTGGCCCCTACCTGCCAGCTTCCACCTGCCCCACCTCTTTGGGATCTTAAGGAGCACAAGGATTCTGCAGAAAGCAGAGCGGTGCAGAATGGGGTTCAAGGGCAGCCCACTTTCCCCAGTACCCTGGCAGGATCCCCCGAGGGAGCCCCGTAGCAGCTGAACCTCCTTGCTACTTCATTGAAAAAGATTTTAAAGCAGATACTCTAGAGAATAATGTAGCAAACAACTGTGCACTCATCTCCCAGAATTAACAGATGTTAAGCTCTGAAGATATACAGAAAGGCTTTTTAATCAAGAAAACAAAGCCTTACAGATGAAGTCTCTCTCTCTCTCTTTCCCTTGCCCTTCTGCTCAACCTAGAAGCAGCTACTGGAATGAATTTGGTGTGTCGCCTTCTGGGCTGTAGTTTGTGTTTTTTATTATGGGTCTGTATCTTTTTATGGCCTTACATGTACTTTTTACATGTATATATTTTGCAATTCAGTCAACATTTGTTTTGGAACTTGTCAGTGTTACTACACAGAGATCTAGTTCATTCATTTGAACTGTACTGTGTGTGTGGATTCCCCTTTTTTGTGACCATTTGTTATCAGTCTTTTCACAGGAGGAAGAGCAAAGCAGTGAATACACTTGCCCACATTTCCTTGGGAACGCACATATGCAAGTTTCTCTAGAGCAGTGCTTCCAGTACAAATATAGTGCGAGCCATATATGTAATTTAAAATTTTCTAGTAGCCCTATTCTTAAAAGGAAAAACACAGAGGGATGCCTGGGTGGCTCAGTCAGTTAAGCGTCCAACTTCGGCTCAGGTCATGATCTCATGGTTCATGAGTTCAAGCCCTGCATGGGACTCTGTGCTGACAGCTCGGAGCCTGGAGCCTGATTCAGATTCTGTGTCTCCCTCTCTCTCTGCCCCTCCCCATTCATGCACTCTCACTCTCTCTCTCTCTCTCTCTCAAAAATAAAGAAACATTAAAAAAAAAATTTTTTTTAAAGATTTTAAGTAATCTCTACACCTAACGTGGGGCTCAAACCCACAACCCCGAGATCAAGAGTTGCACGCTCCACAACTGAGCCAGCCAGGCGCTCAGGCACTGTACCTTTAAGTGCTGTGCCTTATACTCAGCATGGGGAGTGGGGTACTGAACAGGCTACACGTGCCCTCCCTGCTCCAGCTAATTCCAGACTATGAAAGACGTGTGAGGCATTCAGGGGCTTCAAACCCTGAGAGACCTTGATGATGCTAAATAAAGCCAAATGCTGTTGAGTTTCTAGCATGCCAGCAAAGGCCCTGCCCTGCTCCCCCCAGCCCCCAGTACCCTCTTGTTAACCTTATTGGCTGAGCTGGTTTCCACGGAAACAGTCAAGTTCAAAGGGGTACCGTAGTATGTTCATCCTACCTTTCCCTCTCTGTTCCCACATAGCCCTTTGGAGCTAAGTCAGAAGTTCTGAGTGCTAAGGGAGCTCCAGGTGCCCTGCTTAGGCTTTCATCCATTCATTAATCCTCTCTCCCATCCCACCCCTGCCCTCCTCTCTCTCTCTTCTCCCTTCTCCCTGCAGGCCAGCCAGCTTGGCGTGTACAAAGCGTTTGTGGATAACTATAAAGTCGCTCTGGAGACCGCTGAGAAGTGCAGCCAGTCCAACAATCAATTCCAGAAGATCTCGGAGGTGGGCAGCTCCCTGCACAGCCCCCGCTACAACCTGGAGCCTTCCAGCCTTCTGGCCTGTTGCCAGTTAGGGAAATGGTTCCCCTGAGGGTAACACTTAGACTGACATTTGCTTTCTCACACTTGATATTTTCCCCCTTAATATAAGAATAACGATTTGTTTGATTTTGTTATTCTGTTTAGGTTATTCTATATTAGAACAGAGGAGGCAAAAAAGAAAAAAGGCAGTATTTTCCCAACACGGTAGTGACCTTGAGCAAGTCACTTCCCTTCTCTTGGCCTTATTTCCTCTTCTGTCCAGTAAGGTATCTGGATGTTTCAGCTCAACCCAGACTTGCTTGATAAGAACCACCAGGAGCACTGTTTAAAATGCAGATCTTCAGACACCTTCCCTGGTGCTTCAATTCAGAGGGTTTGGGTGGGACCCAGGAGTCTATATTTTTAACAAGCTTCCCAGGTGATTTTATGAGCAGGAAGATTTGAAGAGGTCTAAACTAGGTGGTGTGTTTTTTTTGTTTTTTTTTTTAGTGTTTATTTATTTATTTTTGAGAGACAGAGTGGGGAAGGGCAGAGAGAGAGGGAGCCACAGAATCCAAAGCAGGATCCAGACTCAGGCTCCCACAATTAACAGATGTTAAGCTCACCCCAAACAGTGAGATCATGACCTGAGCCGAAGTTGGATGTTTAGCCGACTGAGCCACCCAGGCGCCCCAAGGTGGTGTTTTAAGATCCTTGCAATCCCACAACAGAGAGAGGGCCAGGCCCATTTATGTGGAGACACAGCCATATACCTTCCAGCTGGTAATAGACCTGTCCCCCTGTTGCAGCTAAGCCTTCTTCCCATTCTCTGGAGGGCAAAGATGTGGCAATGTCTGCCATTGACGCTTCCCTCCAGGAAGTGTCAGGGAGGAGCTCGCATATCCTACGGGAGCAGAGCCCAGCTTACCCCTTTGGTCAGAAGGATCTCAGTGAGACCCCCAAGCTGCTGGCCTTGCAGTCACGGCACCAGCTCCAAGCCTGGGACAAGAAAACCTCTGGTTCCAGGGACAGGGGGCTCCTTCTGCAGTTTTGGAAATCCTGCCTTACGGGCCTCTCTGGACTCTTTGCTTTCCGCTCTCAGCGCTGGTGCTAGAAAAGTTGGTGAGACGTAGGATAGTGTTTGTGAGACTCCTGGGGTTATGGGTTCTCCTCCAGTTTGGAACTAGCGGAGAGGCAGCACAAGGGTTGGGCAGATGGAGATGAAAACGTCAGCTTAATTACTAGTAAAAGCCAGATTGGAAAATGTAGACTTGGGTCTGCGGCCACATTGGGCTTGCTAATACTTCCCCTCCACCATCAAATACATCTACTGGGGACGGAAGCAGGGAGCTAAGCTCAGTTTCTTCTCCCAGAGTCAGCCGTCAGGTGAGTCACCCTCTGCCTGGGAGGACAGAGTTGGGTGGGGAAGTCCCTCTACATGGAGTCACAAGGCTGGAGAAATGGCGCTTCCCCTTATCACTCCCAGCGCTCCCTGGGAACAAACTGGAGCCCTCTGATCTGTGTTCAAGGCTGCCCGGGGTCATGTACGGTCCAGAGAGTGGTGAGTCTCCCCTTAGCTTGGGCTGACTGCCCATTCTCTTTGGTCGGCGCCGGCCCCTGCATCCCTCCCCTAGTCCCTGGCTAAGGCTGCTGGCCCCAAAGGCGGAGCCAGCCCCTTGGCCTGCTGCCAGGTGGCTTCTCACCCTGATTCATGCACTGATGCCGTCGCTTCCTAGCTTCCTACTGGCGCTTCCACTTAATCACTGCAGTCAGGCCCTTCTCTGCAGCAGGAGCGATTTCATACCTCCAGGCCACACTGGAGAGGAGCATAGAGAAAAATTTCCTGAAGCTGGGAATCCAGTCACCAGCCAGAGACACAGTCTTGAGGAGCTGAGTAACCCCCTTCTCCCCACCCCCATGCTCAGTCCCCAAGGGTTTTCTCTGTCTAGAAACAGCCTGAGGCAGGAGTAGGAAATGGGGAGCTCCCGTCGCTGCCTGGACATTTCCCCACTTCCAGGCAGAGCAGACAACATCACCTGAGTTTCTGACCTTGGCCTCACCTCGCCCTGGCCTCTCTGCTGACACCCCACTCGGAGGCCCCCTCCGTGCACTCAGCCCCGCAAGTGGGGGTTGCATTACAGCTCCAATTACAGGCCATACTGGTCTGTTGCCAAAGGGCTAGAGCAGGAAGCTCTCTCTGTAAAGGCAGATAAAAGAGGATCGAATGGATAAGCCATCCCTGGAGTCTGTTTCCAGCCCTCACTTCTGGATCACTTTGCCTGGGGTCCAGGAGGGGTGTTGGCTCTTCCTTCCTCGCTTGCAGTTTTCTCTCTGCTGCCAGCACAGGCACCAGTGGGTGGGGAGTGGCAGGTGTGGTTGTGGGCTGGGTTGAGTCCCTCTCAATCTGGGTAGGGTCAGACCACCTGGTCTGATATAGGTCAGACCACCCTGTGGAGCTGGGTCTCTGCCCCAGGGGTGCTGCCTCCCTGCCTCCCCCTGTGCAAGACCTTATCCCCTTATCTCCATCCCTCCTTGTCTCCAGGTCTGCTTGTGCCCCAAGGTGCTGGTACTCCTTTTGCTTGTCCTCTCAAATCCCACATACCCCGGGCTGATGTGTACAACCCTGTGTGTGGCTGCTGTGGAGGGAACCCTGACCAGGGGTGGGGGTGGCGGTGGGGGGCAGGGGGAGGTCCTGTTCTTGTCACCACCCATTCATTGGAATGCCCTCCGAGTCACCAGGGAGGGGCTTTAGGGGGTGTGTCTGAGGAGCACTATTGTCACAGACCTCTCTGGTACCCAGAACCCCTCCTCCTCACCTACACCCAGTCTTGGGACTCCACAGGCTCCAGGAGATCATGGTTGTGGCACAGGGAGTCGGGAGTCAGTGAGGCAGGCAGTGGGGGGACCCATGCTTTGGTCTTTGCCCTCCTCTTCACACCCTGGGTTTCAGAGCCCTACTTGCTATGCCTCCAGTGGGGGATGGGGAGGCCATGTAGTGATTCCTCCCCTCTGTTTGGCAGGAACTCAAAGTGAAAGGTCCCAAGGACTCCAAGGACAGCCACACATCAGTCACTATGGAAGGTACTCTGGGGAACGAGCTGGGTAACAGTCACCTTCCTTTGTCTGCCTTTGTGGACTACGGTGCCCTGCTTGTGTGAGCATGTGCGTGCGAGTGTGTGAGTATGTGTGGTGCACAAATGGGAAGAATCCAGCCTCTGTCCCTAGGCAGCCGGCCAGCTACAAACGTGCTCCTCCTTAGGATGCCAGCAGGCAGCTCGCTCCCCTCCTCCTCCCCCTTCCCCCTCCTGCCTCTCCACGCGCGCCTCCCTCCCCGCCCCTCCCCCTTGCTAGAGGAGCACTCTGAAGCGGCTGCTTGATTCAGGCTGTGCAGCAGCAGCCGGCAAGGTGGCTGAGTGGCCAGGCTGCTGATGGGAGCCACCGAGCGATGGCCGCAAGCTCCTGCCGCTGGGACGGAGGCTGCCATGGAAATTCTCCTCATCATTCGCTTCTGCTGTAACTGCACCTATGGTAACCTAGGCCCCCTCTCACGGGAGGCGGTGTGGCTTCCCACCTCTGGGGGCTGGCCAGAGTGGGCTTATGTGTGGCTGGCAAGGTTTGGGGGCAGCAGGGAAGGGGGTGGGTGCAAATGGTTAGATCTGTGTTTACCCCCGTTCTGGCCAGCTTCCAGCTTGGACTTGAAGTCTGGGGCCACGCGGGGCAGGGTGGCTCGGAAATGGAACGACCAGGCTAGAAGCATCCAGGTACCCCCGTCCCGAGGATCGGTGGGGAATTGGGGGCTTAGCTTGAGAGGCTGTGGGCAACTTCCTGGAGATGCTGTTTAAGAAGAGAAAGTGACCAGGCTGTGCCTGCAGGTGTGGCAACCCTGGGGCTAAAGGGGCCCGGCAGGGGACCGTCAAAGAGTGGCACGTGGTCTGGACAGCAGTGCCTCCGGCCAGGGGGACCCCGCTGGAGGGACAGGTTGGGAGTTTCTTTGTTTCCGGAGAGAGGAGAGGCGGTTGAGCCGCCAGGGTATTGTGTGCTCAGAGCGCACATGCTGCCTTCGCGACATTCTCTCCTCAGAACAGCGGCAGTGGGAGAACGCGGATGCAGTTGGGAGAGCAGGAAGGAATTGGGTTGCTCCCGGGATGGGGGGGTGTTTCTAGCCTCTGGAGACCCGCAAGCTGAGGTCTCGCAAGCTGAGGTCTCGGCACTTGGTGCAAGCCAGTAGGAGAGGGGGGCGTGGCAGGCTGCCGCCTTGTGAAGGTCACACACCCACTGGTCAATGGAAGGGACCCAGAGCATCCTCTTTGCAGCTCCCTCAGCAAGGAGGTCCTGGGACAGGCGCGTGCCGTCAGCCAGGCTCTTGCTCAGAGCAGGTAGGAGCAGGCCCAGGAAAGGGGGTGTCCGGAAGCAGCGGCCACTGCTCTCTGAGGCAAGAAGTGCCTTAGGGATGACCCGAGCTGCCTTTGGCAGGGACGGGGTGCGGAGGGAGGGTCAGATGTGACCTCCACGCCAGCTGCCCTGGGCCCCTGTGTGTTGGAGCGGCAGGCGGCTGGTTTTAGGACCTCCTTCCCTGAGGCGTTTTGTCTCTGCATCCTCTCAGTCACTTTGCCTTCACATCTCCGTGGTAACCTGGAGCTCCTTGTGGAAGGCTGAACGGAGGAGGGTGGCTGTTTGCTGAAGGAGAAATGATGAGGTTTCCTGGGCTCTTTCTCAGAGGCCACTGTGCTGGAGGGGCTGTTGTCTGCTCTCCTTCTCAGGCCATGCTGTGTCGAGGCTCGTTCTTGATGGAGGAACCCCTGAGGTAGCCCCTCTCCAGCTGCCCCAGGAGGACGGCTGTGGGAACCCCAGTCACCGGGCAGGAGCTGTCCTGGGCCCCCCACCCGTTGGCTCAGATTCCAACAGGCTGGGGTCAAGAGGAGGGATGGACTTGAAATTGCCTTGTTTGAAGATCAGAGGAGAAGTGCTCTTTTTGGTTTGGCCTAGGAGTGGGTCAGGTCTCCACTCTGCCTCCTTAAAAAGGAAACCGGTCAGCCCTTTGCTTCCTCTTCCCTCCCCAAAAGGGAGTTGAGTCTTAGTGAAACAGACCTGGGACTGGAGTTCAGGGCTTTTTTTTTGTGACTGCAATGCTGTCTTTGAAGTCAGCTTCAAAGTGAGGAGGGAGGAGAGAATGAGCTTTTACCAACCACACTGTTTAGAATCTTCTCAGCCCCTCCAAGAGACACTGGTTCTGGAAGTTCCCGGGGGGAGATTCTGCACTTGGGGCTCACTCTGGCTTACTGGTTTATTTGCTGCACGTCTCTGTGCCAGTTGCTGTGGGGGATGCAAAAGGAAGTTGTGTGTGATCCAGGCCCCCAAGGAGGGGGCTCATCTTGGTAACAAAAAAGAGGCCAGCTTACCTACTCCTTCCTGGTGAATCTTGCCAAGAATTCTCCCGAGGGTCACTGAGCTTTCTCAGACACTGCCCTCCTGTACCGAAGATGATAGCTCAAAGCCAGGAGCATGGGTAGACCTACATTCAAAACCCAGCTACCATTTGCAGCTTTGTTATTATAAGCAAGTTATGTAACTTCTCCGCGCCTTAGAGAAGTTTCCTCATCTGTAAAATGGGGCTAGTGATAATTAATTGCTTGTCTTTCTAATCAAAGGAAATAGCACGTATAAGAGAGTGCCACTGGATGCAGATTAAGTGCCCAGCAGACTACAGAGAGGCCAGCTTGCTTATGTCAGTGGTCTGACTTTTAGGCACTGTGAGTGTCGTTTGCAAAAATCCTCATCAGGGAAGCCTTCCTGGAAGAGGTGGGGAGACAGGCATTGTAACTTGGTGAATGGTGTCTATCCCAGGAACTGGAATGGCATGGTGAGGAGAAGGGAGAGTAGGGGAAGCAGGGGCAGGAAGGGCCATGGAACAGGTAAGGGGGGAAGGGTGGGCTCTTTACCCTGCATTGTCAGGGGAGACTGGTGTACAGGGGCCATGGGGTACACGGCCCGTGGGGTACACGATGAGCAGAACATCGGGGTTGTTCTTCCCCCCTCTTCTTCCCTCCATATCTGACTGTGGCCCCAGGGCCCTCTTCCTGCACCCCCCTGTCCCCACCATTCCTCCCCTCTCCCCCAACCCAGGCACTCATTCCACAGCCCCAATCAGGTAACCTCGAGGTGACCTCAGACGTATTAATAGCCCCTCTGAAACCCAACCCACCATTTGCGCAGACCTCTGAGCTTAGCCGCTTCCTGCCGGGACCTGGGAGAGGGGCAGAGGGAGCTGGCACTGCACTACCAGCTTTCCCTGGGCTGGGACTCCAGAGCCCACGCTGGCAGGTGTCTGCTGAACTTGCACTTTCTCTTGGGTCTTTGGGGTTCTTGGGTGTGATTTCCCCCCTGCAGATGAGCTAAGCCACAGGTGGATACTCTAAATAGTGTCAATATGGGTCCTCCTGCCCTAGGCTGGTAACTGGGCTGTATCCTCCCTATCCCCGGATAACCCCAGCCTGGTCCTGTTCATTTTGGTTCCCATATACCATGGGGAGGGTCTCTAGCAATTGCTAAGTTAAGAAAGGCCTAAAATAAGGCACGGAAAGTGTGTTTGCCTAAAGCAGTAGTTTTCAACCATTGGTACATATCAGAATCAGCAAAGGAACTTTTTAAAAATGCTAATACCCAGGTTCCACCCAGCAGAGATTGGGATTTCGCTGATGAGGTGGGGAGAGTGGAGCAGGCAGCTGTTTCTTTTAAGAGCTCCCCCAGTGATTCTAAAGGGCAGCCAAGCAAAGACTGCAGATAAGGCTCATGGCGCACCACTGAGACTGTATCTTCTCCATAGCCAGCAGATCGTTCCCCAAAGTGTCTGCTTAGCAGTGCATGGGGTATTTATATCTACAGGGGACTCTTTGGTTCGGGGGCTAGCTAGGGCATGAATGTCGGCTCTGGGACTGTCTTCCTGCCCCAGGGCAGGAGGACAGAGGTCACGAGCCTATGGACAGAGGCATCCAGGTGGACGGAGGCTGAACCACCTATGTTGGGAGGGGTGAGGCACAGCTGTTTGTAGGAAGCTTTGTTTGGAAGTATGGTCAGCCAGCTGCTGCCTCCACCTGTCCCTGCTGAATCCCAGCAATCCTCATTTGTCCTGGTCAGCCACAGGGTGTGGTGAATGGGGGCCCTGCTGAGCTGGCATTTCCCCAGCCTCTTCGGGGCTCCCAGAGGCCCCACCTGAATTCCTGTGGGAAATCTTTGCCCCCTCAGCTGCCACTTGGTTGAGAGCAGAGCCTTTATGTGGAGAGCTGGCCTGCCTCCCTGGCCCTCAGCCTGTCCTGTTTGGTTGGAGAGTTTGAGGGCATGGAGGGTGGGGGGGGGGTGGTCTTCTCATGGGGATGAGGCCAACTGTGTGGGTCGGAACAAAGCCTGCCGTTCCCAGCTGGCAATGCCAGACCTTGGACCGGAGGAGTATAAGAATGATTGGGTGTGGAGGAACTACCTTCCCTGGAAAAACAGCACGTCTCTTTCCCACATTCTGGGGGTGCTAGAGCTCTATGGGGTAAGGCTAGGTATAGCTGTATGATGCAGGGTTAAGGGTGCAGAGGAGCATCTTCATCTGCTCTGAGCCTGGTCAGACAAGGACAGGCCTGTGGGATGGCCCTTAAAGAAGTCACCTCTGGTGACTGATGAGATGAGGCAGGTAGGAGGGGACCTGGGCTGCCAGGGCTGCATGTCTGCCTGTTGGTGTCATCTGGCCTGCCCTGGGACAGAATGGAGCTGTGGCTTCCTGCACATGGGTGTCCGTGTAGGGCAGCGGCAGGGGGGCGGAGAGGGTGGGGATAAGGCTCATCTCTAAGGTGTCGAGCTACTCCCTGTATGTCATCTGTCCTGTCTCCTTCTCCCTGCCTTTGCCAACAGCTCTGCTCTACAAGCCCATTGACCGAGTCACCAGGAGCACCCTGGTCCTACATGTGAGTGTCAGCCCCCTGGATGGCCAGGGAGGTGTTAGGAGTCGAGTGGGAGGCTGAGCCCAGGGTGGTGAGTGCTGGAGTCACTGAGAACAACCCACTTGGGGAGCCGGGCAGAGTGTCCCTGGGTCCCGACTGTACCTGCCTGGTCTGTGGTAGCTATGCCAATGGACCCAGGGCCTAAATATAGCCTGGCTACTAAGTTTGACATTTGACCAAATGCTCCCGGGGAGGCAGGTACTTCCTGCCTCCCCATCCCTGGCCTAATGGTCTCCAGGATCCTTGGAGCAGCTGTGGGGTAGGTAGAGGGGTGTCTCTCGCAGCTGCTCGGTGAGATGAGACTCCACCTGGCTCACTCCGCCAGGGGGAAGAGTGATGACTGCACTAGTAACAAAGGGGCGCCCCTGCCCTGACGCTGCCTCTCTAACCCTGATTTTGCAGGCATGACCAGATTAGAGCATGGGTCCCTTAGCGCCCCCCCTTGGAATTCCTTTGGTGAAGATTGAGTCCCCACTGTCTTCTCGTTGAGCCCCAGAACTGCCGCCCCTGACTCACCCCACCCCTTCCCAGGACCTGCTGAAGCACACACCTGTGGACCACCCAGACTACCCGCTGCTCCAGGATGCCCTCCGCATCTCCCAGAACTTCCTGTCCAGCATCAATGAGGACATCGACCCCCGCCGGACTGCCGTCACAACCCCCAAGGGAGAGGTGAGCTCAGGACCCAGCCCAGCCACTCACCCAGGCTGAGAAGGGTGCAGTGGACCACATCACCTATCCCTGCCCTCTTGCACAGGGGAGCAGGCATTCTGCCTCTCCAACCCTCCTCTCCCATGCCCAGCCAAGAAAAGGTCTTCAGGCCCTGGGAGCTTTAAGTTCGGTGTCTCATTAATCTTTATAATAATCCACTGAGGCCTGGAGAGTCTCTGAAGATCTGACACAAGGTCTCTTGGCTATAAGTGTTGGAACTGGATTTTTTAGCTGGGGTTATCTCTCTGCAAGCCTCACGCACTGTCCCCCATACCAGGGAAACCAGGGGCTCTGGCTCTCACAGTGCTGAATGCACACACCCACCGTGGGCAGTGTGATGCCCTCAGGGTCCCCTGGAAGATAATGGCACAGCCTGAGGGAGCCCGGGGAGTCGACCTCTGAGCTGCCTGTTATCAGCCTGCACGAATAGGAGGGCAGGAGCTAGGAGCGAGCCCAACAGCAAGAAATTCTGGAATGAGAGGTGGCTAAGGTTGCTGGAATGTCCCAGGTGGGCACCTAGATGTGGTACAGCAGCTCCAGTTCCTTGGGGCCCCTTCTTGGTGGAAGGGTGGGGGTATCCCAGAGAGGGGAAGCGGTTTAAAGAATCGAAGGGACAGTTAACCCACGTGGGTCAGCAGCGTGGCCCTTATACAGTGCTCCCTGTCCAGGGGAGGTAATTAATTGGCATTTAGGAGTGGAGGCTGGCTGAGTTTATGTTCCTTTGTTACATCTACATGCTCCCAATATCTCCTGGGGAGGGAAGTAATGAGGGACAGGGTCTGGAGTGTGACTAATGGGGCACAGAGAGCTGTCCCTGTGCGCAACTCCCAGCTCTGGTTTGCAAATCCTGGAATGTCACTGGCTTGTTTGACTCAAAGATAGCTGAAAGCTCTCCAGAAGGTTTAGAGCACTGTCGGTTTCAGGTCTTTTTAACTGTATACTTTCACCATGCCCACCTACATATCACAGAATATGTAGGTCACGTGGTATATAACACAGGGAAGGCTGGGACAGTTTGTGACAGCCCCAGAGAAGCCTGCTGGCTCTGAGGGTGTCAGGGAGGAAAGTCTGGAAGTTCTGCGTGGAGCAAAATGCTCTTAACCATCCAGAACCCAGGTTAGAGATGGCTGCAGTTTCCCCCAGGAACTGGTACAGCTCCACCCAAGGGAGACCAGTATCTCCTGTCCACCTGAGGGCGCCTATAGAATCCACTCAGAGGTGGCATAAACAGACCCCAGTGGGTCTGTGGGTCAAGGTTGAACTGAAACAAGATCATCTTCTTAGGCAAGGTTGGGGTGGTTCTGGGGCTGGGAGTGGGTGGTGTTCACGCCCCAGTGTGGAGAAACCAAGTCATTCTGGACTATTGTCTATCCAGGTGAGAGCTGTTGGCAGCTGGGGGGAAATACAAAGCTACCATTTATCGATCACATATTATGTGCCAGGCATTAGGCCGTTTTACATATACCGTCTTGCTTGGTGAATCCTACTTTACAGGGCAGACATCATTGTCCCCATCTTACAGATGTTAAGACTGAGACTCAGAGGTCAGGGAACTTGCCCAAGATCACAGCCAGAAAGCCCGTGTCTGTGGGACCTTACCTGTGTCCCTGTGGTACCTCCCAGCTGGATGGTGCCCCCAGAGCAGGCCGGGCCCTAGGTTGACTCCCCCTGAGCAGGTGGCGGTGGGTGTGCTATCTCCCTCAGACACGGCAGCTGGTGAAGGACGGCTTCCTGGTGGAAGTGTCGGAGAGCTCCCGGAAGCTGCGGCACGTCTTCCTCTTTACAGATGTCCTACTGTGCGCCAAACTCAAGAAGACATCCGCAGGGTGAGTCCAGGGGGCAAGGTGGGAGGGAGCTAGACTCTGACCCCTGAGGAGCCCCCTCCCCCGCACCTGGGGCAGTCCGCATTTATTTTTCCTTTTAAAAAACACATTAATTCATTTTGTTTTACTACATATCCTTTTTCTAAAGATAAATCCTGTTTTTAATTATAAAGATAATACAACCAAATTACAGGGGGAAAAACCCATCACCCACCCGAACATAAGCACCAGTCTCCTGCTGCTATATTTCCTTCCAGTTTTTTTAAACCTTCTCATGTTTTTTCATGTACTTGTAATCAGAGTGAATGCCCAATTTTGGTTGCTGCTTTTTCCATTTCACGTCATAAGCATTTTCCCCGTTGCTGCCTAATCTTCATAATCATCCTTTTACTTTCCTGCATGATGTTACAAGTGGATATGCCATAATTTACTTAAGCATTCTCCTTTTATTAGACAGCTCTAAATTTTTGCTAACTGCAATTTGGTGAATATTCATTAAATCTGCTGTCATTATTGAGTGCTTATGCCATGCCAGGTGCCATGACAAATGCTTTGACTCTATTATTTCCAATCTTCCCCCAAACTCCACAAAGTGGGTATTATTATCCTCATCTCACAGACAAGAGAAGAGACTTAGAAAAGTTAAATCAGGGGCGTCTGGGTGGCTCAGTCAGTTGAGTGTCCAACTCTTGATTTTGGCTCAGGTCATGATCCCAGGGTTATGGGATCAAGCCCCACCTCAGGCTCTGTGCTGAGTGTGGAGCCTACTTTGGATTCTGTTTCCCTCTGCCCCTCTCCCCTACTCACATGTGCGTGCTCTCTCTCTAAAATAAAAAAAGAAGAAGAAGAAAAAAAATCAGTTGCCCAAGGTCGCACTAGAGCTAGAGAAGGTAGGATTTGAACCTTAATCAGACCTGAAAGCTGCTTTCCACCTCCATCTCCACATGCAGTGACATGAGTCCACACTGTGCCGTGAGCAGGAGAGGTTATGTGGTACTCATTCCCTCATTTTTCCTCCCCCACTTCTTGATCCCCTACTGTGTGCCTCAGAGTCCAGGGGAGACTGCAGCACTAAGGGGCCACAACGAGAGGTGCAAACCCAAGGCCTGAGGGGAGTGAGAGAAGGAGAGGTTATTATGTGCTTTAGTTCCCTGGAACGGGATCACAGATGAGATCATTCAAAAGCAGAGATGGCAGTCATAAGCAAAGACACCTATGCCTTTAGTCCTTTGCCCGTGACAGACATTACTAATGAACCACGGCACTGTTTCCCACTAGGCTTGGGTGTGGCTTTATAATCTTCTACCCAGTACCCCACATGGCCTCTATTGATCAGAGTTGGCATTAAAGATAACATGTGTGAATACACCTCTAGCCCAAAGGATAACGAATATGAGCTAAGGAGAGATAGGCTTGGGGGAGGGAAGAGTGTGCAATGGGGAATAGGAAAGTGTTAGAGGGTTGAGATATTTAAAAACATCAGTCGTACTGGGCCTGAAGATTGGCAAGGCCAAGGTCCACAGCCTTCACCGCCGCCTGACCCTAGAACTTGACTGTCATTTCTCCACACGTGGGTTTTCTGATCAGACTCCTCAAGGACATGGATCATTCTTGCCTGTGACAAGTTCACAGCAAATCCCTTTCAGGTTTCTTTGGATTCTAGCAGTTCAGGCTTGAAGAGCCAAGTTCCTTCCCTCTGGCTCATGTCTTTCTCTGGCTCGTTTGCAGGAAGCACCAGCAATATGACTGCAAGTGGTACATCCCCCTGGCCGACCTAGTGTTTCCATCCCCTGAGGAGTCTGAGGCCAGCCCCCAGGTGCATCCCTTCCCAGACCATGAGCTGGAAGACATGAAAATGAAGATTTCTGCCCTCAAGAGTGAAATCCAGAAGGAGGTGAGTAGAGCCTGGCATCTGAGCCGAGGTAGGAAGGGTGGCCCTTTTCCTTGGGCCCTTTGAACCAGGTGTGCCAAGGTGGCAGAAGGAGGGGAAGTTGTGAGTTTTGAGAATCTGATAAGGGAGGCGGGATGCAAGGATAGGAGGCCTCAAGTACATGCTCAGGAAGAGACTCTGGCTGTGGCAGATTAGCACTGAGCGGATGGAGGGAAGGCCAAGAAGTCAGTGCTCAGAATTGACTGAAGTTAGTCATAGGAAGTTTCCTGGTGTATGTCAAGCACTGTAGAAAAGGGAAGTGAGAGAAGAAGGCCTTCTTAAGGAAAAGCAGGATGCATGCAAGAAGGGGCCTGAGAGGCCTCTCAGACTGGGGAGCCTGGGTGGTTCAGTGGGTTAAGTGTCTGACTCTTGACTTCAGCTCAGGTCATGATCTCACGGTTCATGGGATCGAGCCCCACATTGAATACCATGCTCACTGTGTGGAGCCTGCTTGGGATTCATTCTCATTCTCTCTCTCTCATTCTCTCTCTCTCTCTCTCTCTCTCTCTCTCTCTCAAAATAAATAAATAAGGGGCACCTGGGTGGCTCAGTCAGTTAAGTGTCCGACTTCGGCTGAGGTCATGATCTCAGGGTTCGTGAGTACAAGTACAAGCCCCACATTGGGCTCTGTACTGACAGCTCAGAGCCTGGATCCTGTTTCAGATTCTATGTCTCCCTCTCTCTCTGCTACTCCCTCGCTCACGCTGTCTCTGTCTCTCAAAAATAAATAAACATTGGAAAAAAAATTTTAATAAAAATAAATAAACTTCAGGGGCGCCTGGGTGGCTCAGTCGGTTGAGCGTCCAACTTCGGCTCAGGTCATGATCTCACAGTCTGTGAGTTCGAGCCCCGCATCGGGCTCTGTGCTGATGGCTGAGAGCCTGGAGCCTGCTTCCGATTCTGTGTCTCCCTCTCTCTCTGTCCCTTCCCTGCTCATGCTCTGTCTCTCTCTGTCTCAAAAATAAATAAAAACATTAAGAAAAAATAACTAACTAAATAAATAAATAAAATAAACTTTTAAAAAATTTAAATGAAAAACTAAAAATGCACAGAAGCTTGTGCTGTAGCCTAGAACTGAAATTCTTATCAAACTCATGTCGAACATTTGCACACATTTATCACGTGTTAAGTCTCAAAGGAAATCTCAAATTAAAAAAAAATTTTTTTAAGTAAGCTCTACGCCCAACATGGGGCTTGAACTCCCAATCCCAAGATCAAGAGTCACATGCTCCACCAACTGAGCCAGCCAGGTATCCCTAAAAAAATTGATGGCCTACTGGTCGTGTTCACAGACCACAGTGAAGCAAAATTAGAAATCAACAAGTAGAATACAGTTAAGTAAATGCCTAGAAAATTAAAACTTTCAAGGTGAAAAGGAAGTCAAATCGACACTACAAAATGTTTAGAACTGCATGAAAATGAAAGCACTCATATCAAACCCCATGGATGTGGCCAAAGCACTCTTTAGAGGCAAATGTATAGCCTTCAATTCATATATTTGAAAACAATGGCTGGAGGAAAGCCCCCCTAGAAGGAGCCTTCCCGGTGAATGTCACGAAAGGCATGGAGAGGCTTGGTTGGTTGGCCTGGTTTCCTCTCCTCGCCCAGTGACTTGGCTTAGACCTCACCTCCCGAAGAGTCTTCCCTGATATGTACCCATTGCAGTCTAGGTTGGGTGCCTTGCTTTCCGGCTCCTGGTGTTTGCCCCTTTGTTTTGCTTTATTGGTCCTGAATCATAATTTCACTGGCTGCTTTCTCTTTTCCCCACTTGAATTTGAACTCTAGCCAGGGCACTGTTTTCTTCAGTTCTAGGTCCCTAGGACTTAGCACATAATAGATGCTTCATAAACAGTTATTGAGGAATCCATGACCAGATGGCTTCTAAGAATACTTTCAGCTTAGACATCCCTCTTTGAATGAGAGGAAGACCACAGTAATGACCCCAGGGGTGCCTGGGTCAGAGAGATGACCTAGGACTGGGGGTGTGATGCAGGCACGTCTCCTCAGAAGGGGCACAGGTGTCCTCCTCCTGAATGGCCAAGCCCCACCCCGGGGCATCCTGGTCCTGGTTGATGGTGGACTTTGTCCTCTCCCTCCTGCACCAGGTGCACAGATGTGGCCTTCTACTCAGTTGAAGGTACACTTGCTGAGCTGCACTGGCCGCTGGCTGCAGGGGTGTGCCAGATACCTCTCACAGAGTTCCTTGTCTTACCCATTACTGACGTCAGCATGTGACATGATATGAGGAGAGTCCCTGGGGAAGCACATTGTTGTTCTCTGAGTCACAGAAGCAATGATTTATTCTTTTAATAATACTTTTTAAAAAACTTGTTTTTGTTCTAATCACCAATGTAACACTGGCTTATTGTAACAAGAAATACAATACTGAAGTGTACAAAGTGTAACAGATTAGCACCCACCCCCCCATTGTCAGCAGTTTAAGGTATGTTCTTCTAGACTCTTCTCTGCTTTTACGGGTGTGTAGTATGTTTTTTGTAATGAGACCAGACTACAATGTGCCATTTTGCAACTTAAGCTTTTCACTTAATGGTGTGTCTTAGAGCTTTTTGGACCTAGCAGATTCTTTTTAACAGCTGTATCCTATTCTTTTAATGTTTGTTTATTTATTTATTTATTTATTTTTTAATTTTTTTTTCAACGTTTTTTATTTATTTTTGGGACAGAGAGAGACAGAGCATGAACGGGGGAGGGGCAGAGAGAGAGGGAGACACAGAATCGGAAACAGGCTCCAGGCTCCGAGCCATCAGCCCAGAGCCCGACGCGGGGCTCGAACTCATGGACCGCGAGATCGTGACCTGGCTGAAGTCGGACGCTTAACCGACTGCGCCACCCAGGCGCCCCAGATGTTTATTTATTTTTGAGAGAGAGCAAGAGTGTAGGGGAGGGACAGAGAGAATCCTAAACAGGCTCCATACTGTCAGCCATCAGCACAGGGCCCGACTCGGGGCTCGAACTCATGAACCGTGAGATCATGACGTGAGCAGAAATCAAGAGTTGGACGCTTAACCCATTGAGTGACCCAGGTGCCCCAGCTGCAATCCTATTGTATTCTGTTGCTTGACTGCACGAGGACGCATGTGATATTTTACTCTCAACTGGCACTGCAGTAAACCTGACTGCACTCCTATTTCTCTCTGGTAGATTCCTTACAAGTGGGATGGCTGGGACAGAGGGCTTGCACTAATTGCCACATTTACCTCTGAAAAGGTTGCATCTGATTATGTACCAACCCCCCCCCTTCCCTGCAATGTGTGAGAGTCACTGTCTCCCCACACTGTCATAACACTGGCTATGAGCAGTTGTTGCCATTTTTGCTAGTCTAGTGGGTAAGAAAATGCCATAGAGATGAATTCTAACTGAGGAGCTTGAGGGCAGTGCCAGAACGGAAATGTGGAGCATAACCACAGTTAATAAGACGGAAGGGATCCTTCATGAAATATAAACTTGAAAAGCTGGAGGAGACAGCATGGGCTGAGACATAATGGCTTGTTAAAGAATAGGGAATAATAATACCGTGCAGCTGAGGTGGGGGGTGCAAGGTGGGGTGTGGTGGGATATTCAGCTGCACATGGAGGCCAGAGCCCAGCCCTGGGAGGCCCCGAGTGCCAGTCCAGCAGTTGGGGCTTTTTGCTGAAAGGTGTCTGAAGTTTTTAAGGAGGGTATCTTTTTTTTTTTTTTTAAGGTTTATTTTTGAGAGACAGAGCATGAGCAGGGGAGGGGCAGAGAGAAAGGGAGACACAGAATGCGAAGCAGGCTCCAGGCTCTGAGCTGTCAGCACAAAGCCCAAAGCAGGGCTTGAACCCACGAGCCATGAGATCATGACCTGAGCCGAAGTTGGACGCCCAACCGACTGAGCCACCCAGATGCCCCTTAAGCAGAGTATCTTGATGGTGCCCAGGATCTGATTTCTAGAGATGACTGAGTGATGACATGGATGGGCTAATGGCACTAAAAGAAGATTCTTAAGACCTAGAGCTTCCAAGAGGAGGGGGCATGTCATACCACACAGGCCACAGGGGAAGCACCAAGTTTGGTCAGGATGCTGAAGACCTCTGGGAAAAGCATGGCTCAGGGCCTGTATCGTGTTTCCCACAGGGAAAGAAAGCAAGGCAGGGGCAACTCCTTAGGACTGAGAGTTGGAAAAACGTCAGCAGGATCTGGGCTATAGGGTGGTCTCTAGTTGTGTGCTATCTGGCCCTGGGTTATTTAAGGCAGAGGAATATTGGCATGGTGAGAGTTAGATAAAGGAGGTGTTGGGGGTATGAACTCAGGGCTGGTTGGTTTGTATATGGAAGGTCTGCACACAGAGGAGTCATTTACTATCTTAGGGATCAGCTGGCCTGATTTCTAAGGGAGGGGTAGTTTTCTTCCTGGCCAGCTAGGCCTCCCAAGATGTCAAAGCGTCATAAAATATAAAAAAGAAAAAGACACGACTAATGCACAAGGGAGTGTTGTGCTTAGAGATGCTGAGTGCAGAGTGGAGTGTGTGAGGGAAACCATCCGTGCCCTCCATCCCCCCACAGAAAGCCAACAAAGGACAGAGCCGGGCCATCGAGCGCCTGAAAAAGAAGATGTTTGAGAACGAGTTCTTGCTGCTGCTCAACTCCCCCACGATCCCATTTCGGATCCACAATCGGAATGGAAAGGTCAGGGAGGGGTGGGGATGGGACAGAAGCAACCCCCTTCCTTGGTCCAGGGCTGCCATTCTCTAGGGCTCCTGTCCATGACCTGTGGTGGGAGTCAGGCACTTAGGCGGGATTCCCAAGGAAGGTGCAACAACTCCCAGCTGGTATGGAGCCAGTGCCCCCTGCTGGCCATCACTGGCACTGCCACTCCTGTCACTGGGCTTCCAGGAAAGGAGACTCTCCTCCCAGCTGCCACCTTCTCCAAACCTAGGGGTGCCTGGGTAAGAAGGAGCCAGGAATGTGCTTGGCCACATGGTCACCCCATTGACTTCTCGTCTCCTCTCTTCAGAGCTACCTGTTTCTACTGTCCTCGGACTATGAGAGGTCAGAGTGGAGAGAAGCAATTCAGAAGCTACAGAAGAAGGGTAAAGTCCCGCCCCACTCTACACTGCTCTGATGGTATCCATGGCAACAGTGGCCTTTTGCATTTCCATGCACTTTCATGTCCAGGGTTTCCTCCTTGGCCCTCACAGTCACTCTGCAAGGTGCCAGGGCAGGTGGCACTTAATTGATGCTACTGACCACTTGAGGCCCAAAGGACTTAAGTGATTTATTTAAAGCACACAGTGAATTAGCAACAGGACTGGACTCGGGGCCCAGGCTTATCTATCTCTCTTTCTCTTGCTCTCGCTATCTCATACACACATTCTCGAGCTTTTTCAGTTAGACTCTCTCATCCCTACCCGCTGGCAGCACCTATGACTGCTCCCATGTGAGTGTCTGCAAGTCTTTCCCTCCCTTCCAATGACCCACTCTGCCCCTAGAGCTAAGCTTTTTTCCTTCAGTAGCCCCTAGAGAAGAGCAGCAGGTCCTGGTGGATCTGTGACGACATTTTCCTCTTGGCTCCTCCTACAGATCTCCAGGCCTTTGTCCTGAGCTCAGTGGAGCTCCAGGTGCTCACGGGATCCTGTTTCAAACTTAGGACTGTACACAACATTCCTGTCACCAGCAATAAAGACGGTAAGATCTGGAACCCAAGGTTCCTGCCTTATCAGCAGGTCCTAGCCCCCAGGGCATTGCTGGAACCTTCCGTAAGGACCTAGCCAGACACGTGGCTGTAACGACTCAGTTGCCAGGTACACAGAGAGCTTGAATAGGGGTTGTTCTCTACTGAGTTCCCAGATGGTCTCAATTCATCACTGGCCCCCTCTGGCTTGAGAGAAGGATCTGGCACCATCATATACTGGAATCATGTTGTTAATATGTTCATGAGGTAGTCAGAAAATGGAAGCAAAAGACTGAAGCATGACATGTGATGGCAGTGGAGGGGGAAAGCGTAGATGGATTAGTGTATGAGAAATAATGTCAGAAGCTTCCAGGGACCAGATCTCGGAAGGCCTTGAATGCCAGGCAAAGACGTTTGTTCAAGCCGTGGAGCCTGCAGGAGGTTTTGGAGCAGGAGAGAGCTGTGATCCGGGCTGGCCCAGAATGGGTGATATCTGGTTGTTTGTGGGTGCTGGGAGGGGGTGCACCTTGTGGAAGGGGTTTTGAAGGCAGACTGTCCTCCCCATATGGGGGTCATCTGCCTCCTGTCCCAAGAGGAGGCTGACTTATAGTGGTTAATTTTCACTTTGAAAGGCGACACTGCGGAGGACAGCCATGGGATAGGCAGGATTCAGAGCCGGAGGAAAAGTGCCGCTGGGGAATAGTATGAAATCCCTGGCCCAGTAGGGAAGATGTGGATTGGCCTTCCGGGCTCTGTAGAGGGAGAAGCGCTACCAGCTCACATTCCAGGAAGCTGTGGGCTCTGGAAACCTTCATCCAGCCACCAGGTGGTGCTGCAAGACCAAGGCTTCAACTGTCTCCCACCCTCTGTGCCTTCCTGCCAGCCTGGGGTGAGAAGGGGCTGAAGCAGGCCTCTCACCACCCCCTACCCTGCGGGCTTTCCTCTCTTACAGACGATGAGTCTCCAGGACTCTATGGCTTCCTCCATGTCATCGTCCACTCCGCCAAGGGGTTTAAGCAGTCAGCCAGTAAGTGCCCCCGAACCCCAGCCCTAGGGAGAGCAGAGAGCCATTGCTCATCCATTCATGAGAAGTCCCTGTGGACCCATTGCATGGGGCCTTCCGCTGCCCACTTACCCTGCTCTGGCCTGCCCCACGCTGGGGGCCTGCCAGCTGCCTTGACATGTGGGTGGGTGGCCATTCATTCCCCTGATGGTCAGGAACCAGCTCCTCTTGGCTGCCCTGTGTCTCCAAGATCTGCTCTTTCTTAAGCCCTCCCCAACCCCTAGGTGCCTGAAATCCTGGGCTCTAACCCCATCTCTGCCAGTTATAAGCTATGTGACCTTGGGCAAGTCTTTTAACCTCTCAGAGCCCCAACTTCTTTCTCCATAAAAGGCAAACATCCTCATTAATACTGACCTAAGAGCAGGCTTAAATATGACAGTGCATGCACTGGCACACCCATCCCTTTTCTTCCTTCTTTATCACCATCTACTAAATCTGTGCGGATCTTAGTGTTTGACAAAATACAATTACACTTTTTTTATCTAACTTTTCCCCATAGGAATTTGTGAGCCAGTTAGACACCTGATTGTTTCTCCCCATTTGCCAGATGAGAAAACTGAGTCACAGAGAGATTAAAGGGACTTAACATCACAGAGGGTCAGAACCCCAAGGCTCCTGACTCCTCTCCTCTTCACCCACCCCTTCCCGTCCCCCCCCCTTCTCTTTCTCTGTGGCAGTGGGGAGGTGTGTCCTGTGCCTCTCTCCCTGTGGCACATCACACAGAAAATGTGGCGTTGGCTCACAGCCAGCCATTTGATAAACATTTACTGTGAAGTTCATGGGGTAGCTTACTACCACGCCTGGGCACCTTGCTAGATGCTGGAGAAAACTCCAATGTGGCCAGCGTGTGGACATGCCTTGGCATGTTCAGAGCCCTTTCAAGTGGATTTTCTGCTGTGATCCTCGACGTCCCTCGGAGGTCACTGATATCATTCCCATTTAGCAACACGCCTATTTTTTGCTTTAGAGAAGGGTTTCTCTCAGTATGGCCAGGACCACGTCACTTATCACTCAAGCTGTGCTTGTACACATGGCAGCTTCCTGGACCCTCCCCAGACACACAGACTCCCCAGGGTTCTGGGGAGGGTCCGGGAAGCTGCCCGGGAATATTCCCAGTGAGTAAGCTCCTTAGGACTGTTACATACACCTGAGTCTGTGACCCACACTGCCCAGGTGCCTCACCCTGTCTCTCTGCTCCCTGTTTGCTAGCGTGGGCCCCCGGGAGCCAGCTTATTGGGGGAGAGTGGCCCGCTCTCCAAGGGCAGATAGATGTTCTGCCTCCCAAACTGGGTCAGGGCGGTTAGACACAAGGTGAGCTGCTACAAAACCTCTCCTGACCTCCAGATTGTCCCCACCTCCTCCCTCTACCGGCCTCCTGAGCCACTCACGTGTTCACTCTAAGTCCGCAGGGTTAGACCCCATGAATCTTCAACCATGGCTCTTTGTCCTAATAAGTTCATTACATCTGCCCTGTCAGGCCTGGGATGTAGACACCATTGTGATTCCTGCTTTAATCCGTGCCCACATTCCAGTGTGCTCTGATACCCAGCTATATCTGGTCTGCATCACACCCGGCCAGAGACAACTCGGGGGCAGCCCCATCCTCTCTCCTTTCTGAGGAAAGCCCTTTAACGGGGGCCTGGGAGGGGCATGTATGTCCCCCCTCTGACCTCTGCCCCTTGATTCACAAGTCAGAGGATTGGCTCTAATACCCCCAAAGCACCTCCAAAGCACCATTTACCCTGGGAAACAACCTTGACAGGTCCCATGGAGGGGGAGGGGTGCCAGGGTCTGAGCCCCAGAGGGAGTCTGTGGATTTGCAGAGTGCCTGGGGTGGCTACCCAGTGTTGTGGCCGCATCAGCTGGATCTCGGAGTGGAGGGGAGAAGATTTTCAGCCTTAAAGGCCACAGTTCAAGGTGGAAACACTAGGGAAAACTCCCCTTCCTCCCACCCCAGCCCTCCACCACTTTGTCACCTGAAGCACTTGGGGTGGTGGTAAGAGCTTCATTCATTCATTCATCCCGCAAATACTCACAGTGTGCCTACTCTGTGCAGGCCCTGTCCTTGGTGCCGAGGGTACACTGGTGGCTAGGAGGACCAGGCTTCTGCCTGTGTGGTGTCGATGTAGTGAGGGGAGACAGACGGGCAGAAAGATAACTTGAGTTAAAGTCGAGTGCTATGAAGAAAACAAACCGAGCTTTTGGAAGGCGAGGGGGCGTTTTGGGTTTGTCACAGCGAGTAGGGGTTGCTCCAGATTTACAGCGCCCAGGGGCCAAATGCCCTCCAGAGCCTCCCACCTCCAATGCCAGATGCCCTGTTGACGAACGTGGGATCAGTGGGGAGGGGGACGGGAGAGGGGAGCTTCTTCAGTTTGCGTGGTCAGTGAAGACCTCGGCCATGGGTTTCGTGGGGACGAGGCAGCCAAGCCAGGATCAGGGATGAAGGACTGCAAGTGCAAGGGCCCTCAGGTGAGAGCAGCTGGGCACGTTGGAGGGAGGAGGCCAGTGTAGCTGGAGGGTGGTGAATGAGGCGGGAGGGGCAGAGCCAGCTAAGAAGAGGGCAGAGAAGTGGAAAGGGGAACACTGAGGGCTGCCCTGCAGGAACGCTGGGAGGGACAGAGGCATTTATCCCCCTTTCCCTCCCGAGGTCTTGAGTCTCAGACCTCACTTTGATGTGTCTCTGCCTGTCCCCACTGCAGACCTGTACTGCACCCTGGAGGTGGATTCCTTTGGCTATTTTGTCAGCAAAGCCAAAACCAGGGTGTTCCGGGACACGACAGAGCCCAAATGGGATGAGGTGAGTGGAGGGGGCTGGTGTCCCCACAGGGACCCCTGAGCTTATCACCAGCTGTGCCCACCCCACTCCCCGTGCTCACTTCCTGTTGGCTGGGGGTGGCCGAGCCTGTTGGTTTGGCGAATTCTCTCTCTCCAACCCCTCTGCTCTCCACTCCCTGCTCATTTGGTGTCTGATACCGTGTTTACGTCTAGACATGGGGTTTTCAGCTCAGGCCCAAATTCCACCTCATCAGTGAATTTGGAGGCCTCTGGAGCTCCAGAAAGAGAGGAAGTTCCTCCATGCCTTGCAATGTGCTCCTCATGGGCCCCCCTCACCCCTTTCTCACCTTGCAAGTTTGGGGCCCCCACCTGCCAGGAACCTTTGTGTCTCAGCTTTGGAAGTTCAGGATCGTGGTACCATCTTTCCCCAGGAGTTTGAGATTGAGCTGGAGGGCTCCCAGTCCCTGAGGATCCTGTGCTACGAAAAGTGCTATGACAAGACCAAGGTCAACAAGGACAACAACGAGATCGTGGACAAGATCATGGGCAAAGGACAGATCCAGGTGAGGGTCCGGGCGCGGCCAGGGCACCGAGGCAGGGCTCTGGAAACTGCCAAGAGGCAGTGCCACTGGGAAGGAGTCCTTCCTACCTGCCCTCTTGGCTAAGGTGCTTGGTCCTTTGTGACTTGGGTCTAAAGCTGGTTTGGGAAAAGTTCCCCAAGGTGGTTGTTCTCCCCTGCTGGAGATGGCTCCAGAAGCCCACGTGTGCCTGCTTCCTCGGGCTTCACGGCTGGCTCAGGCACATCACACACACTCCTGCATGGTGGGCTGGAGAGATGACTCCTACCTTGGTTGTCACATCTCCACTCTGATCTGCTGGTGGCTTTTCCCAGGAACATTGTGCTGAGAAGGATTCTGAGGCTATATTGCATCCATGAATGCTGTGTTTGATTAGCAATGTCTGGCATAGGAGGAGTGAGACCCTGAGCATTTGCCACTAAGCTGGAAGGGCTTAGGACCCAGCTGGCTTGCTGGGGGCTGGTCTCTGACTTGTTGCTAGGGCTGCTGGGCCTTACTCATGCCAGGAGTTCATTGGCTTCGGGTAGGTTCTGTGGGTATTGGTAGAGCCAGGTCCTGAGTCAGGGTAAGAGTATATGTGCCTCAGCTGTGTTTCTTGAAAGCCTTGTTTATTTGCAGCCTGTGTCTCTGGAACATTCTGCCAGTTTTGAAGATGGCTGCTATTCATTCACCTATTAAGAGGATGCAGGTTTGGAGGGATGACATTCAGCATGGAGCCATCCAGACTCCATCTGGCACCTTCTGTTTAGGACACAAGTGGCCTTGTTGGGGATGGATTCTGTGACCACGAAATCAAGGGAAGCAGTAACTAGCACTGGGACAGAGCCCTTGGGCTTAGGTGCTCTGAGCTTAATTGCCCCAGGTGTGATGGGGGAGGGGGGGCTGAATGATGCTTTTTCAAAGGAAGTGTTTGCTCTCTGCTGCCCTGTTGAGGCTGCAGAGATTGGAATCTGGCTTTGGCTGGGTAAAGTTCTTGGCGGTAGTGCCCTTTGGGGACCCATATGGGCCTCTTCCTTCTCCCACCTATTGCACCTCAGTGTTAGAACAGGGGAATGGCATTATTCGGTGGGGGCCCGGCCATCCGCCTCCTGTCGCCCGTGTTCCTGTGCGTGTCCGTTCCTGATGCTGTGGGACCTGCTCTTCAGCACTGTCACCAGGGAAACCGGGCTGCCAGGCAACCACAAGCCAGTCCTTCATTAATTTAGATGAGAGAGAGGGCTGTAAATTCAGAACCCACTTCCTGCAGGCATAAGGGGTGGGGGCCCCGTCTCCATATCCCTGGGCTGGCCGGAGGGACAGGCGGGGAAGGGGTTTGGGGCTGGCCCGCTCAGCCCCAGGAGATACCCAGCCAAGAAAGTGACTGCCACGCTTCCTGGGCCATTGGTGGCTGTGGCATGGGAGAGTTAGAAAGGGTATCCAGGGCAGCCCCCTCAAGTGAGCATTGTGGGTCCTGACCCCCCCTCCCCAGAATCCAGATTCCAGGGCCCCATGGCACCGTCCCCACCTGGACTTCCAGCTCCATTGCTTCCCTCCTCCTCCTCGTTTCTGTCAGCCTCACAAGCCCCAGGGGAAACACACCATAAATCATTACGTCTTGGAGACAGGAGCAGATGGAGGCTTTGGGGGAAGGGGAGGAAGCCAGGTTATGTTTGGCAGAGAAGAAAGCACAGTCTGGTAAGGAAAATGTTTCTGTGTTTAAGCTTCGAGGAATGTTAAATGCCTGGGAGTTGATATTAAAAGAAATACAAACCTTCCTGCTGCCAGCTGACCTGGGCCTATGCGCGGCCAGCTGAGAGCCAGCATTCTCTGGAGGACTTCGGAGTCTCCCAGCCCTCTCCTCCCCAGGGCGCAGCCCTTGGCCCTCAGCTATGGAGCTGCCTTGCCCTCCTGCCTGTGGGTCAGGGAGGGGTGGGGGTGTCCTGCCCAGTGTGCGCCATGCCTCATAAAGCCTGCTCCCCCGTGATGCCCCACGGAGCCCCTGTGGATCACCAGGCTGGGTGGAAAGCCTGCGCTGAGCCAGTCCCATGTGGCCAGGCCCCGCGGAGCCACAGAACAGCCTGTTCCCACATCTTGCTCCCACCTCCCTTTATGCCACGTGTCCAAGGAAAGGAATTGGCACCAGCCTCTGGCACATGGCTCTGCTCCCCTTTGGCGGGCACTGAGGAAGGAGCTAAAGGTGGCCTTGCCATAGGGGCCATCTTTGGTAATGTTCGGGTGACCTGAAGGAGAGGCAGGGGAAAGAAGGCCCATGCCTGTCTGCCACCTTCTTTCTAAGCCCCTTCCTACTCAGCCCATCCAAAGAACAGCGAGTGATTCCGTTTCCTGAGCTCCAGGTGTTTGCTCAGAAACGAGTCTCTCTCTGAGTTTGCCTGCTGTGGCAGTGGGGGCAGGGAATCTGGAGCAGCAGGCTGGGGGTGCGGGACAGCATTTAGTGGCAGACAAATGGCAGCACTGATCAGCAACACCTGTGTCCAGCCCTTGGGCTCTTGGAGGCACATTCCCAAACATGATCTCCTCTGATCCTCGCAACAGCTCTGTGAGGAAAATGACAATTATATCCTCCCCGTGAGGACACTGAGGCCCGTCGCCTCTGCTGACCGTGTGCAGGGCAACCATGCCCTCTCTGTGCTGTGTCCTTATCCCCCAGGCCTCCATCAAGGAATCTCCCAGGCTGGGTACAGGGCACTGGCATGGCTAGTGGCCCAGAGAAGGAGCCAGGGTGATATTCTGCCCCAGCACCCCACTTTATGGTATAAAGTGAGCCTAGTCCTTCTTTAGTCTGGAGTCCTTTTACATTGGCAGGGGATGCTTACCGCCTGGTGCACCTGGCAAGAAGCAGAATGAGCATGCCTGCAGAGAAAAGAGCCAGGGGTGGGGGACTTACCATCTATCTGCAGTGTACCCACCATGGGCTGGCTGCTCCAAGATCCATAGGGGCCTGGCCTCAAGATCGGAGAGCCAAGCCACAAGAGAGCACAACAAGATGCCAGTAATGATGGTGATAGCACCCCAGAGCTAGCACCCAGCACTTGCAGCTGTTTTCTCAGGGGTCTTCACATACCCTGTGGGAGAGGAAAGCGATCGCAGTTGGAAAGATGAGAAGACTGAGGCACCAAAGGGGTAGGTGACCTGTCCAACGCCAGGCTGCCCTTGGGGAGGGAGACAGGACCAGAACCAGAACTGGAGGCAGGCTGGAGCCCTGTCCTCTGCAGACGTTCTCCTGCCTGCCGCTGTTCCCTGTGGAATAAGATGGAAAAGCGTGCAGCAGGAATTCAAAGAAGGAAAGACCACCGTGGGCCGGAATCGGGGAGGCTCCCAGGAGGAGGTGGAGTGAGGGGGATTTGAGAGCCCTGGATGTTTTAAAATTCCAAATGCAGTGTTTATATTAGAAGGAAAATTGCAGTAATAGTAAAGGGACTTGAAACAGAATCACGAGCCGTCCCTCCTCCCACTCCTCTGAAACAGCCATTCGACTTTGTGCCTTTTCCCTTCCGCAGGCATAGAAATTTTTATATAGCTTTAATCACAGTGTGTATTTTGTATTTTTTCTATTTTCATGTAATATCATTACCTCCCTTTTTTCTGGGGCTGTATGTAGTCTTTATAATTACCTTTTTTATTACATTACCCAGAGTAGATCTTATACTTCATAAAAATCATTTTACATAATGGCCAGCACATGAATTGCCATTTTAAGGTTCTGTGTTATTCTAGCAAGGTGGGCAGGCTCTGGATCAGCAGAAAGGAGCAGGGTGGGCATTCCGGGGAAAGGGCCTTTGTGGCCATGCTGGGAGGCAGGGATGTGCAGGAAGTGTCCCAGGAAATTAAAGAACCCGCCTGCCCCGAGCAGGAGGGATTGTGAGTAACACAAGTCAGAGGGAGATTGAAGGAATGAATGAAAGAAGAGATCAGAAGGGTTTTAGGCCAGAGGACTCCTAGGGGGCATTTAATCCAATCCTGTTTTGGGCCGAGAAGGAAACTGAGACCAGAAAGGGTGAGTGACAGAGCCACAGTGATTGAGCAGGGGCTCCAAATTCAGGGACCCAGTCCCAGGTTGGTCATGCTTGGTCAGCTGCTGGGCAAATGAATGAAAGAAAATGCTCTTAGATGGGGCGGGTGTCAGTCTGTGACCCTCAGGGATCTGCCCTTTGTCACTACAAATTTCCTGGAGCCTCCCCCACCCCCAGCTTAGTGCATTTCTCCTCTTCCATGGTCAGGAGCCCTCCCTTTGTTCCCCAGACCCAAGAGGCCAGTATGTCCAGATTCTCTGTCCAGGCCACCCCCACTGCCTGCCTCCTCCTTGCGGACCCACCCCCACCTGACCGAGGAACCTCTCAGCCAGGAGGCCCCCCTTTGTCTGCCTTGGCTCCCTGGCCCCAGGGGACTCCCATATGTTTATCTCAGTCTATTTCCAACTATGCTACTCCAGGCTCCAGATGTGCTGTCCCCAACTGGGACCTACCCGCTGGCTGATTAGCATATTCCCAGGGCCCAGCCCTTGTTGACTGGCATGGCCTGAGGGGAGAGCTGTCCCTGAGGACCCCATAGCTCGGTTCCTGCCACTGACTCCAGACTAAAGAGGAGTCTGAGACCTAGAAGCTACCTAAGCCAGAGGAGCCCCTCCATGCCCCTGCTCCACCCCCATTCCTCAGCTCAGCCAGACGTGGCGTGGCGACAGCCCCCACCCTTGGCTCTGCCCCCCCCCCCCCCACACACACACCCCAGGGTAGGAGGCGGCTTCACCTGGGAGTACTGAAGACCCTGGGGTGGGAAGGGGCAGGGTCCCAGGCCAGGAAGGAGGCTCCAGCTATCCTGGTGCCCTTCACCCCCAGTTGCAAAGTTCAGGCCTGATAGGATGCCTTGCCTCTGTCCTCTTCCCTTCCAAAGTGCAGAGCCCATGTCAGAAGGGGAAAGGGGATAGTTTCTATAACATTCTTGACCTGGCCTCTTGGAAGCTTGTGAGGGTTCAGAGCTATTATAAATGACACTCAGGAGGAGGTCACGAAGGCCAGTCCCCTGCCTTCAGTACTAGGACACAAAGCCCTGATGGGCACATCTGACAATATCTAGACCCTCTTTTTTGTTCAACTGTGGTAAAATATACATACCATAAAATTTATCATTTTAATAATTTTTAGTGTCACCCGGAGGCATTAGATACATTCACGTTGTTGCGCAACCATCGCCACCAGCCATCTCCAGAACTTTTTTTTTTTTCCAGAACTTTCTCATCATCCCAACTTACCATACCCATTAAACAGTAACTTTCCAGGGGATGCCCGGCTGGCTCAGTTGGTAGAGCATGCAACTCTTGATTTTGGGGTCATGAGTTCAAACTCCATGTTGAGCATGGAACTTACTTTAAAAAACAAAACAAAACAAAACAAAAAAGGTAACCCCTCTGGCAACCACCACATTCTACTTTTTTTGTCTGTGATTTTGACCATTCCAGGGACCTCATGGAAGTGGAATCATAATGTCTTTGAGGTTTATCCATGCGGTAGCATGTGTCAGAGTTTCCTTCTTAAACTAACTTTTTTAATGTTCATTCATTTTTGAGAGAGAGAGAGCATGAGCGGGGAGGGACAGAGAGCGAGGGAGACACAGAATCCGAAGCAGTCTCCAGGCTCTGAGCTGTCAGCACAGAGCCCGATGCGGGCGGCTCTGAGCCACCCAGGGCCCGCAGAATTTCCTTTTCTTTTTTTTTTTTCTAAAGTTTATTTATTTTGAGAGAAAGAGAGAGAGAAAGCACAGGTCAGAGAAGGACAGAGACAGAGGGAATCCCAAGCAGGGTCTACACTGTCACTGCAGAGCCTGACATGGGGCTTGAACCCACAAACCAAAGTTGGACACTTGAGCCAAAGTTGGACACTTGACTGACTGAATCACCTGGGTACCCCTCCCAGAATGTCCTTCTTTAATGCTGAATAACATTGAATGCATAGACCACAATTTGTTTATCCACTCATCCACCAATGGACATTTTGGTTATTTTTGACTTTCTTCCTTTTTTTTTTTTTTTTTTAATTAAAAAAAAATTTTATTTTAAGTAGGTTCCACACCCAATGTAGGGCTTGAATTCACGACCCTGAGATCAGGAGTGGCATGCTCTACCGACTGAGCCAACCAGGCGCCCCTAGACTTTCTTCCTTTTAAGTGAGAAAAGGCCTGGTCTTTGAGGATGGAGATTTCATAGCCTCCTCCTCTCCAGACCCAAGATTCCCCACCCCCAGCCAACTGCTCATTGGTCTCCAGCTATTACCAGAAAGCAGGGCCCCACAAGTGGAGGACCAACTGGTCACTATTAGCCTTTTCTGGTTAAAACAGTTGCCTCTTGGCTTTCTTTCCCCCAATTTAGGCATCCCTGTCTCCTTGACCCTTATTTCCTCGGATCTCCTCTGCCCTTCCCTAGGTCATGGTTTATATGTACTGAGTGTGGAGGGAGTGACCCTGACGCTGAGGGTCAGAAGACTGCTATCTGGGGGCTGCAGTTTCTTCATCTGTTAAATGGGGATAACTGTTCCCACTCCGCCTTCATCACCAGCTTGTTGTAAGGCTCAGAGGAGCCTCCCTGAAAGAGCCATGCTTTCACTAGCTTCTTCATGCCTTTCTGCATACTGAGCACCCTCTAATTGTCAGGCACTGTGCTGTGGATATGAAGAGTGAACAGGACCTCAGCATGTAGTAAAGAAAAGAGGAGAATTTTGATATGTCAGTGTCGTTGGGCCTTTGAGGCCCAACAGATCTGGGGTTCAGAGTTCAGCTTTCTTCTTTCATTAGTTGGGAGAACAGAGTAAGTTAACTTTATTTTCTGTTTTCTCATCCGTAAAATGGGTCCTAATGAGAATTGAATGTGGAAGTCCATGAAGCCCTTGGCACAGGGCTGGCACAGAGTCCGTGCTCATCTAATAATGACAGCCCTTTGCCCAAACTGGCAGGTCCAGATACACTGTCCTCCACCTTCCTACAGGGACTCCAGGTATAGCTCGTCAAGCAGCACCCCCTCCCAAAGGCTGTCACCTGCAAGTGGCCCCCTCTGTATAGACCTTAGGTTGGCTGAGGCCATATCTATTTTGTTATGCTGATGAAGGTCAGACCCGGCTTTGATGAACTGACCTCAGAGTAGGCCGGAGGTCAAGGTTAGGCCCCCTACCACCCGGCAGCCAAGATTTCCCTGCCTGGACCCTGGACTGAGCAGCTCTGGGCTCTTCCCTTGGTGCAGCTCTCAGCTTGGCATGGTGCGGTCAGGCCTAGAGCACAAAGTGAGTGAGGAGCCAGGAACAAGGGGCCATTGTTGGCCCAGAGTTGTTTCTGGTTTCAATTACTCTGCAGAGCACGAGGAAATTCAGAGTAAGCGTGGGTCAGGAGCCTGCTAGGGCAGGAGTCAAGGGCTCTCCCCCACCCCACATCCCTGTCTTTGGCCCTTGAGGGGTCTGTTGTCCCTGTTTGACTGCTGGAGGGCCAGGCATGTCAGTTTTATTGCTCTGGGAGCCTGGGCTCTGGGGCAGAGGCCTGGTTGACCCAGACATTTTTAGCTCTTGCCCACTCTGGTTCTTCATGGCTGGTGCCAGGAGGTGCCAGGGTCCCTCCCTGGGTGGGATCACAGAGGGACATTCATGTGGGTCCTTGACACCTTCTCCCAATCGTCTTTCGGGCTGCGCTGACCACTGCTGGGCCCCTGGATCCTGGGAATGGCCTGGTTTTACCTAAGGGTGTGGGGGCAGCTATGAGAAAGCCTTGGGGCTGGCTTTTCCCTTTCATTCCACCACCCCAGCCCTCAACCCCTGGCCTGGCATCCACAATGCTAGGCAGTTCCCTCCCCTGGGACGCTGCAGTGGCCACGCTGGGAATGGTGTTTCGGCCTTTCCCCCCAGAAGGTGGAGTCCTCCCCTGTACCCAGCCTCAGTCCTGATGTGCACAAGCAGGGGAAGCGTCTGCCTCTAGAGTTTGCGTTTCGTATCCCTGCTGCCTGCTGTTCTCAGAGCTGGCCCACGCAGGGCTCTTCTCTTTGCTGCTGCCACCACCACCAGGCCAGCCCAGAGGCACATGGGGACAGGGGAGGTTTGGTGCCAGCACTGTTCCTCTCCCTGCTTCAGACACTGCCTCCTCCCAGAGGTCTTGGGACTGGAGCCATTGTCCTGCCCCACCCCATCCCCTGCCCGTCTCAGAGCTGTTCATTCCCACCTGCTGTCACTTCTCAAGACTGGTCCAGATGCCTCAGTTACACTTGGAGAGCAGGCAGCAGGATGGGGGAAATCCAGGGGCGGGATACCTTGGGAGGGCCAGTGCCCCGCTACCCAGAGACTTCCCCACACTTCTCCAACCTCTCTCGTTCCACCCCTGCTCAGCCGCCTCCGCCTCCCAGGTGTTCCTGATGTGGGGAGGCGGACTCTGCCCCAGTGGATTCTGGAGATGGGAAGCATTCAATAGGAAACAGCTGGAGGCTGGAATCTCCCTCTTGCCCTCCTGCCCCTCTTGGGAATGCCACCTTGAGGGCAGGCCTGGTGCCCCCTCCCTAGGCCCACCTCTCGGGTGGGTGGCAAGCAGAGAAGCTAATTCAGAGAGGACCTTGGGAACTGACTCATTCAGGGCCCGAGAGTATCCAGCTTCTCAACAAACCACAAGAGGGGTGCTGTCTTCCCAGCTCTGGGGGCTCCCAGACTCAGGCGGAAGAGCTGGGTTTGATCCCAGCTCCACCACCTAATAGCAAGGTGGCCTCAGGTGACCTCTTGAGTGCTTCCTCTGGAACCCGTGTGAATATTAAATGAGATTACAGAGGTGACTGTACATTTCAGTAACCGCTGAGCTCCCTGCAGGCAGAGGCTGCAACTTTATCTTCCTAGAAATCAAAAAAACTGGTCTCTGGGTGGTCTTGCTTTTGATTTTTTTGAAAAGATCTCTGAGAAAAGGACTTAGTAGAGGAATTGCCAGGGACATCCCTGAGTGAGGGCTGAGGTGGATATGAATGCTCACATGGGGCACCTCACATGGGGTCTGCCAGCCTCCCTCACTGTGGGTGCTGCAGACCCAGCCGTGGCCCCTCACTGCAGCCCAGCCTTTGCCACGGCATTGAAGGGTGTGAGCAGTGGTGGCACTCCGCAAGGGTCTGACCCCCAGGCGCAGCCCACTTCCCGTGAGCTGGGACAGGAGAGGCTGGGCACAGCCTAGCCTGCTCATACCCTTAGAGGCAAGAGCTGGGCTGTACTGGCTTCAGGACCAAGGTGACCCAGAAAGCACCAGCCTGAATGACTCGGTGAGTGTTATCCATTTGGAAGGCCTCCGAAGGGAACCCACACCAGCAAAGCAGAGGCCCACAGCTTTCCCAAAGCAGAGAGAAAAGTAGAGATAAGACACGAGTTCAGAGCCAGGACTCTGACCCGGAAGTCTCCTTAAAAAGCCCCTCATCTCCCCAGCCTCCACATCTCCCCGCCCTGAGGGCAAGCAGGGGCCAATGGCTGTGGTTAAGAGAAACAGCAGTTCTCATGAGAACCATCCCCTGGAAGGAGGCTAAGGGGCTCCAGGTTCTGCCTACTGAGCTTAGGGGTTGCTGGGAGGGACCTGGAGCACCCCATCCATCCTGGGCTTTAGCCAGGGGCCTCTTCTTTCTTCTGTTTTTATCTGACTGGGGGGCAGGGAGACTTTGGTATAAGATTTCATTTGGAAAGAAAGGCAGAGAGTGTCCTCTGCAAAAAAAAAAAAAAAAAAAAAAAAAATTCATTGATGACCATTTGTCTGGTCCAAGCCCCTGTTTTAACAGGTGTGGAAACTGAGCTCAGAGAGAGAAAGTGGCTCCTGAGTCTCCAGTGACCAGGCAGGACTCTTGCCCAGGTTCCCTGGCTCCCAGGAGCTTTCTTCTGTTCATTTGGAGCTGAGAGTTGAGTGGAAAAGAGTTGGTTAATCATAGAGCAGGAGAAAAAAAGGCATAGGGCCTCACTGGATCCTGACTTACTTTCAAACCTTCCTGTTTGAGGCTGTTGTGTCTTCAGCATGAGGCCTGGGGCGGAGGGGGGGGGGGCCTGCCTCTCCCCGAACACTGTGCTGGGAGACCCTGGCCACATACCTCCTTCTGGTGAGAAGGAGCAGGCAAGAAGTCAAAGGGGTCTGGGTGCTGGTCTGGCCATGAGTTGTATGGGGAACAAATAGAAGGACACGGTAGGTGTGTTCTTCCCGCTCTGTCCCTGGGTGGGGTTTGTTTTAGATAAGCGAGATGTTCCCAAAGGCTCCAGTGGGTTTTCCAGCCATTTCCATGACCAAATATGCCATGAGAATCACTAGGGGTTGCCAGGGATGTGCCATTTGGTATAGTTCTATAGGATAAGTACAGAAGGAGGTGAGAACACACATTAAGGATGCAGGGATACAGAGCCAGGAATCTTAAGGGGAGTGTCCTCGTGCTTTCTCACAGCTGCTCTGGGATGTACCACCTGCCCCGCCAGTTTGCACACCCTGCACGAGGGCCCCGGTCTGTCTGGGCTCCGGCTGCTGGCCCTGCTGGTTCTCTCAGGCTGGACTCCTGTGCCTGTCTTTGGGCGGGGACTGCCACGGGCTTCCTTTCTGCAGCCCTCCAGCTTCAGACTCCATCATGCTGTCTACCACCACCTTGCTCCCCAGCTCTGCTCCCCATCCTCAGTGCAATCCCAGGGATAGAGGATCAGGGTTCTAGTCTGGGCTGGGGGAGAAGAGGGAAGTCTTCTGCGGAAAAGGGGGTCACTCCAGAGAAGTGGCAGCAGCATCCCAAAGTCCTGAGAAAGAACCTTCTTCCTAGCATTCGCAGGCTGGAGGATTTGCCTGGAAGCCGTCCCCACCCCCAGCTGTCACCAAGGCAGCACTGGTGGCAGTCCCTGCCTCTCCCGCCCACACATCTCAGGCTGCATCTATTCCCTGTTGACCTTTTTTTCTTCAGTGATGCCGCTACTGACCACTTTAACCCGATTTTGCCTCATGCAGGCTTGTGCTGGGTGCCTGGCCCCAACCGCCCCAGATATACACCCCTCCTTAGGTGGAACCCAGGGCCCTGCACCTCCCTAAGGGCGGCCCTTCTTGTTCCTTCTGCAGAGAGCCTGGAAGGGGGGGGGGGGTGCAGAGAAGGGATGAGGGAAGACAGGACAGTCTACTAGGAATGTTTTTAATTCCAAAGACAGCGACATCTGTTCGTGTGGGCCTTCCCGCCCAGGCTCTGTTTATCCAGACAGGGGGCCCTTGCATGTCCTCAGCGGCGGGTTCTGCCAGGTGTGGCTGGACGGAAGGGATGGACAGAAGGGGGAAGGGGATGCAGTCCTTTCCTGGGTGGTCAGGACAGCCTAAGCCTAGCCCATCCAGCAAAGATGAGGAAGGGTCTGTGGTGGGCTGGAGGGACTGGAATTCAGACGGTCGCTTTTGAGGAAGTGACTGGGAACATTTGTCTTGCACAAACCCCCCTGCAGCCTGCTCCTAGACCATTGATTCCAGGAAGGAGTGAGTCAGGCTTAGGGAAGAGAAGGCAAATCTGTGCTGTCCCAGAGAGAGCCCCCAGCCCACGGGGAGGAAGGGAAAGATGAACATCTCAAGGGAAGAGCCTCCCAACTCGGCTACCCATCTGCTAAGGCGCTTATGTCGCCATGGAGACCAGTTGGCCAGCTTTCACCCAATCAGAGTTTGCTTTACCCAGACAAGTATTGAGCCTGGGGTTCCTATGACAGGCAAGCATAGGGCTTTGGGAACAGGATCTAGACTGCCTCCCTTCTCCCACACATCCAGTGGTGGGGGAGGCACACCTTGTCCCACAGGGTGCAGTTTGGGGGAGTAAACTGTACCCTGTGGCATATGACCCAGATAGAAGGAAGAGAACCTTAGAAAGCCAGCAAGGGGCCAGTTTTGAAGTTAACCAGCTGATGGTACCAAGCATACCGACATGGTCAGAGATGTTAATGGCACCTTCCCAGCCAGTTACACAACCAGCGGTTGCACGTCAGCTGAAGGGTTGCAGAGGAAAGCCAAGCGGATGGCCTTTTTCCACAGCTCTCAAGGCTCATGCCAACCCCTCCTCCTCCAAGAAGCCTTCTGCGGTTCCTCTGACTAGAAATTTGCTCTCCTTTCCTTCAACTGTCATTGCACTTTATCTGTGCTCTTCTTAAGGCCTAAGACTGGGTTTCATGAGAGCTAAGGTGATGCTTTGGCCATCTGGGTATGGCAGGCACATGGTAGGCACACACTTGATATGTGTCAAGTGAGGGAGTGCTTTTCTGCTGCCTGTTAAAGGTATTTAAGCCCATGTCTTGCTCTTCTCTTAGGCTCTCAGCCTTGTCAAGCACAGACTTTCGATTCATGTCTGTGATGATTCCTCAGCCCCACACCCAGGGTCAAACACATAGCCAGGCCCTCAGTCAGCGCCTCTTGAATGAAATGAATGAGTTGGAGAAGTGAAGACTGCAGCAGTGAGCGATGCCTTCCTGGAGGAATGGGTTTTGTGACAGCCAGGGTGGGGAACCTGCCTGGCCCCTTGTGGGACTGGAGGAAGACTCTCTTCAGAGGGAGCATCTGGTGCCCTGGGAGAGGCAGATTAGGGATGGGTCAGGAAGGATAGGGGGCCTCAGGCCTCAGCTGGGCAGGGGACACAGATATGTCCCTGCCTCTGTGGGTCTCTTTCTCTCCCCCTCAGGGAGTACCGGGCAAGGTGTCATGGGCCGGCCGTGTTTAGCTGCTGCGACTTTGGGCAACTTTGGCTCAGATGTGAGGAGACTCCGTGCAGCCTTGGCAGCTTAGCCCTGTCTGCGCTGTGTAGAAGCAGGTGTGGAGTGTGGAGCCCTAGAATAGATGGAGCTGGCCCGGCCACCCTGTAGGGACACCCAGAGCCCAGCAGAGCTCCAGGACCCCACTTCTACCCGCCAGGCAGAGGGAGTGCAGAACCAGATCCTGCAATGCAGGATACGACAGTGGTGCTGTCCGCCGGGCCTGTTCTGGCTGGACCCAGCATGGCCTTGGGTAGGGTGCTCAACTTCCGGTCTCCTTCATTTCCTCAAATGGAAAATGGGGGTGCTGGTACTGACTTCGTAAGGTTGAGGAATCACGAAGTGAGTTAATCCATGTGGCTTAGCACGGTGCCCATCACACCGTAAATGCTCGGTAAAGGGTGGCTTTTATTATGACCAGGTCTTGGCTTTCTTTGCAGTGAATCCCTGCGTCGGGCTCCATGCTGAACATGGAGCCTGCTTGGGATTCTCTCTCTTTCTCTCCCCCTGCCCCTCCCCTGCTCATGCTTGCACGCACTCGCTCACTCTCTTTCTCTCTCTCTCTCTCTCTCTCTCAAATAAATAAATAAATAATAATTTTTTAAAAAGGAAAAAAAAAGAACCAGCCACACTTCAGTGAGGCCCAGCGGTTGTGAGCACCAGAAGCTTTGAAAGAGACCTGTCACTCCCCAGCTACAGTTGTGTGACCTCAGGCAAGAATTTTCCCTCCCTGAGCCCCAGTCCTCAAAACTCAGAAAACGGAGACAGTAACACAGGCATCACAAAAGTTGTAAGGCCTAAATGCAGTTGGATATCTGAAAGCCCTTTTCATGAGACCTGGCTCGTGGTTGGCATCCTGAAAACGTTGGTTTCCTTCCTGCTGTGAGCCCAGCTCTGCATAATGTGATGTCTCTGGGTTTTGTGTACCCTAACCATCTGGGGGCCTTCCCCCCACCCCCACCCCAACACCAGGCTCTAACTTGGTGATTCATTTCTCACTCTGGTTAGAATGTTTACCAACTTGAGGGTAAAGAACAAGTTCGTTCTTCTCTGTCTTCCGAGCCACCCAGCCCAGACAAAGTGGCTGATTGCCCTTTGCCAAAGTGGCTCTGCCCGCGGCAGCACAAAACTGTTTGGGGTTTTTCTGGTGAAGTGCATGCGGCCACTGTTAAAAGTGGCTGTGTGAGGGGCACCTCTTGCTGGGCATTTGTAACCAGTGTCATTCTTGTCTTTTGCTCATGTCCTTGGAGAATGGCCCATGGTGACCAGTTCCTTCCAGACCCCTAGAGCCCAGGAGGCTGCCCCACTGGAGAACTTCGTTATTCTTTACATTCCGAAGAGGTGGTTTGTGAGTGCCAGTCCACACATGTCTGGTCCTGTCACCAAATTGGCATCCGGGGAGGTGCCTGGGGGCAGGAGTTGAGAGTAGGGGAAGCAGAACTCCAGGGCAGTGCAGGACCTTTGCCTGGGACAAGGGCAGTTGTCCATGGCCAGAACGCAGCTCCTGCCCCCTGCAGACCCCCCTCTGGCTTCCTCCCAAGCCCCCCTCACATCCCCCAGGCCCCCAGGGAGCAGCCTGGTGGTGAAGGGGTTAGCCGCGGATGGAGAGGGGAATGGACTGGATTGTGTTTAGCTGCTTGTCAAACTTTATTCAGTACTTGGGCTGAGGGTCGGTGAGCTGGAGCCCCAGGCTGCCAAGAGTTAAAACCCGGAGGTTGGGTTTTTTGGAGGGGCAGCCGCCAGCGCCTCCTTTGAGTCACTTCCTTCGGTGGGGGCGGGTCCCCGCGCGGTCTCGGGAGGTCCGTGGCGCACGCACTGGGGCGTCCCTGCGAGCCTGGCGCGGACCAGCAGGCGGAGAAGAGGGCCCGCCGCCACCGGTGCGCTCCTCTGGGAGGCAGTCTCCGGGGAGGGGAGGAGAAAGCAGAGCCGCACACCATGCGCTTCCCTGTCCGGCTGGAGTAACAGTCCAGGCCAGCCCGGGGGCTGAGCGCTCCGCACGCTCCCTCTATCTTCGCCGCTGCAGCTGAGCCCCGGCGGCCAGGCTGCCCGCGCCTCTGCCTCTCCCGTGTCCCCGGAGCTGGCACCGCAGGCCCGGTTGTAGTCCGGGCCGGGTCCTGCTGCCGCCGGCATGACCGACATTCTGCCTCAGCCCGACTGCAGCCTGAAGGCGGTCTGTGAGCCCCTGGAGCGCTGCTGCCTGGATCGGCTGGAGGAGCCAGGGAGCAAGCGGCCCCCCAACACGGGCGCCCGGCTCTGGGGCCGGGTGCGCAGCAAGCTGCTCCGCCAAAAGGTGCTAGGAGGGGGGGAAGGGGGACCTGCGTGGGTGGGAGGGCCGGGGACTGCTGGGGCCGCTCTGTCCCCCCCCCCCAACCCCCCTTGGAGATCCGCTACAGCTCCTGCCTGATTACCGAGTCCTAGGACAGAGGCTGGGGTAGGCATGTGGGTCTGTTGTAAGTGGCCTTAATTTGATGATTAATGCTGTTGCCACCCCCACCCCTGACCCTGGCTGTTTTCTTTGCATCTGTCCCTGTCTCAGGAAAAGGGGGGTTGTTGTCTCCTGTGGGAGAGGACAGCCTGGCTCCTTTCTGAGTCTATACAGGCAGGAATGTGAACGGTTAAGCAAGGGGCTCCTGGGTCTCAGTTCCCCCTACTCAGGGTGCCCACCCCCTGTGGGACCCCCTTCCGGAATCCCGTGGACATTGCTGAGGGGCACTGGCAGAAGCACTCAACACCACTGGCCATGTAAGACTTCTTTGTAGGGGGCTGTGGGCATCATGCCCCACCAGGGAGGACGGGAGCACGGTGTGGAGGTGGTGGTGGTGCTGAGTCTGGGGGCTACAGCCTCCAGGGGCCTGCCTTGTCAGGGACCACCCAGATGACTGCTGGCCCAGTTCCAGCTGGGCATCAGGCAACCCAGTCAGCGTGCCAGGGGTTTCCTGACCCAGCAGGCAGCCTAGACCAAGCTGTGCCAGGGCGGACTGCCTGTCCTGCCTGCAGCCCCAGACCTTGGTGGGGATTAAAATCTGAGATAGAAGCCGACTGTCCTGCAGCTGGGCAGGCTGCCTAGGGGCTGGCTTTGGGCCCTGGCATCAGGCATCTGAGGAGGAACCAGACCCAGCACCTAGTACACAGTAAGCACTTGATAACTGTGCCCTGAATTCACTGCCTAAGCAAGATGTCGCAGGGTGCCTGTCCTCGCTGGCAAGGGCCATGCCCATCCTTCAAGGGAGGCTGTGGCTGTGGCTGATGGAGATTTCCAAGCCATCCTGCAGCTTGGGGAGGAGGGGAAGGGAGACCCTCTGTGTAGGTCTTTACCTCCAGCCAGCACCTGCCAAGAGGAAGGGATCTTGGGCCTGTTGGCTCCTTGTCTAGTTTCACCCCTTGCCAGTGGGACATACTTGACCTCCCAGAGGTGACATCAGTCTTGGAAAGTGCTGGACAGGGCAGCAACTTGAGCTGTCCTGCGTTGGCCCCTGTGTCACCTTCAGCATCTCCAGGGACCAGGCTAGCAGAGCCCTGCTGGCCTCAGCTGCTCCCGTCGCCCCTCTGTGCTGAGGCAGCTCTCTGTGCCCGGCAGCCCGGAGCCGTCCCTTCCCTGCACCCCCCTCCCCGGCCCCTGCTGAGGCCAGCAGACACCAGCCCAAAGCTCATTGTCCATTCCCAAACCTCCAGGTTGGCAAGAAACTGCCCCAGCAGGTTCCTGGCCTGGTGCCAGCCAAACAGAGCCTTTCTGGTTTACCTGTGCCTTTGGGGAGGTGCCTGGCAGGTAGGGGGCAATTTTTCAACCCCTCAAATCCCAGACTTTCTGTTCTTTCGCCGTGCGTGTGTGACTGGCAAAATCAAGAATCCGCCTCAGGAATTCTTTAGGCAGCTTTGCCTCTGGGGGCCTCTTGTATCTCCACGTCTGGTGGTACCCTCTGGGCAAGGGTGGCAGGCCAGCCAGGTGCTGAGCAGCTGAGGCGATTGTTATCCGTGCAACCACAGGGTGGCTCTGGCACTAGGGTACCCTGTGTGGCCAGGGATTTGGTCCTTTAGTTCCTGCTGTGTGACAAAGTATGTCAGTGTCACAGACACAAGGGTCTGCATGGCGAGACATTCATTCACCCTGCTGCGCCTGCCTAACTGTGCCCAGGCTGGTGGGTGAACAGGCGGGCCTGGGGGGCCAGGCCCTCTGCCCACTCCCCTTCTTTCCCCAGCTGCATTAACCTATTTTTTGCAGGGCAGGCGGCTCACTGTCAGCCAGGGAGGGGACTAGGATCAGGCAGCAGCTTAGGTGGCATGGGGGAAGGGCACCAGGTACCACCCAGCCTGGCAGGCGGGGTCGCCCATTAACTCCTCATCAACTTTGCCCTGAGGATTTGATGCTGTGGATACCAAGACACCTGTGGCCCTCCTGCTCCCTTTTCACTAAAGATTTGTTAAAGGCTGGAGGGGGTGTATGTGACTTATCTGGGGACCCCTTGCTGGGGCTAAAGAATGTGTTCAGATGGGACAGTCCTAGTTAGTATTAACCTGTGGGGTCTCTGCAGCTGCTGGAAGGGGCTTCCCTCTGGGTCCCAGGGGGCTGTGTTTGGGGTTGTTCGTATCCCCAAGGGGAGTTCTGGGTCTGAAGCCTCATTCTGGCCTCTGACTTGGCAGTTGGCGTGTGGTGCAAAGCGTTTAGCAGAGGAGACACGTGGCATTTGGGTTTGCGGGCTCCACCAGGGCTCTCGACACCGCTTCGCGTTTCTGCTTTCCTTTTCCTTTCCTTTTTAATTTCTTGTTTTTTAATTTTGCGCTTCAATCACACTACCAGAGATGAGGCTCAGCGCCTGCTCTTCCTCCCATCGCACCTGCTCCTGGGGCCCTGGTTTGCACTTTGCAGGGAGAGAGGCTGAAGGAGGAGGCCCATCCCCCACCCCCTGAAGTATCCAAAGGTTTTAATGGGGTCACTTGTGGGAGCCATAGAGAAGCTAGCAGGCCCCCCATGAGGCAGAGGCCAAGCCAGAAGCATTGGGCAAGGGGCGGGGTGGGGGGGTTGCCTGGAGGTGGGGACTGAGGCTGAACTGGCAGGGCCCAGAGGATGCCGGGGAGGGGGGGGTTGAGGACAGTTCTTGATGACTTTGGCTCTGCTTCAGGGGTTGCCACAGGGCGTTGGGAATCCCCTGCCTCAAAAGAACTTCTGCCAAGAAGCCAGAGGCCAGCAAGGTAAATGGAAGTGTTTCCTGCTGAACCCCAGAGTGTCTGTGATAGGGTTTGCTTCCCTCTATTTCTGGGGAGGGTCAGAGGTGTTGCCTGAGGAAGGACAGGATGGGAGCCCCCTTTGGGTCACTTGTCTGGGGAACCTTAGGGCTCAGGTCCTTCTCTTTGCCATCTTGACTGTGACCACAGGACAGCTCCTAGCCCCTCCCAGAGTCTGTCATTGAACTTGACATTTCTTCCTAACAGGTATCACCGGATACTCAAACCATGCGTATATCCCCGAGGCTCACACAGCCATCCCCTGGCTGTTCTAGGTGTGGAGGGTACAAGGGTGCTGGGCTATCAGATACAGGTACATCTTGGGCTCATTAACTGTATTTCATAATCTGGCTCTGGATGCCAAGAAAGATCTTGAAACCTTATGCAGTAGACATCTATCCTGCCCTGGCTGCCCACACACTGCCCTGCCCCTCGCCCCCTGCCCCGCCTCCTCTGCCATATCTGCTAGAGGGAAGAGACCCGTGTCTATGTCTTAATCATTCACGTGCCCACTTGCACCCCTATAGTGATCCCTCAGCTGTAGGAAAGGGACAATAGTGCCTCTCCCTCAGGCTGGAGACCCCTGTGGCCAGCCCATTTACCTCCTGGGCTTCTGTGAGAGCCAGGATTGTGATCAGGCTGGCTGGAGAGTTAGCAAAGGGGAATGGAGTAACATCCCCACATTCTCACAGCCATGAAGCTTCTTACAGCACTTGCTCACTGGGGCCATATGGGTGATCTCCTGACCTCCAGTGCCCCTACTTCTCCACTGAGCTGGCTCCCAAGAGGGCTATTTGATTCCACAGAGCAGGGGTCCTCAACTCTAAGAATCTGATGAAGGTTATGGAGCCCCCATCCAGACACAGAGCCACCCATATGCACAAATTGGATGCTGTTTTAGATACGGTTACAGATCCCAAGGTAGGAACCCCTACTCTAAGTGCACTTGGCAAGTGCTGTTTCTTTGCACCTGGGGAGGTTAGAAAGGGCACTGGCTGTCTCCAGCATCTCTGTGGTCCACAGGTGGCTTGGCCAGGCAGCCATGCTGGGCTTGGTGCCCCAGCTTTTAGATGGCCCCGGACCAGGGGGAGCTAAGCCTGCCAACCCAGGTGGTTCCTGAAAGGCCAGAGCTGTCAGAGCCCAGTGTTGCAGGAGTATCCAGAGGCAGCGAGGCCACAGGAGGGCAGACATTTTGGAAAGAGCCCAGAAACTTCTGCAGGAGCTAGTTTGGGGGAGTTGCCAGGCACTGGTCAGGGAGCACAAGTTTGGAAAGCCCTCTGCTGAGTGGCCTTGCCTGCCAGCTTCCCAAATTGTCGGGAGCTGGTCAGCAAGTACTGTCTTGGCTTCCTTTCTCCCTATCAGCTCATGCTGGGGACAGGAAAGATATTTGTGTTCTGACTGCTCCCTAGCATCCTAGAGGAACACCCATTCCCCCATGTCTGGAACCTGCCTGCCCAGTCCATGGGAGAAACCAGAATCAGTCCAGGATCCCACTGAGCTTTAGATTAAGGCCACCCCTGCTGCATTGTCTTTTGTCCCCAGGGTGAGCCTAGAGAGGTGGTAAGCCACCTTGGGAACTTGCCGTTAGGATTCTTCTGCAGAGAGGCTGGGAGGGCCCTGTCATTCCACAGTGATTTCCTCAGCCAGGAGCTAGAACCTTCTCTGTCCTGGACAGTGATCCCAGCCAAGGTTGGTGCCTCAGATGGGCACAGCCAGAGCAGTGACAGCCACAGCTCTGCTTCCCATCACATGCTTGAAGCCTTGTTTGTGTCCTGGCCTCCTCCTTGGAGCACCCCGCCCTTCGGGCTCATGCGGCACAGGATGCCAGAGAGGGCACCAGGCTGGTGGGAGTCAAGAGGCCTTATTTTTCTAACTCTGAGCCTGCTGTCTTTACTGGCTGTGTGACCTTGGCCAAATCTCTTCACCTTTTTGATTCTCTGGCATCAGTATCATGAAGGAGCTGAACAGGATGATCTCCTAGATCCAGCTCATGTGATGATTTTGGCCATGTCTCAAGATTCCTGTTCCTAAGTCTTAAACTCTCAACACGCTGAGAAAGTCTGGGTGGGAGAGGTCACAGGGCTGCCCCTGGGCCAAGGCCAGCCATTCACTGAACAAAGGAGCTGAGAGGTGAGCAGGAAACATGAGACTTCTTGACCCCTGTCCTAAAGGAGCCTTGGTGGAAAGGCATTGCTTTCTCTCCACCCCCCACATCCCACTTGATTCATTTGGTCTCTGAATATTGATGGGTGCCTTCCATGTACTGGGTGCTCAGAGAAGGCAGAGAACCCTTAATCTCATGGAACTTTCTGTCTACAGAGGGAGTCAGGCAATAAATGAGATCATTTCAGGCTGGACAAGTGCTGGGAAGAAAATAAAATTGGGTAATAGATTAGAGAGTAATGAGAAGGGAGAGGCCTTGCCTGAAGAGGTAATTTTGAACTAAGATTTTTTTTTATTATTTTTTTAATTTTTTTTTTAGCGTTTGTTTATTTTGAGAGACAGCACAAGCAGGGGAGGGGCAGAGAGAGAGAATCCCAAGCAGTGTGATTCAGTGCAGATCCTGACTTAGGGCTCAATCTCACCGCCTGATCATGACCTGAGCCAAAATCAAGAGTCAGATGCTTAACCAACTGAACCACCCAGGTGCTCCTTGAACTAAGATCTAAATGACAAAAGGATTCTGGAAAGATCCAGGATAGTGCATTCCAGGCAGAGGAACAGGCAAAGTGAAAACCCTGTGGCCGGGGTGGCCATAGCGTATTTAGAAGCAGACAGAGGCCACGGGAGAGTATAGGAGATCACCCTGGATGGAGCAGGCAGTGGCCAAATTGGGTAGGACCTGGCAGGCCGTGATAAGGAGTTCAGCTTTTAATCTCAGCACAGTGGGAAGCCCCTGGGGAGCTTAAGCCTGGTTTTAGTGATGCAGACACACTTTGAGCACTTGCTGAGTACCAGGTCATTCCTAGCCGCAATGTGAGAGGTGATGACCTAAGAGGTGCTAATATTATCTAGTCTGTTTTACATGAGGAAACGGGCTCAGGGACTGACCCGGCGTGACCTGAGTGGCTTAGTCCAGGAGCCAGCACTTAAACTCTGCTCTCAGCCAGCATGCCGCCCTGCAAGGTGGAGGTCCAGAGCCCCGTGGGGGCCTATGACTGATCCTCAGTTGCCCGGTTGTCTGGGTGGTCATAGAACTCAAGGGGTCGGGGCCGGGTGCCCTGGATAGGGTGCCTTGCTGCTTGGGGACTCGCGGCCTGTGGGACCAGGGCAAGAGTGCACTGAGAGGCCCTTCGGCGCGGGCACAGGCAGCAGAATCGCCAGGGCTACTCATTCTCACGAACAGGCTCTGTGCCCAGACTGCGTTCCTGGCCTGGTCAGGCAGGATGAGGTCAGCTTCAGAGTAGGACTTTCACAATGCTCACCGAAGCACTCTGAGTCCAGAGGGAGGCCACCGAGCCCGTGGTGGTCCGGCAGGCCCTTGGCCTTCCCATGGCAATTAGCATGAAACTTCCTGCTCAGGACCTCAGCCTCCCACTCCTGACTCTGGAGATGAGGCTGCTCTGGGCTGCCTCTGTGTTGTTTTGGCCACAGCCAGTTCCTTTTCCCAAGAGCAACCCTGCCTTCATTACCCTGGTGCCCCCAGTATGGCCCTGAGCCGAGGCAAGGCAACTTCCTGGCTGTTAGCCTGGGGCCCGGTTCTGGGGTGAAATGTCCAGGCTGTCTGGAGCAGGGAAGGCAGTGTGTACGGGCCAGCCCTGAGGAAGGCAGGGTCCCAGGGCTCTGGGAGAGATGCCCCCAGACTTGGGGGTCTCCCGAGGCAGCCCAGGGTTGAGGGCAGGCTGAGCCACTGGAATGCAGACCGCTGGGGAAGGCAGGTCACAGTGGGTGCTATGAGGCTAACCTGGCTTCAATAAAAGCCTCATTCAGAGCTGCTAAACCCTTTCCATATGTGGGCCTCTGAGAACTTCAAAGTCCAGGGGGGCGGGGGAAAGGCTGGTGCCTTGCAGTACAGAGTCTGCACAAGCCTATCATGCAGCGGGCCTGGGAGAGGGTACCTTGACCCTGCAGGGTGAGTGCTGGAGGGGCACTCCAGCAACCTGTTTGGCCTAACGGTGGGGGAGTCAACCCCTGGGAAAACGGGGTGAGTTTCTGAGCCTGACCATGGTTTCCCCAGGCCCAGCCGCTGAGCTGGAAGCCAGGATATAGGCCCTGGCGTCCTCCTGCCACCCCTCCCTGCCTCTCTGCGAGCTTCTCTCAGAGCAGCCACGTTGACGGAATCCTCTAGTACCCTTCCCGAGAGGGAGGAGAGGCAGGCTTTGGCAGCTCCCCGGTTCCCCTGTTGCCAGCCTTACCATGCCTCTCACGCCTGTGGTCTGTCCCAATGACAGGCTGGCCTGGGTGTCCCAAGGGGACCCAGCCCAGAGCATGTGGACACACTTGGGGGAGGGCAGGAGAAGGCCAGCCCGGTACCGCCACCGTGGCCACCGGCCTGGGAGACACAGGAAATGTACTGCCGTCAGGACGCCTGGCTCAGGGCCTGGTCTCCACAGCCCAGCACTCGGCCTCTGGCAGGCATCCCCAGAAACACTGCCAGCCATGTCTACCTTCCATTCAGCACCCCGTTCACCTCTGAGGGTGACGACTCCAGTATCCTGGATTTGCTGTCCTTCTTGTTAAGAAGCACTTAGTTTTTATTAGCCCTACAAACGAGTCTGGCTTCGAGAGAAGTCCATGCCACCTCCCAGGACAGGCCCGGGATGCCAGGCTCCGGACTCAGAAAGCCAAGGGTAGAGCAGCGCTGGAGTGAAAGCAGAAGCGAGGCCCCCAGGGACAAGAGGTCAGGGATCGGGCAGGCTCCGCAGGGCCTCGGGGCTGTGCTGTGGAAATGACAGGGTGAGGTTCTGAGGAAAGGGACTCAGAGCCAAGGGGCTGTGGGGAGGGGGTGGGGGTGGGCCTCGGAGCCCCTGGGGTCCCTGGTGAATACTGTCTTCATGGGTCCTCGTCACCCAGTGAGCCCTTGTGTTACATCCCAAAGTAACACACCGATGGCTGCTCTGTGCCCCTTTGTCCCCTCCCACTGGGACTGTAGCTGTCAGTTCCATCTGGTTATCCCCACTGCCCATAGACAGTGTGGTACCACCACAGGCCCCCTGTGAGGGCGTGTGGGAAGGGGCAGTGGCAGAAATCACCAGAAGGCTTTTGGGCGAGCTCCCTGGCTATGGGAGTGTGGCGCTGTGGGAAGGCTGTGGGCCACCATCAGAAGGACTTGGGTTTGAACGTGGGCTGTGTCACCCACCCAGGGGAGCAGCAGTGGGGACTCCAGACTCACTGGTGCCTCTGAAAGCCCCAGCACTGAGAGGTGGCCATGAACAGAGGGAAGGAGATCCACTGGGGTCACCTGCCCCAGGCTGGCGAGAAACGGGTTGGGAGGAAGGGGTTAGGCTTCTCAGAGGGGACCCTTGAGGATGTTCCTGCAGAACGAGTCACAGCCGCCATCCACAGGTCGCCTAGGTGAGCTCAGAGCATCCTCCCCTGCCCTCCTGTCCTCCGATCCCGTCAGCGCCCCTGTGAGGCCGCTGGGGTTTCCTGGCCGAGATGTGAGGCGGGGAAGCAGCTACCCAACTACCTGCCACATTCACTCTGAGAATGTGCGTCTCTGTCTCCTGAGCAGGAATGCAGGATTCCAAGCGCAGGAAGGATTTCAGTGCAGGTGACCTGGTAGTTCTCTTGTGGACATCCATCCCCAAAGTCAGCTGTCTCCTTGGCAGAGGTCTGAATGTGCAGCCATGACCCGACCTTTGCCTAAATGCAAAGGCAAACAACATAATTGAGGTGCTCCTGGTGGCTGTGTGTGGCCCGCTTGTTCATGACTTTCTCCAGGATGTCCTGTGGCTCATTTCTGTCTCCTGCCTGGGCCCCACCGTGGGGGAGCCCCAGCGGCATGTGTATTACCTGTGGGGTGAAGGAGGAGTCCTCTGGGGGTCTCCCCCAGCCTGGCTCTTCACAGCCCCATCTGTCTCCCCCCTGTCAGGTGATCTGGCAGCCCCTAGGTAGCTGCTCCCCAGGGCCAGTGGGGGTGGGGGGGCATCTATCTGCTGGGACTGGCGGGTAAGTGGTCAGGTGTTCCTGTCCGCTCACATCCTGGGGGCTGGCTCTTCCGCCCCCGGCACTAATCTAATCAGGAAATAGCAGAGTCCACATTTCCCAGGGGTTATAAATAGCCACAGTAGTTCAGGCAGCATCATTTCTCTGGAAAATGTGCCACGTTCCTCTCCACTCCTCACCCTCCCTTCTCTGTATTTAAGTGATGTCCTGAAAATAGACTTGGTTTCTGGAGGCTGCTGGCCTGCTGGGAGACAGAACTTCATTGTCAAGACACCAAGGGGCTAGGCGGGCCTCCCTGGAGCATACCAGGGCCACACCTGCAAAGCGGATCCAGAATATGGCAGCGGTGGGGACTCCCAGGAAGACACAGAAGGGCCACCTTCCTCAGACTTGGCCTCCGACAGGCTGGAGTGTGTGAAATGACAGCAAATGGTGCCAGCAGGCTGCAGAGGGACAGGGTCTCAGTGCCAGCAGGAATGCAGAAGGGAACTGAAGGCCTGGGGGTATCCAAGGAAGGCTTTCTGGAAGAAGCAGGGCTAGAACTTGGCCTTAACATCAGGAGTGGCCTTTCCTGTGTCTCACATGCTCCCAGGAAAATGTAAGGTTGCCGCTTAGCAGCTAGAATGGAAACGATGGGGAGGGAGAGAATGGCTGAATTGTACTGGAGGCAGCCCTCCAGCACCCAGGCCTGCCTGTGGTGTCAGACCAGGCACCGGGAGGCCTAATGTCTCCTTTCTAAGCAAATCATGGAAACAGCTCATGTCTTGTTGCCGCGAAGCACAGACACCAGCTAGGTCCTTTACACCTTATTTTGCAGGGTTGGCAGAGTAGGTAAGTCGGGGAGACTTGATTTTGTGCCTCAGCTCTCAGTTCCTAGGTGTGCGGCGCTGGGCAAGTTCCTTGCTCCCTTTAAGCCTCAGTGTCCTCATCTGTAAAATGGGGGCGGCTAAAAAAGGCTTAAACCCCACAGGCTTGTTATGATGATTAACTGAGATGCTGTGTGTGAAGGGTTTGTCATCCATCATGCCAGACTCCTATAAAATGATCAGAATGCATTAGTTCTGTCAGTATTTTCCGTAACAGTCCTCTGAGGTGCTATGGATGCCCTATGAGGAAGTTGAGGTTCAAGGAGGTTTAAGTGACTTGCCCAGATTCACACAGGTGAGTGGAAGAAGAGCAGTCATTTGGACCCAGATAGGCCTGACTCTCAATCCCTGTGCATCCCCACTTGGCTGTGTCCGGATGCCACTCCAGGACCCAGGGAGGGACCACTGGCTCCCTAGTCCATGGCAACTGCCAGGAGGTGCCAGATCATGGGTGGTTAGAGCACAGGAGGGGCGTTAGGTGCTGGAACCATGGAATCGGCCTGAGGCGTATGCCGATGGCTGGAAAAACCAGAGTTAAAAGGGCCTGGTCCGTCCAGATTGTGTGACCCAAGGGTGGTAGCCGCAGTTGACAAAGCACCGTTGAGCTCTCTACTCCAGGTGGCCACTGCTAGAGGATAGGGCTGGGGACAGACCCAGGCCCTATGTCCAAGAGCCAGCATTCTGGATGGCAGGAGGGAACGATAAGGGTCAGCCTGTGCTACAGGCCTGGTGAGGGTTTGAGATAAAAAAGGTTTAGGGAGAGGGAAGTTCCGGGGCTTCCTTTGGGACCCAGTAGGATGCTTGGCTCCAAATCTTCTGAAGTAACGAGCCTGGACAACAACCAGGCTTCCCTTGTGTGTTTGAGGAGGTGCTGGGGCAGAGTTGGGGAGCATGGGGGTTGCTCGGTCCTATCCACACTGCTCTTCCTCTGTCCCCTTCTCAATTCCATCTCTCCTCTGGGCAGGGAACCAATTGCTAGAGGCTGGGCCTGGACCAAAGCTGGCCCACATGCAGACCCTCCCCCCCCCCCCCAACTGCCACCTGCCCGCAGCTGGTGTGGATGATAGAAGGTGCTGGAAGGACTTACTTGGAGCTATAGGAAGCTCCAGGGCCCAGCCCACTCCGGGCTGACCTGATCGTTTTCCTCTGTGGTGTGGGCCTACTAGAACAGTGGTGTTCACACTGCTGCACACACACTCCTGAGGGTGCAGAGAGCTTTTCCAGGGGGTGTGTGGGCAGGGAGAGTTTTCAGAGCATCAGTCTGCAGACTCTCAACTCCCACAGGTGCTATTACCACAAAGCAATCTGCCTGAGAAAAGCCTTTCACCTTCGCCTCCCTTCCTCTGCTGGGGAGCCCAGGACTCACTGCAGAGCATAGCCCAGGGCACCAAGGCCCCCTGGGTGGCCAACAGCACGGGGCCTCTTGAAATGTAGGTGTAGGTGTTGAGAAAGTAAAAGACACTAAAGGCCCAGTTACAAGTCGGGTGCTTTCCACTTCTTTGCTTTCCACAAAACTGATGGAAATTGTCAGCTGAGACGTCATTTAAAATAAATTTTGGGGGGCGCCAGGGTGGCTCAGTCGGTTAAGCATCCGACTCTTGATTTCAGCTCAGGTCAACATCTGATGTTCCCGAGATCGAGCCCCAGCGTCGGGATCTGCACTGACAGCGCGGAGCCTGCCTAGGATTCTCTTCCTGCCCCTCCCCCACGTGGCCTCGCTCCCTCCTTTGCACCTTCTCTCTCAAAAATAAAAATAAAAACAAAAACAAAATTTTTGGTGATAGGTATATATGCAATTTAAGGCAAAAGAGGAGGAAATAGCATAAAGAATCATATAATGTTGCTGTAATAAAACTATTTCAGCCCCATCTAGTTATTTATATGAACAAGATGTTCCATCCTTTACATCTTTAAAAACAAAACCAGGGGCGCCTGGCTGGCTCAGTCGGAAGAGCGTGCGACTCTTGATCTCAGGGTCATGAATTGAAGCCCCATGTTGGGTGTAGAGCTTACAAAAAAAACAAGACACTTACACACACACATGCACACACAGAAGCAGTATTCGAGGCTGTACCCAGTTCCACCCTAGCAAAACATAACATTCACACACACACACACACGCACAGAAAAATGTTCTACCTGTCTCATGAAGAGATGCAGTCCCATCAAAATAGTACTTTGCTACTGAATATTTATTAATAACTATTCGTAATATGTTGGTTAGTTTTTTTATTGTGTGCTGCTAGTCATTGTAATAACTAATCTAGGACATGTTTTGAATATTTGGAGCCTTGTGGCCCCAGGAAGTATTTCCTTGCCATTTGTACAGATATTTTTGTTGAAGCAACATGTAATAGAGTGAAGAATGAAAGCCTTTAAGACAGAAAAGTACAAACTAGGAGAAAATTCTTTAGGAGAAGTAGAATAACAACAAATCCGGGGAGAAAAAGAAATGACACAGGGTTTGTACGAGGGAAAGAAGAGCTTGTATTTTTTAAATAGATGACGGTGCATCAAATCACTGTGGTAACTGGATTCCACTGAATACATTGAAGAGAATCATGTAGCAGTTTGTGTTTTAAGATGTAAATATTTACGTTATCCTGGAAGTTCTATCCTTTGCAACTATTGAAACTTGCTTTGGAAATACTCAGATGTTGAGTTGAAAATGGGCCAGGGAGTGCATAGTTTTTTCAAGATGATTGTGTGGGTGCACAAGGAAAAACCGTTTGAAGGCCACTGAGAGAAACGGAGTCCTGTCCGATCCCCTGTGAGGAATATCTCTGAGCCTCCCCTGCTTTTTTGTTTGTTTGTTTTAATTTTTTTATGTTTATTTTTGAGAGAGAGAGACAGAGACAGAGCATGGGTTGGGGAGGGGCAGAGAGAGAGGCTGCGAGCTGTCAGCACAGAGCCTGACTTCTGACGCGGGGCTCGAACTCAGGAACCACAAGAATATGACCTGAGCCAAAGTCAGACGCTTAACCGACTCAGCCACTCGGGCGCCCCTGTTTTAATTTTTTTTTTTTTTTTTTTAGGTTTTTTTTTTTTTTTTTTTTAATTTATTTTTGGGACAGAGAGAGACAGAGCATGAACGGGGGAGGGGCAGAGAGAGAGGGAGACACAGAATCGGAAACAGGCTCCAGGCTCCGAGCCATTAGCCCAGAGCCTGACGCGGGGCTCGAACTCACGGACCGCGAGATCGTGACCTGGCTGAAGTCGGACGCTTAACCGACTGCGCCACCCAGGCGCCCCAATTTTTTTTTTTTTTTTAAGTTTAACATTTATTCCAAGAGAGACACTGAGACAGGGGGAGTAGGGGAGGGGCAGAGAGAGAGAGGGAGACAGAGAATCCCAAGCAGGCTTTGCCAACACAGAGCCCGACTCGGGGCTCAAACTCACAAAACTGTGAGATCATGACCCGAGCCAGAACCAAGAGTTGGACGCTTAACCGACTGAGCCACCTAGGTGCCCCTGAGACTCCCCGGTTACCCCCACTTCCTGGGGCTCCAGTCCAATCTGGGGGGATTCCCCTACAGGAGTGTTTTCTTCCTTGGGGGCCAGCTGCCCACCCACTGTTATCTCACTCAGTCTTCCCAACAATCTGGCAAGACAGGTTCTGCTACTGGCTGCTGCAGGGAACTGATGGCTTAGCCGAGGTTGAAACTTCCCAGGGTCACACACCTGGAAGCAGCAGAGCCAGGATTCAGACCCAGGCAGCCTGACCCCTGAGACGGACCCCCTAACCTCTCCCGCCTCCCACTCAGCACCTCCATGTGCACAGGCTACAGACCCTCCCGTCCACCCCAGTCCTGGTAGTTGAATAAGTTGCCTATTGTTTGTGAGCCTCGGTTTCTGGTCTGTGAGGTGGGGTGTTAATACCCATCTCAGAGGGTGGTAGTGACTAACGAATGAGATGTGATGGGCCAGAGTGCCTACCAGTCTGTCCTGGCTCCTTCACAGAGTAGGGGAGTCCTTTACTAGCCAGGACAGACAGGAGGGCCGGGGGCTGGAGCCTCCCTGAAGGGTTGATTTCAAGAGAAGCCTCAGGCCCCAGTTCTGCCTTCCTGACCATGTCGCCCGCGTATGAGCAGCTGCTGGCCAGCAGAGAGCTCTGGCTCGCCCCCGAGCTGCCATCTGCATCCCTCTCACTCATGTTCTCTTTCTTCCTTTCTCTGCAGTTGGATCCACAAACTGTAGAAACCAAGAACTGGCACACGGATGTGATTGAGATGAACGGGGTGAGCCCAGAGACACAGGAAATGTCTGCACAATGGGTGGGCCTCTGGCTGCTGTCCCCAGGGTGCCGTCTTACCCCTGTCCCCTCAGCCCGGCCCATTCCCCCCTACACTGCCGGCACCCTGCCCACTCCCACCCTGCAGGTGTTGCGGGGAGCCCTGGGTGGTGGACGTGGCCCTACGGGGAGGGGACCCCTGCATTCTGGAGGCACTCATGCCCCAGGGGACTTGTGCCTGCCGTACCCCCAACCAGATCAAAGTGGAATTCTCCATGAAGTTCACCAGCCGAGATATGAGCCTAAAGAGGACCCCGTCCAAAAAGCAGACTGGAGTCTTCGGCGTGAAGATCAGCGTGGTGACTAAGTAGGTGCCGCCTCCGGCGTATTGAGTGCTGGCATGAGTGCCCGGGCCCCCTGCCAGCCCCCGTCAGCCCCTAGTCAGTCACCCTCCAGCTCAGTGGATGGCCAGTTTGGAGGCCGAAAGTGGCCCGCAGAGGTCTGTCTCTGTCTTCCCCAGTGCTTTAGAGATCAACAAGCCAGCATTTGAGCACTGGGAGATTGTGAGACTCCCAGGCTGTCAGCTTCTTGTAATGAACGAGAGGCTGTGACCACTGAGGCTTGGCAGCAGCGGGCTGGACTCCAAGGGGTGGCTGCCCCTCGGGAAGGGGGACGCGCCCGTCTGCCCGCCACCTCCTGTCTCCCCTTCCCAGGACCTGAGGACCTGAGTCCTCAGTGGACTCCCTGTTGGTCCCCCGTAAGCATTTGAACCTGAGATCTGTGCTCTAAGGAACATTCTTTTCTCAGAGTCTTTGGGCTTCTCTCCCAAGCCTTCCTCCTGCCTTTGTCCCTTGCTGTCCCTCAGCAGGCAGGCCTTGGCTGGCTGGGTGGGGTGTGTGTGGCACAGCCTCTTAGCCCTTTCTTGGGCCCTACCCCCTGACGCCAGAGGCTAGTGCCCTCCAAGGCCAAGGTGCGCAGAGTTGGGGCTACCCGTAGCCATCACGGGGAGGCCCTCTACCACCCCCTCCCCTCCCCTCCCCTCCCCTCCCCTCTCCACCAGGCGGGAGCGCTCCAAGGTGCCCTACATCGTGCGGCAGTGTGTGGAGGAGGTGGAGAAGAGGGGCATCGAGGAGGTCGGCATCTACCGGATATCAGGGGTGGCCACCGACATCCAGGCGCTGAAGGCCGTCTTTGATGCCAGTGAGTCTGGTAGGCCCCACCTGGGCAGTGGTGGGCAGAGGGCACTCTGAGAGGCTCAGCCACCTGCTAGGGGAGCCTGGAAGAACTGGAAGCCTTCTCCACAGAGAGGCCCTAAGTAGCTGATGGCAGAGGAGCCTTGGTCTGTGAATCACAGTCCAATGTGGCACGTGGTGGGTCATCTCTGAGTCTCTAAAGCAAGGACTCCACCTGTATTTTCTTGTGATCCTCCTCCCCTCCAATCTGTTATCCATTGCCATAGGTGAGGAACTGAGGCTCAGAGAGGCCAAGTCGCTTGCTCGGGATCGCCCAGCTTGTAGGTTTGAGCCTGACTGAAACTCAGATCTTTCTTACTCCAGTGTTCCTGGCTTTCTTGCCAGCTTCCTGGTGCCTGGTGGGCTGTAAGGAATCTAAAGGGCTTTAAGCCTGAACTGGCTGGCCCGGGCTCCCCTTTGCTATCTCCAGAGCCCTGAGCACCCTTTGGGAGGGGCATTGCTCCCCTAGCCCTGTACACTCCTCAGTGGTGGGTCCTGACCTTTCTGATTCTTCTTTCCTTCATCTTGTTGGTTCACACTGCAATAGTCAGGAAACCTGAACTGGCCGGGCAGTGCTGATTCCATGAGAGCTGAGGTGGGGCCTGTGTTCAGGAAGCCTGGGGTGAGAGGCTGGGGATGTGCTGGCATGGCTCCCCTGTGCAACCTGGAAGCTGAGGCTTCGTCAGAACGTGATTTTAGGTGTAAAAAATGTGCACTGCCTTCCAGAGAGAGGCTTAGCAGTGGGGAGATTCCAAAGAGGGTGTCTGACATGTGGTGTGAATGTGGCTCCAAAACTCTGGATGGTGAACTGTGCTCCCCTCCTACCCCCACCCCGGGGCTGAGTCACAGACCACCTGTGGGCACTACCTACATTCCTGCCCTTCCTGGGGAGACCAGAGCAGACACAGAGTGGGTGGGGGGCTCCCCTGGCTGTGTTGTGTGGGACAGAACAGGCCCACCCGCCCAGATGAGGACTATGTGGAAGAGAGGGGCTCAGGCCGCCACAGACCTGACTGCGCACTTCCTCTGCAGATAACAAGGACATCCTGCTGATGCTGAGCGACATGGACATCAATGCCATCGCCGGCACCCTCAAGCTCTACTTCCGGGAGCTGCCCGAGCCCCTCCTCACAGACCGACTTTACCCAGCCTTCATGGAGGGCATCGGTGAGGTTCTGGGGGACCCGAGGGCTGGGCTGAGCCAGACTTCCCTGACCGCAAAGTGAGGACCAAGAGATCCGTGGCTTCCCTTGCTTGTTGGTCTGCCCAGTGCTCCGGGGCTGCGTGCGAGTGGCCCAAAGGGTGAGGTGTGACCTGCTGGGGCCTGATCCAGAGGTGGACCCTCGCTCACTTGCCCCTCTCTCCTCTTGCCCCTGTGGGCTGCCCTCTGTGCTTCCTCCTTGAATACTGACCTCCTTGCTGGAAAGCCAGGCATCCGGGGAAATGTGCCCTGAGGTGGGTGGTCAGGGCCAACATCCCAGAGCCAAGGACAAGCCTGGCTGGAGTGCACTTGAGATGGCTGGAACCCAGCCTTCCAGAGGAGCACTCCCTCGCTCTCACTGATGCCATGGGTGGGTGGAGGCTGAGGGCCTCGGCCAGCAGGGCTCCAGCCTCCACCCACCCAGGCGAATCCAGGCCTGGGAGCATCCCTCCTGCCTTCTCCCTCACTCTTCCCTCCTGCCTCCTGATTCCTCCCTCCTCTCTCCTACCACTTCCCTCCTCCCTCCTCCCTCCTCACTCTTCCCTCCACCCTCCTGCCTCCTCCCTCCTGCATCCTTCAGGAGCAGATCAGGGCTTCAGCCACGGCAGGAAGTGAAGAGCCCCACGGAAGGGAAGGCTGTTCACTGCCGTGCTCTAGCATCAGAGGCAGTTGAAAGAGAGGAAACATTCGTGCCAGTATCATCATTCTTTAAACTTAGCCTTCTAGACCAGGCATGGGGAATGGCAAGAGCTGTAGAGGCCCACGTGGTAAGGGGAGGAAGGGTGCCTGCTCCCCACCAGCCTACCTCCTGACTGAGTTACAGGTCATGGGTGGGGGCTTCTGTAGGAACTAGCTGTTAATAGCCCACCCTTGGGAAGATACCAGGCCCTTCCTACAGGGTCTGCTCCCCTCAGGGGAGCACGGCAGCCCAGGCTCTCCCTCAGGGTCCCATAGCCTCCTGACCACAGGGGCGCTGGCTCGGGCCTGCCCACCTGGGAGCTGAGCTCCAGCCTCTCCCTGCTTTCTCCCCAGCCCTGTCAGACCCTGCTGCCAAGGAAAACTGCATGATGCACCTGCTCCGCACCCTGCCCGACCCCAACCTCATCACCTTCCTCTTCCTGCTGGAACACTTGAAAAGGTAATGAGCAGGGGCCCAATTGGGGGAGGGAGCAGGGAGCCCAGGGCAGGCCCCTGCTGGGGAGGACACATCTACTAGGGGAGACCCCCTTTCTCAGCTCTTCCTCATGGGCGCTGGCCTCTGCTGGGCCATCCCTAACAGGGTGAGGGTTTGCTTTTCAAACTCTTGCCCTCAAATTCTTCTGTTTTGAGAAATACTTGGGTCCTAATAGTGACCTCAGGTATGGGCCATAGACTGCTTAGAAAGGCAGGGTCAGAGCCAGGGACTGTAGATGGATTTTGCAGTTAGTGGTCATTCAATCACCATAACATTTTTTAAATGGAACGGAACAGACGGCATAGGGCATGCTGTGGGCAGTAAGCGTGCATGTTGTGGTTCTGTTCGATTACATGCGGTCACGTGTTCTGGGTTCGGATGTAAAGTGTGTTTGTTGTGGGTCACAGTCAAAAAAGTTTGAAATGCACTGGTCTTGACCCTCACCTCACCTAACAGGGAAACCGAGCCCCAGTCCACAGGGATTTGCTTGGGGTTAGCAACAACTCTGTCCTTAGAATGCACGTCCCCAGTCCTAAACTAAGTTCCACCCCCACACCACCCCCACCGTCTCCCCCGCCCTTTCTGTAGTCAGCTCTAACCGGGAGCTGCTGAAGTTGATGCTTGCAAAGTTCCGAACTGAAACCAGCCCTCACGGTGTCCCCGCCATTCGCCTTTGAGCCCAGCACTGGTCCAGGTGTAAGTGGGGACAAAAAGTGTCCTGGTGTCCCTTAAATCTGTTTGTCACCCAGGACCAGGGAGCTCCTGAGTTGGGGCCATGCCGAGGGCCGGCTCCTCCCTGAACTCAGCTCTAGCCCTCAGGCCCAGGCTCCGGGCTGCAGCTCAGCCAGGCCAGCTCTAGAGGGCCAGCAGAGACCTGGAAACGCCTGGGGCTGCTGTCTTGTTTTTCCCATTATGAGACATTTTCCCTCTGGTTTGGCCAGGACCGAAGCCCCAACCAGTTCCCATAGTTTGGCGAGCACTGTGGGGAGGACACACAGAGAAGGAGTGGGAAGGGAAAATTCATTAGGTTTTCCACCCTGGGAACTGGGCACAGTCTGTTCCCACATCTGGGCCCCTGGCTGGTGTGTGTGTGTGTGTGTGTGTGTGTGTGTGTGTGTGTGTTGAGGGGGCTGGGCCAGCCGCACAGCTGCCTCCTGGCATGGCAGTGTTTGTCTGCCCATTTCCAAAGCAGTCAGCATGCGCATTGTGGCTCTTGCCCAGAGGCTGGGAATGATGGTATAGTTGGGAGCTGGGAGGAGGCACTGCTCAGGGAGGGAGGCCCAGCGCCTCTTTGATGCGTTGGGTGGTACTGGGTCTGCCAGTACCATGGGTGGCAGCCCCTGCTGCCACTCAGGGGAAGTTTCCACAGAGCATGAGGCCTCTTATGCAAGAGAGGCAGAGAACGATCCAAAGGGAGGCAACTCCGGGGTCCCATGAGGAAGACCCTTCTGGAAAGGCATGGGAGGAGAGCCCCTGGGCTCCGTCTGGGATTAGGGTGGTTCTTGCCACAGCACAGCCAAAGAACCTCAGGTCTAGTGAGTGACTGCTGCCGGAGCACTGGCTCCCTACCTCTGGCCCCTGCCACTGCCCCACACGCTGTGGCTCTTCCTCTGGGCCATGCACTCCAGCTTCACCGATCACGGGTAGAGCACAGAGTGGCGAGGAGCACTGGCTCTGGAGGCAGACTGCGCGGGGTCACATCCCAGCTCTACCACTTGCTAGCTGTGTGACCTCAGGCAAGTCACTTAACCCCTCTGCCCTTTGGTTTCTTCATCTGTATGCTGGAGATGATGATAGTTCCTGCCCAAAGGACCGTGAGGAGTATGAGTTACTATAAAGTTCTTGAATCTGTAATATCATCAAGGGAGTTGGGGCAGGCCCTCTGGCTCTGGCAGTTTACCATCAAGGGGTGGCCCACGAGCTAGAATCTAATACAGGAATGTGCAGGGACATAGCTGGAGACTTGGTCCATTGGCTTAGTCCCTCCATCCCAAGAGGTCCCCACCCCTAGGAGAGGGAGGCTAGTACCCACCTTCTGGGAATCCTTCCAGTTCTTCTAGCTCGGGCCAACGGTCTGGAGCTCTGAGCAGCTGCTGAGAAATGACTTCTTTTTTCTCCCCTGCCCCAACCCTTTCAGGGTTGCTGAGAAGGAACCCATCAACAAAATGTCCCTTCACAACCTGGCTACTGTGTTTGGCCCCACGTTACTGAGACCCTCAGAAGTGGAGAGCAAAGCACACCTCACGTCGGCTGCAGACATCTGGTCCCATGACGTCATGGCACAGGTACCGCCAGCACCGCCCGGAACTGGGGCTGGTAGAGGCGGGCGACAAGCTTCCCCTGGGGGACGGGGAGAACAGCTCAGACTCCCACACCCCTTCCCTCCTTAGCAGCGGGGTAGGTGGTCTGCAGAATGTCACCAGGGAGGCAGGGCTCGGGACCAGCATGACAAAAAAAAAAAGGCTGAGCCTAGACCAGGGGCCCAGACAGGCTCAGGGGCACAGGAAACATCCGGGGTCTTGTCCTCATGTGTAGAAGCTCTAGGATTGCTTCTAGGGTCGGAAGCTTCCCTGGAATCCCTACAAGATTCAGGGCAGAGTCCAGTCTGGAGACAGGGCTGCCCAGCCAAAGCCAACCTCTGGAGCAGGTTGGAAGCTTCTGACTGAGGTTGGGGAAGTGGCCCCAGGCTCCCTGACCCTCTGCCCTGCAGTGCCCTCTGCTGCCGCCAAAAGGCAGGCACAGCTGGGCTTCCAGTGAGGCAAAGCGGCCTGAGGGCAGGGAGGGGAGAGGCACAGAGGTGACCCCAGCGCAGGGACCGTTTCTTCCCAACAGATCAGAAGGCTGGGAGGACGGGGACCCAGCCTGAGTCTTCCCTGTCCCCCCACAGGTCCAGGTCCTCCTCTACTACCTGCAGCACCCCCCCATTTCCTTCGCAGAACTGAAGCGGAACACACTGTACTTCTCTACCGATGTGTAGCCCAAGGTGGGATCAGCTGTGGGGGCGGCCCGAGCCAGCCCCTCCAGCCGGGGGACCCAACACAGACTTGAAAGACTACAATAGAAAACTCCCAAACCCAGCACTCCAGACTCCAAGGGACACAGATTTCCAAGAACTGGAATATGTGCATCTTTCGTGCCACCTTGTACAAAGCCAGCTGACCCAGCCCCCAGCCTCACCACCATGCCCCGGGCCCCGCCCTCTGTACCTCGAGTTGTGTCTAATGCCCCGTGCTGTTCAGGAATTGTTTTATGTCTATTTGTCATGCAGAAATGGTAGTGACCGACCCAGTATGGGCATACAGACAGCCTGCTTTGTTCTTTCATTTCCTCCAACACTTTCTTTCCTCCTGAGTCCAGTCCAAGGGCTTTTATTTTGCGCTCTGTAACCACTGCCAGCTTATCCTCTCTTGGCCCTGCTCCCAGATTGCAGTCTCCTGGCAGCCTCTCCTCGGGTTTCCTCCACCCTCTACTTCCTCCCAGCCTGCCCACATGCATGTGCAGCCTTGGTTTTTGCTCCATCACTTTGAAAGTTGAGGAGACCCCGGGTGGCGGTGGCGGTGGTGGCTTGTCAAAGGCTGCCGCTTGCTGCCCCCCGCCCCCAGCCCTTTCCTTGTCCTCTACCTGTGGAAGCACACCTGCTTTGCCTTGCTGCCTGTGCAAATGTTGGACAAGGGGACAGACTCACACTAATCCTCAGCTTAGCACAGAGCTGGAGAGCAGATTTCTGGAATTTTCCACCTGACAATCTCCATTTCTGGGGTTTATCTGTTCTGTCTCCTGCCTACTTTCACTGAGGCATCTTTCACTGTTTCTTCTGCTTTTCAGTTCCTTTTCCCCTGGTGTTCTATTTCCTTTGAGCGTAGAGACTCAGAAGTGACCCAATATTAAGAGAGCCAGAGGGTCAGGAATCAGGGGAGGTGGGAGGCGGGCCACTGAGGAAACAAGACAGGTTGAACATTCGGAGGGGTGCCATGTAGCACCAGGTACCCCGAGTTGGGGGGAAGTGGCTCTCAGCAACAAGGAATTATAGTGGCTTTTGTAGTGGAGCCAGGTCTCTAGGGGGGCAACTAATATGGCTGAAGCAGGTATCTAGAAACACGCAGGCTCCATCCAGGAGGCAGTCCTTCCTGGCGCCTCTCGTACCTTGCGGTACCTTTGCCTTAGATGTTACACATCCTCCACAGCCAAGCACTGCCACAGGGCAGCCCCCGAGGCCGTGTGTCCCCCAGGGCCTAGGAAGCACAGGCAGGGTCCAGGTCCAGTAGTAGCCAGTCATCCTGGTGCTGCCTCCCCACCCACCCACAGCTTCTAGATGCAGCCTTTTGGGTGAACTCTAGGCAACTCCAGAAGTGGGGAGGAATGAGGAGTCATGGGCAGCTGCCTCTTTTGGGACTGGGATTTGCTGGGGACTTTCATTGTTGACTATCTTTCCCAGAGCAGAGGATCAGCAGGTTCTGTTCCCAGCTCGGAGACCCCTTTCTCCACACTGAAAGGACTGAGAGGTATCTCCTCCCACCTGAGCAGTAGCTGCCAGCATGTGGCAGGTGGCTTCAGAGAACACTCCTAGGCTTGAGCTGTAGTACACGGCTCTCTGGCTCCATGTGGCAGAGAAGTAGAGAACGGTTCCCTTAGATTGTGCTCAGGGCGGAGTTTTAAAGAAGGGTTCGCTGGACCTAAAGGTAGAACGTTTGCTCAGTGAGAGGCAGGGAGGGCCCTTTCTGATCTTGTTTACACCTGTTGCCCAATCTTGGGCAGAACGGTACACATTCTGTGCACATCAGAGGAAAGAAATGCCTAACAGGAGGGAAATACATAGCTGCCTGTTAGCGGTTCAGCGAGGATCCCTGCTCCTTGGGACAGGAGATGGAGAAAGAACACCATTTGAGTCTAAAGATCCCAGCTTGTGACCATCCCAGGAGTCTCTGCACTCAGGAGTTGGTGTATGGCATGGAAGGCTTCTGCTTCCAAAAGCCATTAATTAATGGTAATGAACTGGAGGACCAGTTAGAGCTAGTTACAGCCAAAAAAATGGGTGCCTCCCACTTCCCTGAAACAAGAGACATTTGCTTCTCAGCATCAGGTAGCCACCACACCCCCCAAACTTGCTTAAGCAACTTGAGAACCGGAGGAAGGCTGCAGGGGCTGAGGAATGCAAAAGGCTCAGAATATTTATAAATTCCATCCCCAGGGTGGGGAGGGGCAGGTACCAGACATGGACTAAGTTGCATCAAGGAAGTAGCCCATGGTTTCTCCTGAGAGTCAGGGACCGTGCAGCCCAGAATCCCCAGCCACTGTGCCCAGCCGGGCAGGCTGTGCCAACAGGAGCCCAGCTGACAGGCTGCAGGAATCCCAGTACGCCCATCCCTGCTGGCAATGGCTGTGGGCGGCCAGTTTTTGCTGATACAGGTAGGATGGGAACCTTCATTAATATTTCACTTTAATTAAGTTGGTAAGGATATATTTTTTTTGGTCTATGTTCTGTTTCAACTTATGTAGATTATTATAAATTGATGTAAACCACGTGAGAGGAAAATGTCAATAAAAAAAATGCAAAGCCCCAACATTTGCACACAACCCAGCCCTGTGGTGTGGACATTTGTATACTCAGTAGTCCAGGGAAGACCACCAATCTAAACATTTTAACTCCTCCAGCTGCATCCAGATGGGAGCTCCCAGGAATCTGTGCACCTAGTCAACTTCCCTTGAGCTTCCCTTCAGCCTACAGGGACTGTGGCACCTTGGGGGGAGGTGAGCCCAGCCCCCTCTGTGTGCTTCACAGAGGTCTCAGGTCAGTCACTAACCAATTCCTTTCATGAAGGACAAAGGCCCCAACAACCTGGACATCAGTGTGCCTCCAATAGATGGCAGAAAGTTGTCCATCCCAGGGGAGTTTTCTTATTTTATGTAAACTCTTCTCTGCATTTTCCTTGGAAGTGGGCGTCTTTGGGGCAGCCTTTTGGCCTAGTCTGATTGTTGGAGAGGCTGGATCCTCTAGGGGGCCCTGCCTCCCTTTAGGAGAGCCAGTAGGGTTAATATAGGTTCCTACCAGCCTAAGCCATTGGACACTGTTTATTCTGGAGATCAGCAACAGATGTCTCTGAAAATTGGTGTTTGGTTTATGAGCTCATACTGACTCCTTAGCCATCTAAAACAGGAAACTATTCATCTCCTTTCTTGATTGAATAGTCAATGTGGACAATGCTTGGCTTATTGAAGTGATGGCTACTGACAGCCTAGGGCTCATCTGTCCAAGGCGGTCATGAAAGCAGCATTTCTTGTCCTCATTTGGCGTATCTGACCCTACTTTCTGGACCGGCTGGTAGAAGATGCCAGGTATCACAGCTGCCAGGTAGGAGTGTCTGTTCTTGCTCTCAAAGTGCTTATAGGTGACATATTTAGGGACTGTATAGGAAACACTCTTTTGTTCCCAGACCTGAGGATACTCCAGCTGGCCTAGGGGCAATGAAGTCTCACACCTGTGAGACTGGACGGGATATTATATAGAATTCACCACATAAGGACAGGAATGCGTTGGCTCACACTCATTGCAAAGGAAACAGCATGCATAGCCAGAGGAAGGTGTTGCCAACTGAGTTGGACATTATCACTCATGTACACACTCACACTTAGGGCATCTGGACACGTCAGCTGAGTGAATTCTGGTTAAGGGTGGGTGAGCTAGAAGACAGCAGAAGGGGGGGAAAGAAAGCAAAGAAAAAAGAAAAGATGAAGAAGTTAGCGTGCAGTAGAAAACAGGAGGCGTTACTGCTGGCTGAAGGCGGCTGGAATTATACAGCCCCACAAAGTCTACCTGCCTGCCCCCAAGTGGCAGAGCCTGAGCTCATCACCTTCATGTCATCAGTGAAGCACCGGAGTAAAGGTCTCAGGGCAGATCCAAAAGCCTATTTTCTTTTGCCCCAGGGCACACAATTAGGATGAGCTTCTGTTTTCAGAAAAAGGCCACTAGATCAAATAAAAAACACTAAGATGTTAAAATACATCTGTAGTATGTGTTTTACAAAAATACATAACCTGATACCAGAGAATGAGCGTGGTGGTGAACAGCCGATCTTCACCAGAAGCTGCTGTGACTTAGCAGGACCACAGCGGGACCCTGCGCACGTTGTGTCCTTGAGCTGGGCCTGGTCCAGCGGTCAGAGCCTAAAACCAACATGGCTCAGACTGCTGGCCTTCCCACCAGGCGGCCCGTGGGGTTTTTAGAAGAGGCCAGGGCTTATTCGTGGAATTCCGATGCATCCTGGGCCATGGCTAGGCTGGGCTTCCTGGAGGGCAGGCCCTGGCTGAAGTAACAAACTCAGAAAACACTCCTCTGCAAGCCCTGAGAATCAAATGTACCCAGACGCTCAGGTGCTTTCTCAACCTCTGGGCTACCTGGCACCATTTTTGGGAATTGTGAAATTTGAAAATAAAAATAAACCACCTTTTATTTATTCATTCATTTTATGGTATGAACGGCCTTTATTATTTATAATGGGAAGTGGAAGAGGAGGGGACAAGACAACTCCGGCTCCAGGGGCAGAACCAAAGACTCACTCTGTCATTATCCCCCCCTCTGCCACCCCAAAACTAACCAACCTTTTAAACTGTAATATAATTTTTTTAAACAAAGACAACACTAAACATAATGACAAAATGGGAGAGAAGGTGTAAATTCGCCGTGCCCTGCCCTCGTGTGAGATGGATGACTGCCTGGAGCTCCGAACTTCCTGGTGTACGTCCAGTCGCCTCTGTTCCCAGCACCAAACAACCAGAGGGCCAGCTGTGGTCAGGACTGAGCTTTGGGGAGCTTAATTCCTACAAGTCATCACACTGACTCCTGATCTGCCCGAGAGAGAGAGGCTGCCATGGCACATCCCCCACTAGGCGTGGCTAGAACCCAGGAGCAGACAGTATGGCCACTCAGAGGCTGGGGGCAGAAAGCAGCCAGGTGGCTCCCTCACCACACCAACTACACGAGGGAAAACAAAGGTCTTCGGTCTCGGAAGCAAGTGCCTCGGAGTGGTACAGAAACTGCCCTCCACGGAACAGCTCTAATCTTGGGCTGGCACTGTCCTTCCCTGGAGGCAATAACTCTCACCGTAGGTAATAATCAATCGCAGCAGAGAAAGCAGCAAAACCTCCACAACCAATGACCCCGGCCTTTAAGCCCGCTGTAAAGCAAACAGAAATGGCGTTACGTGTAGTGACGAACACAGGCCGCATTCAGGAGTGTGCCTGCCCCATGAATGCAAGAAACTGTGGAAGCATTCGAAGTCATCCAACAAACCCATCAGATCCACAAGACTTCAACGAGCTGTGTATACAATCTACTCTAGTGTGCTTTATATAAGTGTGCATTTGGCTTTTCTCACTCCAAAGAATTACTATTTGCAGCTTCATGAAATAGCCCCTCACAGGCAGGAAACTGGTTAAGAGAACCAGCCCTTGGAAGCAAGTGAAAGCACACAGCCTGTTACCCTGATTTGTTTATGAAATAAATTCTTGGGAAGGTGATCAAAGCAGTCCCAGAGGGAGCCAGGCTTCTCAGAGTCCCTGACAAAGCGGAGCGATGGGAAGACCAGAGGAAAAGCTACTCTATAAATCACAAATGGCTGTCAGAGGAGCAAAAGCAGTTTTTAAGGACAGCAAATCATCCTGCCTCTCAGAGAATGAGAAAGCAGGCTATTTGGGTAAATCAGGGCACGGCAGAGGGGAGAGCGGCCCAGCAATGGACACTGTGTGCAGAGTCCGGACACTGACACCCCATATCACACTCTTGACGGGCACGCCAACAGGGAGAAGTGCAGGGGACTGGTTTCTTTGTTGTTTACGGCTGACAACCTAACATTTGGCTTTCCACGGGTAGGAGTCTAAGAATCTTCAACATGAAAAGACATGACTGTATAACTTACATACAATATTAAAACTGACAATTGTACAGTATTAACAAAAATGTCTTAGCTACTTGAAATGCACAGAGCTGCGAGTTCAGCACGGCCTGTCGTTTGGAATAAGTGGGCTCTCGGGAGCTGAGTGAGACCTAGCCATGCTTCCGTACTTATCCTGCAGAGCAACACATTCCAGGAATTACTGGGAGGAAGTTCTTCCCGTCTTTTCAATGTGAGCCCAGTTCCAAGATCTAGATCCTTCTGTGATTCTCAGCCATGGGTGATTTTGTCCCCTGGGGGAAATCTGGCAATGTCTAGAGACACTTTCAGTGGTCAACTAAGGGATGCTACTAGCATCTAGTGGGTAGAGACCAGGGTTACTGCTAAACATCCTACAATGCAAAGGACAGCCCTACTCTCCCTCCAGCAAAGATTTACATGTCCAAGATGTCAATAGTGCCAAAGATGAAAAATCGTGACCTAGACACTAGAAATTTCCAAAATGAAGTTAATACAAAAGTAAATGTGATTTACTTCTCAGAGGGAAGAATATCAAGTGTCCACATATGCCTTGGGCTGTCCCTGAAACACTCATACATTTGGAAATGTTAACTACAGCATGTTGTCCGAAGCCACAAAGAAAACCATGTGAGAGTTGTTTACTAACCTCTGAAACCAATGGCTCCTCCAGTGATGCAGCCACTAATGACACTGTTCTTCCAATCTGATTTTCCCCGGTACTGTGGGTGGAGAAGTGCAGTTTAGAGCCAAAGAAACAAGCCAGACAAGATGATTAAGGGGGAAAAAACACAGCGTTTCTAGCTGGCCAAATTAGTCCTTCCCCAAAGGAAACCTAATCTTCTTTGCTTTCAAAAGTATAGTTCCTAATTTGAATGTGTTCTTGGATGCTTCCTGAAGGTGGTATCAGAGTGCAGAAACCAAGCGTACAATTTGACAAGTAATCAAAATCTCTTTGGTTCTCCAATAAGTCCCATGGTTTTAAAATCATTAACCAACCTCTGGGGTGCCTGGGTGGCTCAATTGGTTAAGCACTGGACTCTTGATTTGGGGTCAGGTCATCATCTCACAGTTCGTGAGACTGAGCCCAGCATCTCAATCTTGGGATTCTCTCTCTCTATGCCTCCCTCTCTCACACTCTCTGTCTCTCAAAAATAAATTAATTAAAAAAACAACTTAGGGGTGCCTGAGTGGCTCAGTTAAGTGTCTGACTTCGGCTCAGGTCATGATCTCACAGTTCATGAGTTTGAGTCCCGCATCAGACTCTGTGCTGACATCTGAGCCTGGAGGCTGAAGCCTGCTTCAGATTCTGTGTCTCCTCTCTCTGCTCCTCCCTGGCTCATGCTCTGTCTCTCATTCTCTCTGTCAAAAATAAATAAAAACATTATAAAAAAAATTTTTTTTAATTTAAAAAATAAAATCATTAGGGGCACCTGGGTGGCTCAGTCGGCTAAGCTTCTGATTTTTGCTTGGGCCATGATCTCACAGCTCGTGGGTTTGAGCCCCACATCGGGCTCTGTGCTATCAGCATGGAGCCTGTTTCAGTTCCTGTCTCCCTCTCTCTCTGCTCCTCCCCAGCTTGTGCTTTCTCTCTGTCTCAAAAATAAATTAAAAAAAAAAATTTTTTTTAAATAAAATCATTAACTAACTTTTTTTTTTTTATTAATTTATTTGGAAAGAGAGACAGTGCAAGTGGGGGAGGGGCAGAGAGGGAGACAGAGAATCCCAAGCAGGCTCCACACTACCAGCACAGAGCCCAGTGCAGAGCTCGATCCCATGAACTGTGAGATCATGACCTCAGTGGAAGCCAAGTCGGAAACTTAACCAACTGAGCCACCCAGGCCCCCCTAACCAACTTCTAACAGAGACATGAAAAGATGTTCAACATCATTCATCATCAGGGAAATGCAAATCAAAACTAAACAAGGTATCACCTCTCACCCATCAGAATGGCTAAAATCTACAACACAAGAAACCACAGGTACTAGTGAGGACATGGAGAAAGGGGAACCCCCTTGCACTGTTGGTGGGAATGCAAACTGGTGCAGACACTCTGGAAAAGGGTATGGAGTTTCCTCAGAAAGTTAAAAATAGAACTGTTAGGGTGCCTGGCTGGCTCAGTGTGAATATTGACCTCAGGGTCGTGAGTTTGAGCCCCATGTTGTATGGAATTGTTGAATCACTACATTGTACACCTGAAACTAATATTACGTTGTATGTTAACTAACTAGAATTTTAAAAACTTAAAAAAATAAAACCATTAACTTCTAGCTTACAAAAAGAAGTAAAAAATAACGCAAGCCCAAATCATAAATGCACGAGAAGTTTACATTATGGACTAATGGAAATTCAATTTAGCGAGTACCAGACATTTCTGATCTGCTTTCTAATTAACATTCAGAGCATTTCTCTTTAGAAGTCATAACATGGCACAGGCAAGGCTTTCTCAGAAGGCAGAGACACTTACAGATTCTACCAAGCACTCAGTGCAAGAAAACATGGCGCCCACAATGGCAAAATTTTTGGCGTAGGACATCCCTCTCTGCCCCATGTCTTTAAGAACTTCTTTCGCTGTCGGCGTACGATAAGGATCCTTAGGGTCAAAGCCCACATTGGTATCAATGCCGGCAGTGAATACCCCAAATGCACCTCCCAAGACAAATCCTAAAAACAAACAGAGATGAAGATTTCTTTGGCATGTTTTCTGGGTTACCGTAATGAGGTCCTACTCGAATAGCACATTTTGGATGGCCACCAGCGAAGAGGACGCTCCCTGCTGCCCCCTCACTCCACCTTGCCACTCAAGCTCTCCACTTACCTGGTTTCCACATCACACAAGCTAAGAACTACCTTGCTGACAGCTTCTTCTTGGCCTCCCTTTGGATCTCTTCCTCCTTTCATTGTCTAACATTCCTCAAGATTCAATCTTTAACCTTTCATTCTGTCTATACTCAGACATTCAGCTGTTAACTTTGCATACCACTCCCGTGACAATGGTGACATTCATAACTGTCGCTGAGTACCATGTGCCAAGTACTCTGACACTTTATAGTCACAGCTTCATTTATTCTCCACAATAGTCCCATGAGGTACATACTATTATCCTCTCCATTCTGTAGCTGAAGCAACTGAGGCTCAGGGAATAACTTCCCTAAGGTCACAAAGCTGCCAAGTGGCAAATCCTACAGTGCTGTCCCCATCTCCCTGAGCCTTCCTGAGCCTGCTGGGCATTTCCATATACATGTCCTCTCATCACATCACGGTCAATGTTTAATGAAATCATGGGCATCTCCCGTCCAGACTTTCTTACTTATGGCTCCTTCTTTCCAGTCACTCTCACTTCAAACCTCAAGGGTATTTCTTTTCTTTTTTTTTTTAAAGTTTATTTATTTGAGAGAGAGAGTGCACGTAAGTGTGCAAGAGCAGGGGAGGGGCAGACAGAGTGGGAGAGAGAGAATCCCAAGCTGGCCCTGTGCTGTGAGCACAGAGCCCCACTTGGGGCTCGATCCCACAAACCGTGAGATCATGACCCAAGCCCAAACCAAGAGCCAGCTGCTTAACCTACTGAGCCACCCAGGCTCCCCCTCAAGGGCATTTCTGACTGCCTCTTTGCTTTCCTCTACAACCCTACGTTCACAATTACCATCCTAGTCTAGGGCCTTTATCACTTCCACCCTGGGGCACTACAAAGACTTATTCATCATTTCAACAAATATGCAAGTGATGTATTAGAGTCAGGCACAATGATGAACAAAGAACGAGGCCAGGCCTCACAGAGCTTCACTTTAGCCAATTCCCTATATGGTCTCCCGAAGCACCAGACTTTGCTTCACTACATTCAGTGCTGGGTCATCAAGTTCATCAATTACCGCCCTAATGCCTATAGGCAAAAGTTCATCAATTACCGCCCTAATGCCTATAGGCAAAAGGCCCAAATACTCAACCCCACTTGCAACTTGAAAGGACATTTCTCTTCCTCTTAGTCTACTCCCATTCTCTCAATCCTTTAAGATAACAGCTGCAATCTCACCTCCTCTTGTAGCCTTCCCCAAACCAAAAACAAAACAAAACCAAACAAAACCCCTCTCTTTGCTTTCAACTATACTTTACATCTGCAACTCTCGCCATATTTGTTTCTGGATTGTCTTTCATTCTCAATGAGATTTCAACTCCTCTGCAGATGTGGCCAACCTTTTTACAAGAGGCACACCATACATTCTCAAATCCTCAAAAGGTTTAAAAAAGAAAAAAACAAAAACAAAAACAAAAACAAAAAAAAAAGGAAAAAAGAAAAGGGCCAACGCCAGACGTCTTTCCCCCTTGTTCACCGCCATCTAATCACATTGGCGTCAATGGCCTTTCCGTTTTTCAGACTTCAGACTGGTTCCTACCAGACCCTTTGCATTTGCTGTTCCCGTTTGTCTGCAGCACTCTTTTGCCAGGTCGTTCTCAACATTCTTGTTTCTCTATATATTAAAATGTTAGCTTCATGAGAACCAGGCTCTTGTCTTGTCTCCCCCTGTCCCTCCACTACCAAGCATGTGATAGTTGCTTATGACAATTTGTTGAAAGAATCCTTATTTAAAAGCGAATCAACGAATGAATGAACGAAGCCAACCATTTTATAAACAACCTCCAGGCCCCGGCCCGAACAATACCGATTCTCTGATCCAATTTCCAGAGGCGAAAACTAACCTCAGGGCTTAGAGTGGGTTTACTCGAGTTCATGGATCGAGACAGGGGTGTAGTCAAGGTCGATGTCCACAGGCTCCTCGCCTCCCAGGCGCGTGGTCTTCTTGGCAGAGGACCCCTCTGCCGTCCAAGCCCTCAGCCTCCCAATGCTCCCCCCGCCCCCCAATCTTGCCTCACCTCCCACGCAGGCCAGCGCTGCCTTGAAGGCGCAGCTTTCCATTGCCTTCTCGATCATCTTCTGTTCCTCACTCTTGGTGGGGCTCGGGATCCCACCCAGACTACTAGGCTCCAGAAGCCGGGGCTGACGCTTGTCGCCCACCAGGTATTGCAGAAGAAGGCTGTACTGTAGCGGGGCTTCGTCGGAACCCGCCGCCTCAGTCGCGGAGCCCCCCGCACTGGGGGCAGTCGCCGCCATGACTGCAGATGCTTAAGAAACCCGGGTGTTCTTCCCGCAGCAGATTCCGCAAGCTTCCCGTTGAGGGCCTGCGCGCCTAGCCACCGTGACGCAACGGCAGATTCGCCACGACCAGCAAGACCAAGAAGCTGCGGAAGTAAAGTCCGTTCGTGCGCACCGGGCGGAAGAGATATGTTCCCCCAAAGCCTCTTGGGAATACTGAATCGGTCTCGTGCAGTATCCAGTGGCACTGACAAACAAGATTTAGAGTTCACAGAAAGCACCCTCTGCTTCGGGCCTGCTGCGCGGGGGGTACCGGGATTTGTAGGCCAGGCATTTCCCAGGAAGCTTTGCGCGGGCACTCGCCTGGCGGCCTCCTCTGGAACTCTTGACCGGGTGGGGAGCGGTAGCACGCCCGCGAGGCTGCAGAGCGCCGGAGTGACGGCAGGGGACGCACGCGCCTCGCCACTGCTTTTCGAGCCTAATCATTCCTTGAAGAAGGGGGTTATGAGAGGTAAATGATGGAAGGTGTTTTGTAAATAAGTGTGAAAGCGTGGTACAAATGTATGCAATATATGTTTTGTTTGACAGTTAAACCTTTGAGGAGAGAGAAGGGGCCCAACAAATGAGTGAGCAAATGAGCTAAGCTAGCCAAGTATAAGAAAAATCGGAAGGATGGTAGGAGGTGGAGGCGAATGGCCAGATGGAGAGCTCAAGGCTGAGGCTGCTACTCCCTCCAGCCAGTTGTTGTCAGTGGAATTGGGGACGTAGGGCTAGCATTGCCATGGGAAGCCTGATTTATATTATGTTAAACCAATTAAAGTGTTTACCAGCTTGCAAACTCAGAATCTAAAGGTAAACTGTGAAATAGTACTATATATGAACCCAGAAAAACTTTTACAGTAGCTTTTATGGTACTAAAATAGATCCCATACTGTCGCACTGATCCAGCAGTGTATTATTTGAGTGTAATAGCTAAGAGAAACATCAATGCAAACAGAGGTGGTGAGCGTTGCCAGGCAACATAGGCAGAGATGCTTCTTTGGTACCCAGAGTGCTCTGTGCAGCCAAGCACAGCGTATGATTTGCCCTGCTTCTGTCCCCACCAGGCCGCTAAATGAGCTGCTCTGAAGGTCCCGCGTGGATTCCCAGTTGTTGAATCTAATTCAGACCTCATTTTACTAGACTTCTCAACATTTGACACTGTTGACTCGTCCCTCATTTTTTTTTTTTTTTTTTTTACAGTTTATTTTTATTTATTTTGAGAGAGATAGAGAGCAACCAGGGGAGGGACAGAGAAAGAGGGAGACAGAATCTATGTGGGGCTCGAACTCACGAACAGTGAGATCATGACCTGAACCAAAATCAAGAGTCAGAGGCTTAACCAACTGAGCCACCCAGTGCCCTCCCCTCCTTTAAAAACAAAAATTTTTTTTTAATTATTTACTTATTTTGAGAGAGAGACAGAACATGAGCAGGGGAGGGGCAGAGAGAGAGGAAGAGAGAGAGAATCCCAAGCAGACAGGCTCTGTGCACTGTCAGTGTGGAGCCTGACTAGGGCCTTGAATTCACAAACTGTGAGATCATGACCTGAGCTGAAATCAAGAGTCAGATGCTTAACCAACTGAGCCACCCAGGCACCCCCTTTTTTTAAAAAAAGTTTTTGTTAATGTTTATTTATTTTTGAGAGAGGGAGAGAGAGAGCATGAGTGGGGGAGGAGCAGACAGAGGAGGGGTCAGAGGATCTGAAGTGGGCTCTGTCAGCACAGAGCCAGATGTGGGGCTCGAACCCATGAACCGATCGTGACCTAAGCCAAAGTCCAAGGCTTAACTGACTGGGCCACCCAGGCGCCCCTCCTCCCTCCTTTTCAGAGATTTCTCCGTATTTTTGGTGAGCACCTCTCTCTCCTAGTTTTGCTGCAGCCTCTCCAGTTGCTCAGTCTTCTTTGCAGGCACCTCTGCCTGACCTTTTCTTGTTGGTCCTCCAGGGCTTCATCCTTTATTCTCTTCTCATGCAACTCACTCCACCGGAGCAACTCATCCTTGTGGCTTCTACTGCCATCTCTAATGCATTAATGGCTCCCAAATCCTCATCTCCAACTTAGACCTTTCTTACAAGCACAAGAACCAGACGTTTCCCATAGGCACCTCTAACTCAACACACCCTGCTAGCCACCCTTTCCTTCCAGATGAGTGAGGGGCCCAGGGCTCTGATTCATGCTGAGGTTGTAAGAGCCACAGATGGATTTGAGAGAAGTTGGGACAGCCCCCCCCCCCACCCCAGCCACAGGCAAGTCCCAGGCAAGGCAGCCTTGGAAAGCAAGGGATGGTTTAAATAATTAACCCATGGGGCTAATTAGAGAGCAATAATCAATCCCCAGATGAAGGTATGCATTAGAGTTCCGGTGAGATCCAGGTCAGCACGTGGAGAAATTTCATGTGGCCAAGGCACATGAAGGAGGGAGCCTTTTACAGAACATCCTTGGCCTGGATCATAGATGGGGAGAGAACAGTTACAGACACTGATCTGGTATCTCTCTCTACCCACCCATCTCCTTCCATAGGTGGAATGGGTTTCACCTGATGGAAAACTTGAACCTCTTCAAGTATATTCTGAAAGTGAGAAGTGGTTTCCCATGTCTGTTTCCCTGGGCTGAACCTTTGCCGGTAGTCTAGGGACTTTATCTGGCCCTGGCATCATGGGGAGTCCAGCAGCCTCATATGACAGGTTGGTTCCCCACTCCAAGATGTCTGTTCTGGCCACAAGGATAGGGGGAGCATCTCAGTGGGTCAGAGAGAACAGGAGGCAGTTAAAAATGAACCCTTCATGGGAAGTGTTGTAGGGAGAGTCAGAACACTCTGAGTGTCTGAGTATCTGACTCATCACTTGAAAGGACTCTGGATGAATGGGAGGAGGGTCTGGTCATATCATACCCCAGGTGGCCAGGAGACCCCAGCTCGCCTGTAGTTCTCTCAGCGTGCCGCAGGAGCCCAAGAGTCAAAGAAATAGCACAAGTGGGATAGAATAAGGAGGTCCTAGTGGAAAGTGCATTGTGTCCTATGTGGATTTGAACTGTATATGAATTTGGTAACGGTGAGTAATCTGAATAGTCCTGTTGCTGGCAGGAGGTATGGCCACATAGATATTCTGAATAGCCAACTGATTCACTGTAGATAGTGGGTACTAGACAAGTGTCTTTCTTTTTAAAGGGCCTTGGCCCATGACCTCCAAAGCCAAAGGATCTCTAGGAGCTGAGGATGGAAATATGGTGTCTGAGAAACTCATGGAAGAAGAAGATATTAATAAGAAGTGACTGGGTTGCCTGAGTGGCTCATTCGGTTAAGCATCCGACTCTTGATTTCTGCTCAGGTCATGATCTCACGGTTCATGAGTTCAAGCCCCACATTGGGCCCTGTGCTGACAGCTCAGAGCCTGGAGCCTGCTTTGGATTCTGTATCTCTGTCTCTCTCTGCCCTTCTCCTGATCACACTCTGTCTCTCTCTATCAAAAATAAATAAAAATTAAAAAAATTTAAAGACCTAGAAGTCTGCTGGTAAACTGCTTGTGATTATGGATGACTTTGTTCTTTGCTTCTTGTGTTATTCAGTTTCCTTTTATGCATGTTAACTTTAAAAAAATAAAAAATTTTAAAACCTAAAAAAAATTAAAGAGAATCCATTCAAGTTACAAGAAAGCAAAGGATCAAAAGGACAAAGTGGTTTTTTTTTTAATGTTTATTTTTGAGAGAGAGAGACAGGCAGAACGTGAGCAGGGGAGGAGCAGAGAGAGAGGGAGACACAGAATCTGAAGCAGCCTCCAAGCTGTCAGCACAGAGCCCGATGCGGGACTTGAACTCATGAACCAGGAAATCATGACCTGACCCAAGGTCAAATGCTTAACCAACTAAGCCACCAAAGCACCCGAAAGCATAAGGTGTTTTTTTCTTGTAAAGTTCATACACTTTTCTCCAAATCCTAAGATATTTTGCTACCTTGTTACTTGATATTTAACATATATAGTAATACCTTTCAATATCTCAAATAAAGTTGTGATTGAAAATCATTTATATTAAAAATGGTTTCTATCTAATCATGTGGGTTTTCAAAAGCACATTATCAAATCACTCCACTTCTTGGAAGCAGTGGTCAAGCCATGTCCTGTGAGGAACCTCCCTCTGTCCACTCCTCTAAGAGAGGCAGGATAAATTCTCTACCGTTTGGACTTTTGAAGCAAAAAGAATAACATAAACATTTCTAGAGGAGGGCTGAAAAATCAGTGTAGCTAATTTGATTGTGAATAATAATCACTGCTTTATTACTAATGGCATAAAGTTTAGACTTCTGAAAACTTTCTTTGGTGATCCTTATCTCTTGAGGTTCTAAAACTTTGAGATAACAGGGGCACCTGGGTGACTCAGTCAGTTAAACACCTGACTTTTGATTTCCACTCAGGTCATGATCTCACAGTTCCTGGGATTGAGTTCCGAGCCGGGCTTTGCCCTGACAGGGCAAAGCCTGCTTGGAATTCTCTCTCTCTGCCCCTCCGCTGCTCGCTCTCTCTCTCAAAATAAATAAATAAACATTAAAAAAAATAAGACTCTCTTTCCAGGTTGAACTCTCTTTTCTGCATTAGATAGGTGACTTCACTTGGTGGACAACCCCCCCCCCACCACCCCGGTTCCAGGCTCACACCCTCAAAGTTCCCACTGATCCTCTATTTAAAATTTGGTAAATTGCTCATCATGGATTGTTTTCTTCATAATTTTGGTTTTTAAAACATTGCATTAGGGGCGCCTGGGTGGCGCAGTCGGTTAAGCGTCCGACTTCAGCCAGGTCACGATCTCGCGGTCCGTGAGTTCGAGCCCCGCGTCGGGCTCTGGGCTGATGGCTCAGAGCCTGGAGCCTGTTTCCGATTCTGTGTCTCCCTCTCTCTCTGCCCCTCCCCCGTTCATGCTTTGTCTCTCTCTGTCCCAAAAATAAATAAAAAAAAAAACAAAAAAAAAAAAAACATTGCATTAAAATATTATTTATCTTGGGGCACCTGGCTGGCTCAGTTGGTAGAGCATGTGACCCTTGATCTCGAGGTGGTAAATTCGAGCCCCATGTTAGGGATACAGATTGCTTAAATAAATGAATAAGTAAAAAATAAATAAACAAATTTATTTGTTTAATAAATAAAATAAAATAGTATTTCTCTTGATTATTGAGTTTTTTTGACATCCTCTTAAAGTTTGGTCTTACTCTTCACCCTTGCCCCAGCCATGGATTTCCGGAAGAGTCTGTTACCAGCAGTGGGGTGCCGGGGCCAGCTCCAGCTTGTTCATAAGAACTGATTATTGAATTTTTGGGATTTCTTTTAACTGGTTATTAAGCATGGCCATAGTTCTTATTTATTTATTTATTTATTTATTTATTTATTTATTTATTTTGAGAGAGAGAGAGAGAGAACGAGCAGGGGAGGAGCAGAGAGAGAGGGAGAGAGAGAGAATCCCCAGCAGCCTCTGCGCTGTTAGCGCAGAGCCCGATGCAGGGGCTCAAGCTAACAAACCATGAGATCATGACCTGAGCCGAAATCAAAGAGTCAGACACTTAACTGGCCGAGCCACTCAGGACCACTAAGCATGGCCATTATTTTAAATTATATACACTTACCATTAAATCCTACTAAAAATAAAGGCAATATATACTCAGAACTCCTCACTTCCTGAATATTTTACTCCACTTTCTTATTTGTTGGGGGAGGTCATGGAGAAAACGTGACTGCTGATGACCAGTGAACTGGATCCAGGCCCTCGGAGGCTCCTCAGCCCCTCCTCTGGTTTTGGAATGTGGGTTCTGCTGGACGCCCTCACTCCCAGAGGCTGCTCCAAGGACACAGCCTTGAGGTAGTTCAGTGGTGTTCAGAACAACTGGACGGCATACATGACTGAACCCAGGTGAGGCCTCTGTGTCAACTTGTGAGTGTGGTGAGTGGGCGTGGAGACCTGCACCTCGTGGCTTCCCATGACTAGCCTCGTTCCCTTGCTTATTAAACTTTCCACCCAGCAGCCTGGTGGCCTGCCTCTTGCTTCGGTCTCTCCCTGCTCCCTGTGTGGGGGCCGGTTTCAGATCACACCTGGGAAGCCTTGGAGGAGCCTGTGAACCAGCCTTATCGTCTGTGCCCTTGAGGCTATTAATGCTTATTGTACCCGTGTAATAGAAATGCTCCTTAATGGGTGTCCTGCTGGCATTTCTTCTCAGCTTTGTGATCAGTGACATCATGTTGGTGGCTTGAAGTTGGCCATGATGGAAATATTTACACCATAGAAATCAGTAAATGTTGTAAGTCAAAGCTTTTCTGTGATTATTGTTCAACATCTGCCAGCATACCACTCACTACAAGCAAGCTTTGGGAACCGAGAACACCTTCCTATTTCTGAGGAAACCGGTAAATGAGGGAAAATAAGGCAGAAAAGTAAGACATGAAGTGCTGGTAATGTGTAGGAAATTTCCAGGAAATCCTGACTGATGATTAGAAAGAGAGGGCCTCTGGGACGCCTGGCTGGCTCAGTCAGTAGAGTATGTGGCTCTTGATTTCCGGGTGGTGAGTTTGAACCCCATGTTGGATGTAGAGATTACTAATAATAATAAAAGAGAGAGAGGGCTTCTTACTTCCATGAATGTAACACCATGTTTGGTATCATTTTGGACCCCTTGTGTGGACAAGATGTGGCCCAGGAGCTCCTCTGAGGCTTTTTTTTTTTTTAATTTTTTTTTTAACGTTTATTTTTGAGACAGAGAGAGACAGAGCATGAACAGGGGAGGAGCAGAGAGAGAGGGAGACACAGAATCTGAAACAGGCTCCAGGCTCCGAGCTGTCAGCACAGAGCCTGACGCAGGGCTCGAACCCACGGACCGTGAGATCATGACCTGAGTCGAAGTCGGACGCTTAACCGACCAAGCCACCCAGGCGCCCCTCCTCTGGGGCTTTTAAGTACACTTCTTGCTTTTGGTCCAAAGGCAGTACTGTAGCACCAGGGACTACCTGCACCTTCTCAGAGGATGAGGGTCAAAAAAGGCCCCTCTAAGTACGCAGTGGCTATTCAGTTCAGAAGGCTGCACAACATGATTTTTCATCAAGGGTTGCAAGAAGGGCTGGGGCAGTGCACAGCCCCATGTCCTGATACTACTTTCATGGCCAAAGGAGAAAGGCTGGAGGTCCTCTGGGTTGAGAATGAGCTTTTCTGGGAGGAGCACAGGGTGCGGCTTTGCTGTCGCCAGGGCACAGGGCAAGCGCACTTCTGTATTATTCGTTATAACCCCTGGACAGCTGATCGATCACCTGCCACTCGAGAGCACTGTTGATCTATAAGGAACACTGGCAGGCAGGCCTCCAATCAGACTAAAGAATAAGATGGGCTTGCTCAGGGGGCACCTGGGTGGCTCATTCAGTTAAGTGTCTGACTCCTAGTTTTGGCTCGGGTCATGATCTCACTGTTTCGTGAGTTTGAGCCCCGTGTACGACTCTGCGCTGACAGTGCAGAGCCTGCTTGGGATTCTCTCTCTCCCCTCTCTCTCTGCCCCTCCCCCATTGTGCTGTCTCTCAAAATAAATAAACTTCTTAAAAAATTAAATAAATAAATGGATTGTTCAGGTGTAGGTCAAGAAGAGTTTGTAGGATTGGAAGCAGGTCTGGGATTCAGGATGCGGAGGCCAACCTGGGCTTTAGAGAAGAACTTCCATCCCTCCACCCCTACCCAGGAGAAGGGGCTTTGGCCCAGGGGTGGGGGCTCTCTGAGGTCTCAGGAGGCAGCACCAGTGTGGGGGTTGGCAGGAAACACTCTTGCCCATGAACTGGGAGCAGAAGCCAAGTAGGAGGCCTCAGAAAGCACAGAAGAGCCTGAACCTATCAGGGGAGCAGTTGGGGGGGGGGGTGGAGTTGGATCCCAAATCAGGGTCTCTGATGCCAGGGGAGCAGATCTGAGAGACAGACCAGAGAGCTCACCTAAGTGTGTGTGTGGCTTTTATTGGGCATCCACAGGTGGAAGCTTCTATGGGACTACTGGGTTCAGGTGGATCTAAATTAGAATTTATTTTCCTCCCCAAATGTGGTCTTACTGAGTTTCCCATCTAGGTGAAATGGCGATTCCATGAATTTAATTAGGATTAAACTCTTTGCATGCTGCATCCCCTAGATACCATCTGACTGTTTTTCAAATCCATCCCTTCTTTAAAAAAAATTTTTTTTAATGCTTATTTATTTTTGAGAGAGAGAGAGAACATGAGTGGGGTAGGGGCAGAGAGAGGGACACACGAAATCCAAAGCAGGCTCCAGGCTTTGAGCTGTCATGACGCAGGGCTCAAACCCATGAACTGTGAGAACATGACCTGAGCCAAAGTCAGATGCTGAACCAACCAAGCCACCCAGGCGCCCCAAGCACCCCCTTTTTTTTATATCCATTGCCACGGCCATATTTTGGGCTCTAGTCGGTTTCGTTTAATAGAATTTTAGTTGTTCTTCATATCTACTACCTTGCTGTCCTCCAAAGCATCCAGAGTGATCTCTGAGCACAGAACCGTGATTAATTCCCTGCTCAGAATTCTCCATGCCAGGATAAAATCTAAACTCAAAATGTTGCTTTTATAGCTTGTGCCCAAGAAGACAAATAGGCTTCAGTCCACGTTTGCTCTCATTGGAACATTTCCATTCCCAATTGTCTGCTTTCCATACCTCTTTTGGATCTAGAAGTGATGGCTCAGAATCATTCTTAATAATTTGTGATCTGTAGTGTTTGAGAGATGAGTTTGGACTTTTTGACTGTGTGTCATTTCTTTGACTTGTGCCCTCTACTCAGTCAAGGACAACTGTTAGAAAATATTTGTTATTATTATTTCTTAATTCTTTTTGCCTTTTCCCTATGACCTACAATAGCTATGGTAAGAGCAAAGGCATCCTGTGCTGTTTCCAGTGAGAGATCCTTAGACGATAGCCTGATTCTGGTGGGTGGTCTTAATGCTCTGGAACAAATTTCTCCCACAGCGTAATTGTTTGGAGGTTTTACTTGCTCATACCCAGCAATCCAGATTTGCTTACCATCTCTTGTGCTGTTGCTTTGGCTTTGCTTACACAAAGCTATTGGAGATCTGGCAAACAATCTGGCAGTCTGGTGGATTGCTAGGACCTACTTCAGACTTGGTTAATGAACCATCCACTTTGCGGTGTCTGCGCTAGGGTCACAGTGATGCCAAGTTGTGATCCTGGCTTGATCTGAAAAGTATTGGAAACGATGGAAATGTGCATAATGTTTTTCTAGCACCTTACGCTTCCAACTCAGGAAAGCGTTAGGAGGCTTCAGAAACTAGAGGCCTCCTCCTGCTTTGCTGGGAGATGAAATGAACAGTGAAAAGAACAATAATGGTGACTTCCCGAAGTTACCTACGAAGTTGGTGCGAGATCATGACCTGAGCCGAAGTCAGATGCTTACCCAACTGAGCCACCCAGGCTCCCAAAAGACCAGCCTTTTTTAAAAGGGACAGATAAAACATGTAAAAGCTGTGATACAGCATTCATCTACAGGTGAAATCTTTTAAAGGAAACTCACAATTAGGGGCGCCTGGGTGGCTCAGTGGTTAAGTGTCTGACTTCGGCTCAGGTCATGATCTCACAGTTTGTGGGTTCAAGCCCTACATCGGGCTCTGTGCTGACAGCTTAGAGCCTGGAGCCTGCTTCGGATTCTGTGTCTCCCTCTCTCTCTGCCCCTCCCCCGCTTATACCTTTTTTTGGTATAAGACCTTTTTTCTCTTTCATTCTGAGATGTCCTGATGTGCTTTATTTGTGTGTGTGTGTGTGTGTGTGTGTGTGTGTGTATTTAAGTTTATTTATTTATTTTGAGAGAAAGAGAGAGAACGAGCAGGGGAGGAGCAGGGAGAAAGGGAGAGAGAAAATCCCATGCAGGCTCCTTGCTGTCAGTGCAGAGCCCGATGCGGGGCTCAAACCCATGAACTGTGAGATCCTGACCAGAGCCAAAGTCGAGTCGGCTACCCAACCAACTAAGCCACCCAGGCGCCCCTGTCCTGATGTACTTTCATATTTTTTTCTCCACTTATAGTATCTTACCTTTTTTTAAAAATTTTTTCTTTATTTTTGAGAAAGAGAGAGAGAGACCAGGAGAGGAGCAGAGAGAGAGGGAGACAGAAGATCCTAAGCAGGCTCTCTACACTGACAGCAGAGAGCACCAGGCAGGGCTTCAACCCACAAACCGTGAGATCATGACCTGAGCTGAAGTCGAATGCTTAACCAGCTGAACCACCCAGGTGGCCCTAGTATCTTATCTTTTGAATAAGTCCTTATTTGAAAATTTAAAAAGTTTTTTTTCTTGGGCTTAAAATAATAACCCTCTGGATTTTTCTCACACCTATTTCCAGTCCTTCAATTTCCTTCCCCAAGCAACCTGTTACTATTTCTTAAATGTCTTTCCAGATGTATTTCATCCACATATAAGCATATTTGTGTGTGCATATGTGTATTTTTTCTCCACTTAAAAATCTGTGGGTGGTAGCTTCATATTTCCTACCTAGTGTGCACCTTACTTTCTCTCATGCTACATTTTTAGAGATATTTCATGTTAGTGTATGTGATGGTTAATTTTATGTGTCCACTTGATTGTCATTATCTTATATTGTTATAAATATGTGTGGATACATATATGTTTGGCAAACATCTTTATTTATTACCTCTCTTATTCACTTATAACGTAACATAAGCTGTGTTTAAGTATTAGGGCGCCTGGGTGGCTCAGTCGGTTGAGCGTCCGACTTCGGCTCAGGTCATGATCTCATGGTTCATGAGTTTGAGCCCTGAGTCAGGCTCTGTGGTGACAGCTCACGGCCTGGATCCTGCTTCAGGCTCTGTGTCTCCTCTCTCTGCCCCTCCTCCACTCATGCCCTCTCTCTTTCTCTCTTTCAAAAATAAATAAGCATTAAAAAAAAAAGATATATTTAAGTATTGTTAATTTAAAATTATTGTATTCAAGTTACTAGATAAGGAGAGGAGTAAATGTCTGTCACTCAAGAACTTTACCTCTTATGGGGAAGAGGTTAGTGTGTTTTTATTTATACACAGGATATTTGTATCATGTTAGGTGGAATTATGATCTTGTCATTGTCTTCTTTGAAGAGTAAGCATGGTTTAAGGAGACGCTTATGGGTGCCAGGTTGACAAAGGGTTGACTTGTGATGTTTGGTATTATGTATCAACTTGACTGGGATGCGGGTACCCAGATATTTGGTTAAACACCATTATGGATGTGTCTGTGAGGGTGTGTCTGGACGAGATTTACATGCGAATCAGGAGATTGTCCTCCCCCATGTGTGTCTTGTTTAATTGGATGAAGGCCTGAACAGAATAAAAAAGTGAGGTAAGGGAGAATTTGTTCTCTCTGCCTGTCTTCACGCTGGGACACAAGTCTTCTCCACCTTTGGGCTCAGACTAGAACTCACACCCTCAGCTCTCCTAGTTCTCAGGCCTCTGGAGTCAAACTGGAACTCTGCTATCAACTCTCCTGGGTCCAGCTTGCGGAGTGCAGATATGGACTTCTCAGCCTCCCTAATCATGTGAACCAATTCCTTATAATAAATCACTGTATATATTGGTTCTATTTCTCTGGATAATATGGACTAATACAGCATACATTGAGTTTTCCTTAATCCTTTTCAATGACCAGATTGTAGTTCAAATAATGAATGTGCTATGATTTAATCATTTTTGTTGCTGCACAGTTAAGCTCTTTCCAGTTTTCCAGTTTTTTTTTCTGATTTCACCAGTGGATCAGTAAATATCTGTCCACATACATCTTTGTGCACATATGCTACTAGACCCGAAGATCAAGGAACGTGGTCTTGATGAATCTTAAAGGTGACATGTATGTGTGTACATAGATGTGTGTGTGTGTATAACACATATATGTCAGTACATGTTTTGTATGGCATCATGTGCCTTAGAATGCAATTTCTCAAAAGGGAAATTCTGTAAATGTGTATGTTCCATACAATGTTAGGCAGGCACGTTGTGGTTCCCTAATACATATTTTAATACAATAATAATTTTCAGAATAGCCAGTCAACTCATATAATATGACTAGCTAAGTACCAGTAGGGACATTATCTTTAAGTGGGTCTCTTGAACTGCATAAGCAGAGAGAGTGCTTTTCACAAGTCAAAGGATGTTGGCTATTCTTTACAGGAAGCCAAATGAGTCTCCTTGGGCTTCTTCTTGTAACAAACACCCACTAGAATTATGATTTTGGAATCATTTCCATTGCAAATCCCCTCTTTCCACACCCCTTTAAAAGGCAGCTGTGATATTTGGCTTCTAACCAAGGCCTGCTGCACCAACAATTCTCTAAATTTTATTTATATTTCATGTGCAGTATGCTCAAACTCTCACTTTCCCAGGTGCCAGATGCTGGTTTGGATATACTCCAGTGGAAAGTGCTATGAAATAATAAAAGTAAAAGGCTGAACAAGCTGCCTCTTTATATCAGACTTGCACCTAGTGGACCTAAGTTAAGTATGCTAATAATGACTTCACTCTTTTCCCAACTTTGTGATCCCCCGAATTCCCACTTCACCTACCTCCACACCTTTGCTTCCATAGGATATAAATGCTTATTTGTAGTCCTTTTACATCTCTTCAGTGTTCATTTGAAAATGTCAGAACGTAGGATCTATCTGTCTCACGTGATTTCAGTGGTGCCTAATTTGATCCACTGATGGGTATTTCAAATATGACTTTCAGGATTTTTCCCTTTTTAAAAAGTAATCTCTATGTCCAACGTGGGACTTGACTGACATCAAAAGTCTCAGGTTCTCTCAACTGAGCCTTCTAGTCACCCCTGCTTTCAGGATTAAAATAAATTTTTTAATGTTTATTTTTGAGAGAGAGACAGACAGACAAACAGAGTGTGAGCAGGGGAAGGACAGAGAGAACAGGAGACACAGAATCTGAAGCAGGTTCCAGGCTCTGAGCTGTCAGCACAGAGCCCGATGCAGGGCTTGAACTCACAAGCCATGAGGTCCTGACCTGAGCCGAAGTTGGACGCTTAACCGACTGAGCCACCCAGGTGCCCCTCCTTTCAGGATTAAAAAAAATTTTTTTTAATGTTTTTATTTTGTTTTTGAGAGAGAGACACACACACACACACACACACACAGTGAGATCAGGGGAGGGGCAGAGAAAGATGGAGACAGAATCTGAAGCAGGCTCCAGACTCTGAGCTGTCAGTGCAGAGCCCAATGTGGGGCTCGAACTCACAGACTGCAAGATCATGACCTGAGCTGAAGTTGGACGCCCAACTGACTGAGCCACCCAGGCACCCCCAGGATTTTTAAAGATATCTAATAACTTAATGTCTGTTATGTTCATAGCTTTAATATATTTTCAGTAAAAAGTGATGTTTCCTTTGTGTTTTATTGTAAGTCTGCCCCTGCAGTGGCACAGAATTTTGGCATGACACTTTAAGACTTAACTCAGAATTTCCTTTTTGTGATAGGAATCTTGCTTGTTTAAAGGCAGTGTTCAATCCACAGATCATTCTTATGAAGTGAGCAGATATATTAGGTGGATACTAAGAAAGCAGGTGTAAGTTTCAGGATTGCCAATCCACTCTAGGCTCCCACCTCCACCTCTTTCATCAGTTTGTGTGGTTAACATTTCACTGAGCTGAAAAACGACAATTCCTTGTTCTAGCCTAGACAAATTGAGAACCTTAGGCATGAAAATTTGTGCCAAAATCTTGCGATGATATTGAGGTTTAAATTAACTCTTGTAAAGTGTGCTATGATGTGTGTGTGTGTCTGTATGTTTGTGTGGGTGGAAAGCCGCTATAAAGTAGAAATACTTTGCTTGCCTGCCAGTATCTCTTCACATACTGGGCTCTGGCATATCTCATTTTTTCACTCTTTCCATTAGATGGCGCTAGATGCCCAAGAAATAACTTCCAAAGGCAGGGTGGAGGGCGGTGAGAGGGGCGTCTTTTCCTTTCACTGGGTTGCTGGTAGCTGAGCACACACACAACTGAAGGTCCTCTTCTATTGCAGGTTGGCACGGTATGCATTTTATTTTTTCGTGTGTATGGGGGGGGCGGGAAGGCTTGCCACAGACCACCTGTTCAATCCAAGCATAGGGTAGCATCTTGCCAGCTGGCAATAAATAAATAAATAAATAATTCCTAGAATTTGTCTTAACTATCAACAGACTTGATAGAAAGTATAGAACCGATTCAGGAGTGCAGCCAGCATGGATTTAAAGCTGCTGCGGCATCTGTTTCATACACTTGCGGAGATGGAAGAGAGCCACTCACTGCGACCTGTGGACTGAACTCCCACAGCGCGACCCACGAGCCACTCGCCAGTCTCAAGGACTCCCTCATGTGTGCCTAGCTACCCGAGAAATGCAAGAGGTGGCGTCCTCCAGTCCTCTTAAGGTAGACGAAACATACACAAAACACACGATAGAGAAATAAGTGCTAGCAAGCCCCAGCCTGATGAAATGGTGATTGTGTATAGATGCTAAGTACTTGTAAGCATTCCGAGATGGGGTACGAAATGGCCGGTTAGGCCTTGCGCAGGGAAAGAGAGAGAGAGAGAGCACTCGGGTAGGGGGACTATGGGAATGTTTGGAGAAGTCCAGAGAGAACTGAGAGTTCGGAGGGTGGGGGACCAGTCCAGCTCCGCACCGACTGCAGCCTCAGAGAGGCCGGCTCGGTGACCCCTCTCCTTTCTGCACTTAGCCTCGGGCATGCCCTCAGAGTGGGGCGTTTCCGGCCAGCCTTCTCGCTAGGGCTCTTTCCCGAGCAATTCGGCCACGCGGTGGAAGCCTGCGCGGGATCGCCAGCTGCAGCAGATTAGGGCCCAGAGCGCGGTCCGGGACAGCCACGGAGGGGGCGGGCCGGGGGCGGGTCGGAGGGGCGGGCAAGGGGCGGGCCCTGGTGGGCGGGGCTCTCTTCTGCCCCACTACCGCCGCCCGCCTCAGCCGCCGCCGCCGCCGCCGCTGCCGCCGCCCGCCGCGAGGACCGAGGGAGCGGGGTTGCAGCCGCCTGCCCGCCCGCGTGCCCGGGCTGCGGTGGGCCAGGATGTCGGGCTTCCTGGAGGAGCTGCTCGGCGAGAAGCTGGTGACGGGCGGCGGCGAGGAGGTGGACGTGCACTCGCTGGGCTCCCGCGGCATCTCGCTGCTCGGGCTCTACTTCGGCTGCAGCCTGAGCGCCCCCTGCGCGCAGCTCAGCGGCAGTCTGGCCGCCTTCTACGGCCGCCTGAGGGGGGACGCCGCGGCCGGGCCGGGGGCCGGGGCCGGGCCGGGGCCGGGGGCCGGGGCGGCCGCGGAGCCCGAGCCGCTGCGCCGCCTGGAGATCGTCTTCGTGTCCTCGGACCAGGACCAGCGGCAGTGGCAGGACTTCGTGCGGGACATGCCGTGGCTGGCGCTGCCCTACAAGGAGAAGCACAGGAAGGTGAGCTGCGCGGGCCTCGTTGGCGCCCCTGGCCTCGGTGCGCAGCCCGCGCGTTCGGGGAAGCGGGGTGTTCGCCGGCCCCACCCGCAACACGCGGCCCCTCGGCCCCGCTCCTGTATCTTTGCACACGCTTCCCCTCGTGTCCCTTAGTGTCGCCTTCCTCTGTCTATGCCCGCCTCCGTCCGAGGATCCCGCCGGGTTGGGGCTCCCGCGGCAACTCCTCGGTGCGGGTGCCAGGCCGCGCCCGTGGGGGAAGTTTGACACCCCCAGGCCCCCGATCCCGGCTTCTGTCCCGAGGAGCCAAGAGCCAGATCCCCACGCGTCGGGAGCCTTGCTTAGTGGGCAGCTGCGCCGGGGGTCCCGACCCTGTGACCCCCAACCTCCGCCGTGGGCGCGGGGAGGGGCTGTTTCCTTCCCTCAGCCTCCAGACTCCCGGCGGATACCTGTAGTGGTGGGGGGTTGGCGCTCGCCCCCTACCCATAATGCCCAAACCAGGAAGTTTCCTCTCTCTGAGAGGAATCTTCTTTTCAGGGGACCCCTTCCCCCGTGACCCGGGACTCCGAGGCCAGGCCGCCCCGTGCCCCGGAGAGGCAGCCGCTGACCGTGGCTTTGGGTGAGAAGGGCGCTCTCTCCTCTCCCCTTCTCCCTCCTCCCTCCTCCCGCCTCCCGCCTCCCTCCGCCCCCGCGGGCTCGACTAGTGGCCACCGGGGAGCTTTTCATTGTCTGCCTGTCCAGCAGTCCTCCCCAGATGCCTCTCAGGCGCAGGAACAGACCCGTCTTTGCAGGTCTTAGTTGCTTGGTCGGTGGGCCACTGTCGTCTTGGCACACTTCGAAATTAAATGCTGAACTGATCCCTTAGGTTAACTGGAAAAACGAGGCTTTGGGGAAATTTATACTTCGCTGTCAACTACTCATTCCCAGCATTTTGCTGCTGAAATTAGTTTGGGTTTTTGAGTGCATCTGTTGGATGAAGCTGTCTGTTTTAATAAAAGGGATTCAGGAAATCTTGTCATAAATCGAAGCAGGAAAAGTTTTGGAGCGTTCTTGCTTAATTTGTATGCGTGATGCAACGTGTGAATCCTGCACCTTCCCTTTCTGAGGAGAATCTTAGTTTATGGAGTGGACAGGAGAAGAAGGGCTGTTCTGGGGGTGTGGACGTGCCTCTGGGGAGGATGGTAACGGCATGCCATGTGTTTCTTTTATGTCTACAGAGTCTTGTTGAGAAGCATGATTTAGATTTAGTAAGACCAAAAGGCTTTATATTGTGACCCCAAATGTCTCGAGTAAATCATCTCCAAATAGTGTAAGGTGCGGATTTAGGATTTAAAGCATGAAATACAGTTTAACAAATACAGTTTGTAAACTTCACATTGGAAAAACATGAGCTCACTAACCACACAGAGGCAAAACTTGGCATTTTAACCACTTTTTAGGTGATCTTGCTCATACTTGGGTTATATATTTGATAGTGCATGAATATGAATGGCCAATCCTTTTTTGCTTTAAAAATATGGGAATTCTTTGTTTTCCTTGGTGGTTGTTTTTATGATCCTTTTGGGGAGAAATATTATTCAGAAGGTGATTTACCAAAAAATATTTTTATTGTTATGGCAAGTTTCTATTGTATATACCAGTATGTGTAAAATAACGTCCTTATTGGGCAATACACATGATTTCTAGCTCATGCGAACATGATGGGAAACTTACAGACCTGAGGCCTGTTGTTTTTTTTCACAGTGGAGGAAGTAAATTTGCTGGATGGTAAAAACATGGAGCAGATTGCGATGTTTTCCAAATACTTAAAGTTTTTTCTTGAAAAAGGAGACTATTTCATATGCTATATGCCATGCCTGGTTCTCTCTGCCGGGGCTAGTCCCCTGCACACACACAAAAAGTGGCCCTAGTCTGGACCTGCCGATTCCACCAGGATGAGAGTCTGGATGACACAGGGCAGACCCCCTTTTGAAAATACAGTTCAGAATGCTGAACATGCCCAAACCATGGTGCATAGCATCTTAAACATTTATTTTTCGCTCGGAGTTTTTCTGTCTCACATCCTCTGGTTCACTTTGTTGTGTAAAACAAATCCAGTTTTTGAAGAGGTAGTTTCTACTCCTGGATGTTCATGAATAGGCAACTCAAGGTCTGTCTGATCCCGGAAACCATCCGTAGTGATATGCCAGGTAAAAAGACTCCAGCTGTGTTTTTTATGGAAAACATATTTTCAGAAATGACAACAGCTATGTACTCCCTCTGAAAGGAATTATTTTCTCCCTTGAAACCAAAGAAAGTAAACAATTCCCTTTTTTGTAAGGTTGAGTTTTTGCCTCTCTGTTTGAAACTGAGATGCTTAGAAGTCTGTGAGCTTGTAATGGCAGTTTCGTGATAAAAACAGGGAAAAGCCTAGGGCATCCCCGGTTCAGGGTGCTGAGCGGTGAACGCTTACCTTTTTGCTGATGGCCCCTGTCCATGTTGTTTCGCCAACTATAATAGTTTCAAAGAATAGAATTTTGTTTTACACTGAAGGGCAAACCAGAGTTCCAGATTACTAAGTTTTTTAAAGTTCTCGTTAACATTTGTTCCTTCAAACCATTCATATACTTCTTCCCACTGGGATAACAAAGGATATGGTTCTAATTAGTTATTGGCTGGCATTTCTCTAAAGAAAATTGAAAGATTATGGTGGGGAAAGAAAATGCTGTGTGGTATTTTTTTCTTCTTTTATTAATTTCCCCTTTATGTAGTAAGAAAGTCTGGGGATGACCATATATGTTAGGCTTGCATTTTGCCTGGGTCTGCTCACCTTGACTGAAGCTGTGAGAAAACAGCAAATAAAAGGACTCTAGCATCTTTTTTTTTTTAAATTTTTTTTTTTTCAACGTTTTTTATTTATTTTTGGGACAGAGAGAGACAGAGCATGAACGGGGGAGGGGCAGAGAGAGAGGGAGACACAGAATCGGAAACAGGCTCCAGGCTCTGAGCCATCAGCCCAGAGCCTGACGCGGGGCTCGAACTCACAGACCGCGAGATCGTGACCTGGCTGAAGTCGGACGCTTAACCGACTGCGCCACCCAGGCGCCCCCAAGCATCTTTAAACAAACAAAAAAAAAAGCTTTATGGAAGGTTGTCCTGTTTCTGCTTGCTTTTGTGGTAGCTGCAAAAATAACTGAAGCTTCATTTTTTTGCCTTCCAAGCACACACATATAAATAGCTGTATAGAAATTGTAATTAAATGATAATAGAACTTTGACTGCCTTTATAAGAGCAGTTTTGTCAGGAAACCTATAATCTTGAAGTCAAGGCAGTTGGACTTGTTTTAATAAGTAGGTTTCCTTTTCCTTTTGTTGGGAGACATTTTTCAGATTTCCGGAGAGAGAGAATGAAATGAATAGTTGGAAAGTGGTGATGATTTGGACTTTGAGAATTTGATGTGTTCTTCAGGTGGGGATAAGTTACTTTGCTGGCCGAACAGGAGAGTGGATCCCCAGGATCTTCTGCTTCGGCATCAGAGAGGGCAGCACGGAGTTTGGTTTTAAAGCCACTGGACTTCATTTTGCCTGGGCTGGATACCTGATGGAATACATTTGGTCAGTGTGGGTGCACTGACATCAAATGGTGCAGGACCACTGGTCTTAGACAGGTTTGCTGGGGTCTGGCTTGGCCCTAGACCTTCCTGCCAGACAGAAAGGAAAAGAGAAAGTTGGGGGCCGATGAGTGGCAGTCAGGAGGCTCTGGTCCAGTCTACCTGCTCCGGTCTGCCTGCTCCAGTCAGGGGAAGGGGAATCTTCCTGTTTCCCTGTCTGGGTTGTTTGCTCTGGGTGGTTCTTTTGGTTCAGACTAAATCAGAGGTGTGGCCTAGAATTCACTGGAATCCCTTTGGCTCTTTGGAATGGGGCAAGGTTTGGTACCAACCCAGGCAATCTTTTTTATCTTTGAGAGAGAGACAAAGAGACAGAGTGTGAGCCAGGGAGGGGCAGAGAGAGAGGGGGGCACAGAATCTGAAGCAGGCTTCAGGCTCTGAGCTGTCAGCACAGAGCCCGACACGGGGCCTGAACTCACAGCTGTGAGATCATGATCTGCGCCGAATTGGATGCCTAAACTGACTGAGCCACCCAGGCGCTTCCCCCCCGCCCTCCAACCCAAGCAGTTTTATAGCTCCGTCTCTCCCAGCTCATCTTCCCTCAAATGTCGATACCCTGACCACTAAGAGAATAACTTCTAGGACACTGACAGATCACTTTCATGGTGCTAAAAGATAGCGGAAAAAGCACAGCTTTGAAGATGGGGTTTTCTGCCTTGTGCAAAAGGAGCCTGGATCAGCCAGGACAGGCTCCCTCTGTTCACTTTGTTTCCAGGACTTGGATCTGTCTAATAAAAGACAACAGTCCAATTAAAGTAATAAAAGCAATTTTCCTTGAGAGGCTTTTTCCTTGCTCCATTATTTGTAATGTGCTTTTTAATCTTTCATTTTTCTCGGCATAATGAAGACGTCTAGTATATAGTAGGTAAAAATAGGGACTGATGTCCACCTGCCTGAGTTCAGATCCTGGCTCTGTCATTTGATAGCTGTGTGACCTTGTGAAAGTTACCCTACGTGTCTGTGCCACAGGTTTCCTTATCTGTAAAATGAGATGACAATAGCATCTGCCTGGCAGATAGTATGTGCTCACTAAGTGCTAGCTATCGTTAAAAAATTCTCATGAAATCTAGTAATTCTTTCATCTCCTGAGACTTTGGAATATATCACATTACAGAATTGCGGTTACAAGGTATATTTTTTAACTTTTCAAACAAATGACTTCTAAGTGTACAGGGGGGTATGGTGAAGGAGTTGAAAGAATTGCCCTAGAAGAGATTGTAATTGAGGAGAAAGACCTGGAAGAATGAAGCAATGAAAGCAAATGAATATTTAGAAAATACTATTCTTGGGGTTCCTGGGTGGCTTATTAAGTGTCCAACTCTTGATTTCGGCTCAGGTCATGATCTCACAGTTCATGGGGTTGAACCCTGTGTCTGTCTCTGTGCTGATAGTGTGGATCCTGCTTGGGATTTTCTCTCTCTCTCTCTCTCTCTCTCTCTCTCTCTGCTCCTCCCCTGCTCTCTCTTTCAAAATAAATAAATAAACTTAAAAACAAAACAAAACTGTTCCTTAAAGAACTGGTAGTCCTGAGATTTACTGAGCTCCATACTCACATTTGCCAGTGAAACTTGAGACATCAGGTCAATGAGGCCCAGACGGGATAAAGGGTAACAACTTTAAGATGATGAGGCACCCTTCTTGAGAGAGATTAATTACGCACTTGGTGCTGGTTCTGCGGTTTGCCAGAGCTATTAGGCGCGTCTGTCGCTGATCCTGCCCTTTTAAATCCGGGCAGCGTGAAGGTTGTAGGGCTGCTGCTCTTTCAGCTTGGGAAAGGGATGGTGCCTGCTCTCTGGAGCAGTGGAGACTCTAACACACCCTCTAACACGGCCACCTCCCTTCCTACCTCTGGAATGCTGTAGGATAGGTTTGCCCAGACTTGTAGCCACTGCGCCTTACGATTCAGGCCTCCAGTTAGGGACTCAGGCCTGCTGGCTAGCTGTTCACAGCTCTTGCTGATTGATAGAGGTTGGGATGTGCACCAGAGCACAGAGGAAAGCTGTGGGTTTTGAGGTTAGGGTCATTGATTTCATTTACCCTCTTTTCTCCCCCTCCCCCACCCTCTTTTTATCACTCTTCCTTTTGGTTTTGAGGCCTTGTTTTAGTATCTGCACAAATTTGAAAAAGGAGGCTTTGTGTGATACACAGCTGGGGTGGGGACTGAATAAGTTGCTCTGTGTATGGGAGGTGGAGGGGGTCTTTTTTATTTTTATTTTTGATAAGGCTTGGGGCTCTAGGACTCTAGCTAGCCCCAATCTGAATAGACCAGGCTCCTCGAGGGATGATTTCCTTTCAAGCGGGAGAGCATAGGCTTGGCATAGGATGTTTTCTTCTCTTTGCGTTCTCAATTCCCAGCGGTGCTCAGTGTTAACCACCAGAGTGCTTACTTTTCTGTATTTTATTAATTTACCATGCTACTTATTCAAAGGCACTTGAAGAAAATGGCTATGAATTTGGAATCTTTTTGCTGATCCTGGCTCTCATGAGGTTCTTGCGTACTGTTGCTTTATATCTGGCTGTTATTTTAAAAAGAAGTAAGAGTTGGGGCGCCTGGGTGGTTTGGTCGGTTAAGCGTTCGACTTTAGCTCAAATCATGATCTTGTGGTTCGAGGGTTCAAGCCCCATGTTGGGCTCTGTGTTGACAGTTCAGAGCCTGGAGCCTGCTTCAGATTCTGTGTCTGCCTCTCTCTCTGCCCCTCCCCGGCTCGCACTCTGACTCTCTCTCTCTCTCTCAAAAATAAATAAACATTCCAAAAAAAAAAAAAAAATTAAAGCTGATGGTGTAGAGCCTGCTTAGGATTCTCTCCCTTTCTCTCTGCCTCTACCCCCACTTGCTCTCTCTCTCAAATTAAAAAAAAAAAAGGGGGATGGGGTGCCGGGTGGCTCAGCTGGTTAAGCGTTGAGTTCCTGACTTCGGCTCAGGTCATGATCTCACAATTCGAGTTCAAGCCCCACATCGGGTTCTGTGCTGACAGCATGGAGTTTGCTTGGGATTCTCTCTGCCTCTCTCTTCCCCTCCCTTGCTCATGTGCTCTGTTTCTCTCTCTCTCTCTCTCTTGAAATAAACTTAAAAATTTTTTTTTAAAAACTGATAAAATAAAAAAAATTTAAAAAAGAGAAGTTAAGAGTTCTGAAGTCTCAAGAGTCATCCTTGCTTCTCTGGCACCCCTCACATCCACAGAGTCTTGCTGATGCGATTCCCTTAATACATCTCAACTCTGAACAATTCTTGCCATCCCTATCATCACGGCTTGAGTTGAGGTTTCATCTGGACGACTGTGTACCACCAGCAGCTTCTCCTGGGGCTCCTTGCTTCCAGTCTTGATGCCTGGAATGGTTCTCAGACCATCTTCTCAAGCTGCCTGTAATCAATGATCAGTTTTATTTTATTTTGTTAATTTCCAATCCGTCACACACCAATGCAAGTGGCCTTACTAAGCATGACTCCTGTTGAGGTTGAATCACATGCAACTCCCCGCTAAGTTGACCTCACACAGGCTGGTCTCTGTCCTTTTCAACAAGAGGAGCCTGTTGATCACAGGCTTGGTTGTTGCTGCAATGTCAAACTGCTGAGTACTCATTCTCAATTTCTGTACTTACCTTGTTTGGGGCCAGTAGCAACTTATGGGAAAGCACTGGGTTGCAAACCTACCTTGAGCCTTGAGCAGCGCTGCTCTAGACTGTTTCTGGAATGGTCAAGTCCAAAATCACAACTTTGATCATATCATTCTCCTACCTAAGAATTCTGTAGTTGTTCTTCATAGCTTTTGGGGTCAAGTCCAAATTCTAGAGCATGGTCCCTGACTATTCTCCTGTCTCCTGTCTCACCTGCACCGTGTTCTTTTCCCTCCCAGCTGGCTGAGTTTGGCACTTCTAAACTTCAGTCCTGGCTCCTCTGTTTCCCTAAGAAGTTTTCTTGTCTCTTTGTCCTCTAGGTGGGATGATTCTGTGGGCTTCCATAGATCTTCTGCGCAAATGCCCTAGCACTTAGGCTGTGTTTGTTTCATTATTAGACTGTAAGCTCTTTGAGGACAGAAACCAACCAAAGAGGGGGGGAGATGATCAGTTCCTTAGGTGCTGAGACTCTGTGATCACAGAAAAGCAGGCATGGGACTTTTAGATTGGGAACTTGAACACATGGTAGTTTCCACATCGTGTAAGTTGAAATGTGTGCTTTCACTATTGTGTAGCTTGATTTTAATATTTACTATTAGAGTTAGGCCTTAATTGAATTGTATAATTGTATATGTCCACAGTATGTGGGTGTTTTTGTTTTTGTTTCTTAACGAGTGCTGTAAAAGGCACTTAAACAAGCAAATGGATGTGTAACTCCATTGCCCTGTAATTCTGTGCTCAAAAACAGGAAAAGACTTTGAAATGTCAAAAATCTTAGGCCATTAAAATAGTCTCCTATCTGTAGACCTATCATTCCGTGCTTTTATGTTTCATAGTTTGTGTTTCTCAGGAATCTTTCTTCCAAGGAACTCAAAATGCATGCCTATTACATCTTCGAGCAACTAGCAATCAGTAGATACTAAACGTTTTAACTTTTCAAAGTATATTCGAGTTGGAGAATTGAAGCAAGAGAACCAATTATTAGATTAGTATTGTTGGATCCACAGTGTTGGATGAAAGAGCTCAGCTGAAGTCCCTTAAATTCAACTCGGTCCTTTCTGTTTGTGAAATCGTATCTTACAAAATGTTCACATCAAACATTCTCTGTGGAAGAGGAGGGAGCTGAAAGTTCTCTTTTCAACAAATGGTTTTTGGTGTGGATTCACCCTAGATATGCATAGAAGACCCTGAAATAAGATAGAAGTAGTTTAACTGCTGAAAGCATTTGCTGTTGCCTGGAAGACAGGAGAGCCAGAACTTCTTTGCTGCTGCTGCCTTTCTGAGGTGGTGGTGGTGGTGGTGGTGGTTTCTAAGGGCCCTTTAATGATTTGGCTTTTTTTAGATCAGCCAGTGAAGTGGCCCCAACTCCCCTTCATCCTATGCAAAGCCTGCGGGCTGCTTTAGTGCTTTTTGTTCTGAGACAAAATTGAACTTCAGGTGTCCTGCCGAGATCCTAGGACTAAATCAGTCCTCCCTTTTATGAGGTTTTCAGAAACTGCTGTTCTAACTTCCAGTGAAATCTCAAACATGTGCTTTCTGCTTTATGACAAGTAAGAAGTATAGTAATTGAAAGTTGCTTGAGTGCTGTTATTCTCGAGCGAAACCCTGTAATGGAAACTTTTGTTCTGTGGCATCCATGATTAAAAGCAAACATAAATTTTCTGCTGCTTGCTGGTCGTAACTCTTGGACCAGATATACAGTGTATTTTTGTATGAACTACACTTAAAATCCTTTTCAAGAAACCATTTAAGCTTACAGTTCAGCATTCCTTTCAGTTACATCTTATCACTCCCCCACTCCCCATTGTCTTATTTCAAGGTAGACACCAATTACAGGTAAATTCAAGTAATATTTCTACGGTGAAGAATGCTTTCATCTCAGGTCATTGTTGAATACTCGTAAAGAGGGTGTGGTGAGTTTTGCTGTTCTAGGGATAGGGTTTCCCTCTTTGTTTTCCTAGGGGAATTTTATCCAGATGAATCGGTTTTATAGAGTTTTACTTGTCTTTTTTCGTCAGTATGCTAGGGACAAAAATCTGAATGGAATCCGAAGATGTTGCCTTTTCCCCCTTTAAACGTGATCAGGTCAAGACAGTTTTCTTTGGGTTAAGACAGTTTTCTTTTGATCGTGGTGCCTCACAGCACAGCTGCCTCATCTGTTAGTCATTTTTCAGGGTTTGATGTGAAATATACAGATTGGGCAGAACAACCAGCTATAGGGAAAAATCACAGTGTTACCTCTGACCTCTCTCTGGATGGCAGTGAATGTAGGTGTGAGGATAGCGTTTGCTCAGCTCTGGGCACGTGCTTGAGTGACTGCAGCTTAAAAAAGCATTTATATCCACGGACCTTCACAAATTCTCCTCTATTAGAAGTGAACGTTTAAAATCTGTCACACAGTGGCTAAGAGTATGGGTTCTGGGTCTGGGTCTTTTGGGTTTGAATCACACCTTGGTGGATTTCTAGCAATGCGATTTTGGTGCGGGTTACCCAACTTGTGTGTCTCTAGGTCCTGGTCATTAAAATGGAGATAACAGTATCTACCTTGTAGGGTTGTTGTTAAAGGGTTAAATGAGTTACTATTCGAAAAGAGTTTAGGACAGTGCCTGGTGCATGGTAAGTGCCCTTTAAATGTTTACCCTAAGCACTTCAATATTTCAGTTCCTGTGTTTTGGATGTTCAGATGACAGGAGAGAAAAATTCTCAGCTTTTCTTTCTTTGTATCACGCCTGTCCTCAGCACCTAGACTCTGCATCTAGTGGCCCAAAATGTAATCTTGTTTCTCCCCAGTTTCTCACTAGGACAGGGGTAGTTACTGGTCACTTGTTGATTTGATGACACACCATGCCTTTGACTCTGGTTAGAATTCTAGACCAGCTCTTTGACCAACTGGTTGCTCAGTTTTCCTGAACGGATTCTAATGGATTCACCTTTGAGCTGGGAGTGGGTAGCGGAGTCTGGGCTGTATATATTTCTCTTGCCATTTATTTATTTTTTTTTTGACTTTTTATTACTGAAAACTTCAGACATCACACCAGTAGGGAAAATAGCACAGTGAACCCCCTTGCACCCAGCGCTCAGATACAAGGATCACCAATTCATCATGCCCTCTCCCCCTCCCCTTCAGTGGATTTACTTTGAAGCAGCGCCCAAGCATCGTATCATTTCCTTCGTAAACATTTCACTAAGTAACTCGTTTTTAAAAATTTTTTGTTTATTTTATTTATTTTAATGTTTATTTGTTAATTTGGGGGGGGTGAGGGGCCGAGAGAGAGGGAGACAGAATCCCAAGTAGGCTCCGTGCTGTCCACGCAGAGCCTGAGGTGGGGCTGGAACCCATGAACTGTGAGATCATGACCTGAGCCAAAATCAGGAGTCAGATAGCTTAACCCACTGATCTACCCAGGAACCCTTCACTAAGTAACTCTTAAAAAAAAATCATAATATATCATAACCTCAAAAAATCCGATAATTCCTAAATATCGGCAAATATCCACTCAGTATTCAGATTTCTCTGATTGTCTCCTAATTTTTTTTTATAAAAATATTTTTTTTTTATTTGTTTGAAACCACATTGCAACTGGTAGCTATGTCCCTAAAGTCTTTTAAACCTAAAGTTTCTCCTTCCACTTGAACTTTCTCTGGGTCTGCCCCCTTGCCACATTCCCAACCCTTTCTTATCCATATTGTAAAGGTCTACAGAATATTGACTCTTGGGTTCAAAAGTGTCCTAGGCCCTTGTCGTTGAGAAGACCAGGTGTTGGCCGCCTCCTAGTCCCTGGTGGCTCAGATGCAGTTCTTCAGGGGGGCTGCCCTTCTCCATCTCCACTCTGCTTCTCTCTGTGGGGGCCCTGACCTCTGGCCAGCTGCTCTCATAGTGACCTGTGACAGGAGGGCCACCCGCAGCTCTGGGTTTGCTTTCTGTCCTCTCAGAACCCCAGGAGAAGGAGGCCAGCTTTGGTCACCCTCCCATCCCCGGACATGTCTGATATTCTGATTGGCCACACCCGAGTCATATGCACACGTGCATAGCCAGAGGGTGGGGTCACAAACCAAGTAGACTGAATATCAGGAAAGGGGAGTGCTTACCAAGGAAAATGAGGTGTGTTACTTGAGGGAGGGGATGTGGAAGGACTACAGATGCCCCCTAGAGTCATCTATGCCTAACCCCATGGCAGCATGCGCAGCAAGTGGTCACCCAGCCCTTGGCAGAGCATTTCTAGTGACCACAAAGTGCCATCTTCTTAGGAGGCCATTCTGACATCAGCCATCCTTGCCTAAGGGACTGGCCAGCCTTCAGAGACCTGCAGAAGTTCTCTCTCTGAAAGATTCCCGTGGTCATTTGGCTATTTCTTACATGATAAGGGTTCAAGTTTCATCACTATCCTGTTCGTATAGGACAGGGCTATATGTATAGGTGGGCTGTTCGTATCTGAGCCCACCCCACAAACCTGAACACGGACTCCAGGGGGGTCTGCCCGAAGCACAAAGGGTCAGCTTATCTAGATATTATCTGAACTTACATAATTACAGCTTGAGATTGTATTAGCTTTTCTGACAATCACATTACACTGTGTTGACTCACTGACCTTTTTGTCAACCAAAACTCCAAAGGCTTGTTCATCAGTTTTATACCTGAACAAATGAGAACAGAGTCCCAAATCTTATATCTGTGATCCTTAAGAATATGTTTACTTAGATTTGATTATTTTCTGCAATCTGTCAGAATCTTTTTTGCATGCGTATGTGGTCACCCACAATAATCATAGCCACTTCTGAGCTATGAATTATGTGATCCCTTGCAGACCTTCACTAAATCTGGGGATGGAGTCCCAGGTCACACCACTAAAGCCTCCTCCAGACTAATATTGGTCTGTTAGTTGTTGAAACACCTTAGAATCCAGCCAGTTCTAAATTTGCCTAATTATATTACTATTCAGCCCACATCTCTCCATCCAGTTAACCTTTATCATAGGAGACCTTAACAGATTGCTGGCTCTAACTTAGAGATTTGCCATTTCCCTTTCAAGGAAAGATAGTGTGAAATGATTTCTGTTTAGTGATCCCATGCTTACTTCTAAACTGATCACTTCTTCTCCTAAGTGTGTGTTTAATAACTGTAATAAGCTGTAGGATCTGTTGAAGGGTTGATGTCAGCTTCACCGATCTGTAGCTTGCAGAATCTCCCCCGTTTTGCCCATTTGAATGAAAATCAGTACTGCCTTCCATCTGTTGGTTGCTGGTGATGAAATCACTGACAGGTGTTAGGTGGTCTTGTGGGCATATTTTCTCCCTCTTGGATGTAATTCATACCTTATAGGAAGAGGGTTGTGAGATCAGGTGGGCCTGTGTGGAGTGTTGGTTGGTACATTTGTTTCCTGCATAGAACCCTATAGGGATAGCTGTGGCCAGAGACCCCTGTCAGAGTGTAATTGGGAGCACCCCATTTGACCAGGATGGTCAGATCCTACGCTTTCTGAAGTCTGTGTGGCAGTAGTGGCTGCCTTGTCCCCATCCCAACACCTCCCTCCTCCCACTCTCTCATTAGGGCACTAATAGAGCCTGAGGGAGTCTTTTCCTTAATGCCATTTCTCCCCATCGGGCTAGGGCAGGATGAGAATCTGGCTGGCTAATTAAGTGTGGCATTTTGTTTCAAAATTAGCAAGAGACAGGAAACCTCGCTGCAAAGAAACCTTAGTGTCCTTGCAGATAGATTTTTCGTAACACTTGACTTTTTAGAATGAATCACTCCATTTATTTTGAAAATTTTACCTTCTTTTACAAGGGACTTGTTTTCTTACCCGAGGGTGTTTGCCTGTTTAAGATTACATGTAAATCTGTTCTATCCTTTGCAGTTTGGTCCCTAAGAAGGCTGACATTTCAAATGTTAGGCATGAGGATGAATTGGCATTAAATGCCTTCAAACAATTTCCTGGGGGAAATCACTTTCCTAAATTTGCAGAAGGGCGCGGGCTTCAGACCTTGGATGCACTGTTTTTACTTTTACAAATGTGCTTAAGAGTAAAACACTACCTCGTACCACTTGAACGTCTTCTCTTTCATTTGGAGTCGTGGAAAGTATTAATTTGCAGCGGCTGTGGTGGAAACACTCCAGTTTTGAAGCGCTTTTTGAAGCGCTGCTTTCCTGCAAAGGTTCAGTTAATGACTTTTTCTGAGGTCATCTGGGCCTGCTTTTTGGTGGATACAACAGCCACAGAGACAGTAGTGACCAGGCGAGTGCAGATCTCGGGAACCTAACCTGGTGTGCCTTCACGAGGAGGCTGTTGGTTTGTACGCATCCTCAGCAAAAATTATGTCTCTGCTGCTCACGTTAAAAAGCCATTTATATTCCTTTACTCAGCATATACTTAAACACATTTTTCCACTTGTTAACTTTTTCCCATTTGCAAGAGAAAGCCAGGATTTCATTTTTTTTTTTTTTTTTTTTTTTTTTTGGGACAGAGAGAGACAGAGCATGAACGGGGGAGGGGCAGAGAGAGAGGGAGACACAGAATCGGAAACAGCCTCCAGGCTCCGAGCCATCAGCCCAGAGCCTGACACGGGGCTCGAACTCACGGACCGCGAGATCGTGACCTGGCTGAAGTCGGACGCTTAACCGACTGCGCCACCCAGGCGCCCCCAGGATTTCATTTTTTAAGTTAGAAAATAATCTTCTTTGTAGAGATAATCAGTAATGGTGTCGTATATTATTCTTCCGGTAAAAGAATAGGTGTATACCACAGGTATGAATGTATATGCTTCAATATCTTTTATACAAGTAGATTTTTTTTTTTTTTTTGAGAGAGAGAGCGAGAGAGAGAGTGCGTGTGCACACACAAGCGGAGCAGGGGCAGAAGGAGAGGGAAAGAGACTCTAAAGCAGACTCCGTGCCCCGAGTGGAGCCTGATGTGGAGCTCGATCTCATGATTGTGAGATCATGACCTGAGCGAAATCAAGAGTTGGACGCTCAGCTGACTGAGCCGCCCACGTGCCCCACAAATAGATTTTTAGCATTTGAAATTAATTTTTGTTTTCTGAAAGGACAGTGTCTTCACATGTTAAATAAAATTTCGGGGGCGCCTGGGTGGCTCAGTCGGTTAAGTGGCCGACTTCGGCTCAGGTCATGATCTCGCGGTTTGTGAGTTCGAGCCCCGCATCGGGCTCTGTGCTGACAGCTCAGAGCCTGGAGCCTGTTTCAGATTCTGTGTCTCCCTCTCTCTCTGACCCTCCCCCATTCATGCTCTGTCTCTCCCTGTCTCAAAAATAAATGAACATTAAAAAAAAAAAAAAGAAAAAAGAAAAAAATTTCAAATAAAATGAGAGGCATGCAGGGATAAGTAAGTCTCACTCCCACTGCTGACTACAGCTTGTCTCCCCTGTAGCAGCCACCATGATCAGGTTCTTGTTATGTCCCTTCAGAGGTATTTTGTCCTTATTCAAGCATGTCCCTGATACACGAATACTTTTTTTTTTTTTTTTTAAACCAAGCCTTTTAAACAGATCTTGCTCATATTCTTGGCTGTCCCTGACAGGTGCTGCTTTTTTTCTCAGGTGGGTAAAGACTAGAAGTGCCGTTGCATAGCCCTATGGTGGCTCTGTACTGTGCCTGCTGTGGTAATGAACCCAACACAGAGACAAGGAACAGAATTCCTCCCCCACAAACACCACTATCCCTAGAAGGGAAATAGCTTCGCCTGACATGTTTGCTGAGTATGGTGGGCTAAGGAAACCTTTGAAAGCAGCTTTCCCGTCCTTGGAGAGGGGCCCCCTCTAGAACTGACATAAAGCACTCAAGAAGACAGTGTCTGTGGAATTTCCACTGCTGTGCCCTGCCGTTTGGATAAATTAAGAGGTTCATTCTCTGAGCTGTCATTCTTCCCTTCTAAGAGTATTCGGATTTATACAGGGACAAAAGACTTCCCCAAGCTGGGCACTTGTATTATGCTGTGTCTTTTGTGGTGACTGGTATTAGGCAACCTGTATTTAATATAAGTTTTTATTTACTGAGTGTGCTGCACTCTTAGAAAATCCATCACCACCAGAATCCAAGGTTATGAAATAGATCAAATAAGGGATTATATCTGTTATTTTCATTATGGAAGGATTATTTTATTAGGCCAAATTGTTTTAGGTTGTGAGCTCCTAAAGAGATTCAAAATGTGATTTCTTCCACTTAGAAAACTCCTTGACAACATCTTTGGAATGCATCAGTTGTTTCGAGAAAAATGTACAAATATTACATCAAAAGCCTCTTACTAAATATCACACACAGCTTTTCCACTTTCCTCTGAACATTCCTTATTCATTTATATATGAGGCAGCTGAGAAAACTTATAACTCATGGATGCAAGTTGCTTATGAAAAATCAAAAGGTTGCTAGGGGAATTAAATAGGTTTATTAAATAGATTATAGAGTTTATGAAAGGCACACTTTGCAAAGATCCAGTGAACTTTAAAAGGGGACTTGGGGGGGCCCCTGGGTGGCTCAGCCGGTTAAGCGGCCGACTTCGGCTCAGGTCATGATCTCGCTGTCCGTGAGTTCAAGCCCCGTGTCAGGCTCTGTGCTGACAGCTTGGAGCCTGGAGCCTGTTTCAGATTCTGTGTCTCCCTCTCTCTCTGACCCTCCCGCGTTCATGCTCTGTCTCTCTCTGTCTCAAAAATAAATAAACGCTAAAAAATAAATAAATAAATAAACAAATAAATAAATAAAGGGGACTTGGACGCCTGGGTGGCTGTCAGTTAAGTAGCTCAGATCAGGATCTCACGGTCGTGACACTGAGCCCTGCATCAGCCTTTGCGCTGGGCATGGAGCCTGCTTAAGATTCTCTCTGCCCCCCTCCCTCCGCCCCTCCCCTGCTCATCTTCTCTCTCTAAAAAAAATAAATAAAAGAGGACTTGACTTAAGAATGGAAGGGGAATGAGTGTTAGTTTAGAAGGAAGAATATCTTCTGAACAATTAGTCATAAATGCTGAATAAATGTACATCCTATAGGCCAGGACAAAAGTATAATGCTTCTTGCCTTGCCTTACCTTCGTGAAGGTATCCTTTAAAGCTGTGTAATAATGAACACTCTAAATGTTCATCATGGAATGGTTAAGTAAATTACAGTACTCAGAATCATGTTGAACAGCTATTAAAAATGGAGTTAATGACCTTTGCTGGAACGTAGAACTATACTTCAGATATTGTATTCAAAAAAGCGAGATCCCAAATTACACAGATACCATAATTACAGTACAACACTGTTTAAACAGATGCATAAGAAAGATTGCAGTAAATGCCCCAAATTGCTTATCGTTATGTTGGGGTAGTGGTGTCTACGGTGGTGAGTCTCTGATTTACAAATGTTCCGAAATGTGATCGCTTGTGTAATGAAAACATATGGGAGGAGATAATGGTGCTCTTGCCTGGAATGGGTGTGCGTATAGTTTGTGAACGCTTTGTTTTCATGTGGGTTCTCTTGCCCCCTTTCGATCTGGTCAGCAGTTGAGTGGCATTTTTAGAAGATGAGGAAGTAACCTTGCTCACAGTCGCTGCCTTACTGAAGCGCCAACCTGCTTCCAGAAAGGCTTTCTGGAAAGAATAACTTGAAAGTGACCTTTTCAAATGAGGGGGAGGGTAGTCCAGTGGATTAATAAAGAAAGATATTCCAGATATAAATAACCACGTGGGAATGAAGGGGAAAGTTGAGAAGGAGAAAGTTCATTGGATCCAGCAGGGAGAAGAGAGTGGGGTGGAGAAGAGACAGTGCCTGTTTGGAAACTGATGAGTGGCAGAGACTCCCCATGCTCAGGGGAACATTGTTACCTTTTATAAGGAAAAACAAAAGTTCCTTTGGCAGGTGGTGGGGAGAACACATTTCCGGTGATTCTGATTTGGAGGCGGGATTTCATCAGGCCTGAAGACTCTGGGAAGTGGACCTGGACACATGGGATTAGTGGCCTCTCTCAGGGTTTGGGCTTGGAATGAGAAAGACACGCCAGGTAGTAAGTAAGAAACAGATGCCTTCGTACCAGAGGCTAGACTCAAACTCGAGAACCTCGTCGTGGGCCAGGCTGCAGAAATTTTCTGTAGGCTTCATTAGATCATAAAGAGGAACCCTGGGTTAATGGCTTCTGTTTGTGAAGTAAAGGAAAAGAAATTCCTCGCAGAACTTTCCCCTACTGTATAGTGTTGGGGAGAGGGGGGAGCAGTGACTGGGACTAAGAAGCCCTCGATCTGGATTTCTCACTTGATAAGTGCTCATATTACAAAGTCAAGCCTGCGCTTTTCAATGCTTTGTATTGACACTGCCCAGCTTCGGTCAGTCACATGTTTTCTGAGTATCTCATTTGCCTCGGGCAGTGTCAAGGATGCAGAGAAATTAGTGACAAAGTCCCTGTTGTCAAAGGCATTTTTAATTTACCTGGGGAGATAAGGCATGATATACATATGTAAACTTAGAGTCTCTATACGATGATGTTTAGTGAGTTGATTGTAATAGGGATGGGGTTGCCAACAGAAGCTTCAAGAACAGAGAGTCCCATGACACTTCGTCAGACAGCAGCCAGAGAGGCTGGACCGCCCATCGTGGATGACCTGGCTCACACTTTCTCTCCTGTTCTCTAGCTTTGAGATTTGGGGCGAGTTACTTTAACCTTTGCAAGCCTGTTTCCCCATCTGTAAAATGGGAATGATAGTAGGGTGGCTGTGGAGGTTCGAGATGACAAGGAATTTAAAAAGCCCTTAGCCTACTGGGTGGCACGTGGGAGCTGGTCAGGAGGTGGTGACTGTCATTCCACCAGACCAGAATGTTTCTGAGGACGGGGACTCCGTGCTCATCATTATGTTATTCATCCTTAATGCATTTGGTAAACTTATTAACGAATACTGGGCACAAATATTTATTGAAAGACTGAATGAATAGGTTGGGATCTGGAATTAAAGAGTCGGCTAGAGTCCGGTAGAAAGAGAAATAGAATTCCAAGCATAAAAGCGAGTCTCAAAGTTAAACAGAGATCTACATTTTTCTGTGTATTTGTGCTTTCATCATCACTGAAGCAAAGGCTCTTGTTGTAGAACACTGGGCAATGGGGTCTTTGAATGTTAAACTGGGAAGGATGTTGGGGATCATGCAGCAACTCCCTTTATAGATGAGGAAACTAAGGCCCAGAGAGGAGGCAGCCACATTGCCGGCCAGCCTCTCAGCCCCAGGTTCCCTGTTGCCAGGTCAGTGACATTCCTTGATACTCTTCCCAGTAGAGCTTTAAAATTAAAAAAAAAATTTTTTTTAAAGGTTTATTTATTTTTGAGAGGGCACGAGTGGGGAGGGGCAGAGAGAGGGAGATACAGAATCTGAAGCAGGCTCCAGGCTCCAAGCTGTCGGCACAGAGCCTAATGTGGGGCTCGAACCCACAAGGGGTGAGAGTATGACCTGAGCTGAAGTCGGACGCTTAACTGACTGAGCCACCCAGGCACCCCTCTCTTCCTGGTAGTGCTTTTAAAAATGGCCTACCGGTGTGTCCGTGTGACTTGGCCAAAGTTTGCTCGTAGCACAGAGAGATAAGCGTCCTGAAAAGAGGGAAATGCCACAAGTCCCATTTTTCCTGAGTGATTTTGTGTATCTTGGCCTGGAGACAGCAGGACTGCGATTTTCCTGGTCTCAGGAGCCTGTTCCTGAGAGCAGAGCCACTTTCCTGTGGAAGGGCTGGGGTCAGGGCCCGGGGTGCCGGTCAGGGTCAGACCTCCTGGGTGGAAAGCCTCAAGTGGCTGTAACTCATCGCTGAAAAAACAAACACGTTACTTCACTGAACAACAGCACCGAGCACTTAAGAAGGGGATTACCAGGGCTGAAATATGTGAGACAGAAAGAAAGGAATTTAAAAGGAGCCAGGTGTTTGAATTTGTGAGTCCAGGCTGATGAGGCTCCTAAGTGTGAAAGAGAAATTCCATTTAGATGACTGGTGGTCACAGTATTTTTTCCTGTTGGGCCAGCGGGGAAGGGAGAGGAGGAGGCGTGTTATCTCCAGGCAGTTAGCGCCCTTCCCGTGTTGAGGGTTAGCTGGGACCTGAACCCTGGGTACCTCGCCACATGTCCAGGGGTCACGCGAATTTGCCCCATGCTTCCTGGAAGTCATTCCAACCTGAGCAGGAAGATAGAAGCCAGAGTAGGGCAGCCTGGATGCATACTTGGTTTCAGCCTCCAGTTTGGAAAGGGGGCTGCTGGGCCAGACCAGCTGTTCTACTAGAGGGAGAATTTAGATGTGCTGAAACTTAGGAGTGGGAATCATTCCTCAAGCCAGTTCTTATTAATGAATTATCTGGGTGGCTCAGTTGGTTAAGCATCTGACTACGGCTCAGGTCATGATCTCACGGTTGGTGAATTCAAGCCCCACATTGGGCTCCGTGCTGACAGTGCAGAGCCTGCTTGAGATTCTCTCTCTCTCTCTTCTACTCGCTCTCTCTCAAAATAAATTAATAAACTTAAAAAAAAAAAGGAATTATGTTGGTGTGCTTTAAAATACTTTCAGAAACTCAACACAGTCTTATTGAAACTGGGCTTTGTAGTTTGCTATCCAGAAAGGATTTGTGGCGTGGAGCTCTGGTGACTGCATGTGTGGTCACCTCCCCCCATGGTGACCATGCACAGAACATGTTTCTTCCATGTTTCTGCTTAAAGATGCCTTATTCAGCACATATGGTCAATTCAGGAATATTGAACTTAACGGTCACAGCAGTGTAACCCATGTCTGAACAAAGCTTATGTCACATAGATTTTCTCATTAAGGCACAACACAGCCTTCTTACACTCAGAACACCAGACAGCACTTCAGCATTATGCTTGGGGGGCCATTTTAAGCAGTGAAATCACCAACAGAAGGCACAAAAATTCGAAAAATGTGGCACTAAACAGACCATGAAAAGGACACTTGTTTATAGTATGAGCTGAAACAAGAAGGCAGAGTGTTGTCTAGTTTAACCTCAGCTGGGACACGTGTGGCAGGTGACTCAGATTCCTCACCAGTGCATGTCTGTGAATGACCTCAAAGGCTTCGCTAGATTGATTTGGGGGTTACAAATAAATTTGAACGAGTAGGCCAATTTATAAATACAGAATTTGTGAATAATGATTGTACCCATTTTTCCAATACATCATGCTGAACATGCAGGGCAACCTTTATAATACTGCTTGGCTTTAATGCCCACACCTTCAGCAAGTTCCCGTATTCCCACTGTCTTTTTAATTGTGTGGTTATAAAAAATTAAAAAATACAAATTTGCAAAAGGAACAGTGCTTGAGATTGTCCAGATTCCACCAACCGGAGATCATTATTGTTTGCATTTTGGTGCCTGTTGTTCTGGAGTTTTTTCTGTGCAGATGTACGTACTGCCGTCTGTAGTGTCACATGTTTTATGGATATATATGCATAAATGTGCTTAAAACAAAATTAGCGTCATACCATACTTATTGTTATACAATCTGCATTTTGCAGTTCCCCATTGCTGGAGCCTAACATGAGAGGAGGGAGTGAATGGTGAGGAATGAGTCTGGATGGGCAAGTAGGGGGCAGAAAATGAAGGGACGTCAGGGGGCAGGACTGTGTCCTGATGGGGGCCACTGATATGTTCTAAGAAGGGACCTTCCATAATCAGATTACATAACCATGGTAGCTGTGTGGACAATGAACTCGAGGGGAGACCAGAGCCACGCTGTCCAATAACTTCTAGCCATGTGTGACAGCAAGTACCTTGAAATGTGGCTGGTCCTAAGGAGATGTGCCATGTTAAATATATACTGGATGTCAGAGACCTGGTACCAAAAAAAGAATGTAAACTATCTCCTTAATACTTTTTTAAATATCAATTGCATGTTGGAATGATCTTTTGGATATATTGGGTTAAATAAGATAGATTAAAATTAATTTCACCTGATTTTTTCTACTCTTTTAAAAAATATTTATTTATTTTGAGAGACAGAGAGAGTGCACATGTTCATGTGCAAGGGTCAGAGAGAGAGAGAGAATGAGAGAGAGAGAATCCCAAGCAGGCTCTGTGCTGTCAGCACAGAGCCCGATGTGGGACTTGAACTCACGAAACCACGAGATCATGACCTGAGCTGAAACCAAGAGTTGAATGCTTAACTGACTAAGCCACCCAGGTGCCCCTGATTCTTTCTACTTTTTTACGTGGCTACTAAAAAATTTCAAATTGTATGTAGATTGTCCCAATAGATAAACCCCATCATAAGTTGAAAATATCATTAGTCGAAATGCATTGGATACACTGACCCTGCCAAACATCATGGCTGAGCCTAGCCTACCTTACACATGCTCAGAACACTTGTGTTAGTCTACGGTTGGGCCAAGTCCATTTTATAATGAAGTGTTGACTGTCTCATGTAATTGATTAAATACTGAAAGTAAAAAACAAAACAAAACAAAAAAGATGGTTGGATGAGTGCAGAGTGGTTGTGGGTATATTGGTTTATTCACCCTTGTGATCACGTGGCTGATGGGTTGCTGTGGCTTGTTGTGCCTCAGGAGAGATACCACACATCGCCAGAACAGGAAAAGAACCAGATTCAAAATCTGAAATAGATTTACACTGAATGCATATCACTTCCGCACCATCAGAAAGTCAAAAAATCAAGCCATTGTTAAGTCGGGAACCACCCGTCTTTCTATTGGACAGCACCACCGAGGAGGCAGGTGCTGAGGGAGTGAAGTACACAGGGTAGTGGGGATGGGATGGGGCAGGACAGAGGGAATGGATCTGAGCAGCATTTGGAGATATGATCCATGGCTGTTGTCCTGGCTTTGGAGGCTGCTGTGGACCGGAGACAGACATCCCGTGGAGACACTGCAGGTTCTGTTCCAGACTACCACCATAAAGCGGGTCAAATGAATTTTTTCATTTCCCAGTGCATGCAAAAGTTATGTTTATACTATATTATGAACTGTTAAGAGCGCAGTTAGCATTACGTCTAAAAAATGTACACACCTTAGTTAAAAATACCTTATTGCTAAAATGCTGACCCTATCTGAGCTTTCAGTGAGTCATAATCATTTTGCTGGTGGAGGGTCTTGCCTCTATGGTGACAGCTGCTAACTGAGCAGGGTGCTGGGTGCTGAAAGCTGGGGTGACTGTGGCAATTTCTTAAAATAAGACAACAGTGAAGTTTGCTGCACCAATGGACTCCTCCTTTCATGAACAATTTCTCTGTAGCATGTGATGCTGTTCATCTTCTCAAACACTGCCACTGCTTTATCAGCCAAGTTTATGTGATATTCAAAACCCTTTTGTTGTCGTTTCAACAATCTTCACGGCATCTTTACTAGGAGTAGATTCCATCTCAAGAAACCACTTTCTAAACAGTTTTTTTAGTGTTTATTCTTGAGAGAGAGAGAGAGAGGACAGAATGAGAGAGGGGGTGGGCAGAGAGAGAGGGAGACAGAATCCAAAGCAGGCTCCAGGCTCCAGGCTCCAAGCTGTCAACACAGATCCAACTCAGGGCTCGAACTCACAAACCGTGAGATCATGACCTGAGCCAAAGTTGGAGGCTTAACTGGCTGAGCCACCCAGGTACCCCTCAAGAAACCACTTTCTTTGCTCATCCTCAAGAAGCAGCTCTTCATCTGTTAAAGTTTTGTCATGAGATTGCAGCAATTCAAACATAGTAATAATGGGAAAGCTTGAAATATTGCAGGAATTGCCAAAATGTGACACAGAGACACAAAGTAAGGAAATGCTGTTGGAAAAACGGCGCAGGTAGACTCGTTCAACACAGGCTTGCCACAGACCCTTTAGTTATTAAAAAATGTAGTGTCTGGGGGCGCCTGCGTGGATCAGTCGGTTAAGCGTCCAACTTCAGCTCAGGTCACGATCTCACAGTTTGTGGAGTCAAGCGCCATGTCGGGCTCTGTGCTGACAGCTCAGAGCCTGGTGCCTGCTTTGGATTCTGTGTCTCCCTCTCTCTCTGCCCCTTCCCCACTCGTGCTCTGTCTCTCAAAAATAAACAAAAATTTAAAAAAAGTTTTTAATGCAATGTCTGCAAAATGCAGTAAAGCAAATTGCAATAAAAATGAGGTGTGTATGTGTTTATGTCCCTCCCAAATGTATGTGTTGAAGCCTTAGCCACCAAGGTGATGGCATTAGGAGATGGGAGCTTTAGGAGGTAATTAGGTTTCGATGAGGTCATGAGATGGTACCCTCATCATGGAATCAGTGCCCTTATGAGGAGATCAGAGCTTGCTCTCCCCACACCCCCGTGTGAGACAGTGGTCTGTAGACCAGGAAGAGAGCTCTCACCAGACACCGGATCTTCCAGCACTTTGATTTTGTACTTTCCCTCCTCCAGAACTGTGAGAAATCTCTCTGCTGTTAAAGTTATCCAGTCTCTGTCTGGTATTTTGTTAATGGCAGCCTGAGCTAAGACAGGATGGATGAGACAGGAAGGAGTTAATGACATCAAGGTATGTCACCAGCTGAGATAGGGGAAATGGAAGGAAGGGTGTTGATTTTGTGGGGAGGCTAGGGAGAGTAAAAGCAGGCAGAGATGTTCAGTTGTCTGCAGGGAGGTAGGTCTGTGAGTCACCAGCAAATAGAGCCAGGAGAGGGACTGAGATTTCCAGAGAGTGGTGGAAAGAGAAGGTGGCCTGAGGGCAGGTCCTGTGGAGCACCAGCAGGGATCTGGGGACAGGGTGGTAAAGGAACAGAGAAAGGCCCAGGAGTGGGGATATCAGAGCCAAGGGAAGATCTGTCACAGAGGAGGTGAGCAACTAGTTGAACATGAAATGTCAGAAAAGTTTGAAAGGTACCACTTGGACTTATAAATTTAGGAAGGGTGCTCTAAATCTTCAGCGAGCAATTTCTACACTTTATTACTGTAACAGTAGTCAACGTTCTACACCACTTCCTTTGTACCAGGCACAGCACTACAGGCTTCATACAACGGCCCCAAGGGGGCACCTACTGTTCTTGTCCCCACTGTACAGATGAGGCTCCTGAGGCACAGAGCCGTGAAGTAACTTACCCAGAGTCATGTAGTGAATGACACCTGCAGGGCTTCAGCCCCCACCCAGTGTATCCTAAACTTTTTTGCAACTTCCACACTTGCCCTGGAAAGTGAGCTACTGTCCTTTCTGCCTTAGTCATGAGTCTCTTAGACCACACACAAAAATCTACCCTCCCTTTAGTGCTAGCCTGTGGGAGCAATGGTGATGGATGGCAAATTGTGGAGAATTCTGCATTCCAGTGCGCTGAGGTCAGTGTATGCGGGAGCCGAATAGCGCTGGTTTTCAGGGTTCAGCCTGTGCTCCTGGGACAGCCTGGCTCCTCCCGTCCTTGCATTGTAAGTGGATGAACCTCCACTTCCTGGGTGCCCGTTGTTTCGGTGCTTCCCATCATTTCTGCCCTCACGGCCATCCCACTAATGAATCCGCAGGACCCCAGGCCAAGGGCAGGGTGGAAGGGCCGGTGTAGCCCATTCCTGTGGACCAGGGCTTGCTTTACCGTGAGGAATGCTGCCCCCACCCCCAGCCCTGCCCAGACTCATGCCTGAGGTTTTACTGCTTTCGTTCACTTCCATACATGGAAGTGGGGTTGCCAACCTCCCCCGCGAGAGGGCCTGTAGCAGGAGGTTTGTTTCCCCACAGCTGACAGACACCCCCTGGCTCACATTTTTAAAATGTATTTATTGAAAAAGACTCTGGATTTAACCACACATGTCTGCAGAAAGAGAGCTTGGCCATCTCCCCAGAGAGAATAGGCAGGAGAAACTGCACTCTGGGTCCTGAGTGCTGTGGTTACAACACTTAACCTTCAACTCCGTGATTGTTAAGAAAGTTCTAATTGCATAAGGGATGAGCTAGTAAATCTTGAAATTAGTAAAAGAGCTTTTTGTGGGGAGGAGATCTATTTTATAAACGTGTGTGTATTAACATACATTAGCATACATACATTTTTGTCACTGACTTAAGAAAAGAGCATCTGAGGAGGACAAACCAGAATGTTGTAGTGCTCTACTGGAGTGAAGTGCCAAAAACAACCCAACCCCGGGCTGCCAGTCCTAATACGTGTAGACCTTGACACTGCCCAGTAGCCCACTGACGTGTACTTGCAAAGAACTTAATTGGTTCTGCCAAGGAAATGCTTTTTATAGTGCACAGCACCAGGGTTCTACCCATTTTACTTCGCTTTTGCTTTATAAAAGGTCAATGGTTGGACCATGTAAGAGACTTCTAGAAAGCGATCATTGACAACAGTGGATGCTAAAGTCATTTTGGGAAATCCTGAGTGTGTATTTCTTGTGGAGCCCTCTTTACTGGTTTGGTGTGTAATTTGCTGGTCCTCTTGGGCCAAAGTTACCATATCGTCTCCTCCTTTTCTCTGCTACCGTTTTGGTTGCATACAATTCTTTGGATACGTTTTGCTGGATTTTTTTTTTTGTAATCTGCCTCACATTTCTGAACTTTGTTAAGAGTGGAATCTGAATTATTTGAAAGCTGTAATTCAAGACTGTAAAATTCTAGAAGCATGTGACAAACTCTGGTTTTGTTTTGGGGGCCTGGAAGAGGGGTGAGAAGATTGGTACTGGCCGGACAGTTTGCTCAGCCCACCCTCTCCCCAAACACTCAGTACTGTACCTGCCTTAGATTAGATCTTTAAAAAATCACACCTTCTAGTCCTTTCTTACCGTGATTTATTTTTGAGCTTAGAATAGCAAACGTTAAGCTTCTTGATCTCCATCCTTGCTCCCTTCCCCCACCGGATCCCTTTCTTTAATTGTGTAAAAAGATTTTGAAATTCTTCCTTGATTCTTTCCTGCCTCGAGGGAAAGGGGTGAATTGGCACCAGCTTTATTGCTGGAGCCCGTGATGTTGATCTGAATTCCTTCTCTTGCTCTTTTGCTAGTTAAAAGATTCCCTGCTGTGACAGATGGATGTGTAGTCAGAGGGCATTGAATTCGTAAGGTGGATGGGACTGCCTTCTGAGTTAAAGGGCTTCTTTTAAACAACCCTTCTTTCCCTTCTTTTTTAAAAAATGATTTCTCAAGCATCAGGCTGTCATCAACCTACTAATTGTTTTGCCTCCAAGCAGGACCAATACTTGGGGCAAATTACTTCTGGCTGTTGAGCTGTTTGGTTTCAGCATTATCCTCTCAGAAGCTGCTGGCCAAATGGCTGTTATCACAAGGTGTTGGGCCTGCACGCTGGGGCCTAAGGATGGGTAATGTCTGCCTGCATCACTACCCCTCAGCTGCTGCTCCCAGGCTGGAGCTCAGGCTGAGTCCCCCCAGCCCCCTGGGGTGGAGGTGGGGGTCGGGTGGGAGAAGTGGTGGTGGGAGAGCCCTCCCTTTGCTGCCCTTTTCCAGATTGAGGAAGCAGATAGTGCTAGCAAAGGAGGCCAGTGGAGCGGAGACTTAGTCTCTGTTCCTCCTGTTCTTAAGTGTGGATCCCATTGTCTTATGGGGAATATACTTCTCCACCTCAGAGCGCAGTGGGGAGAGGCAGGGAATGGTGATGGGACCCAGTTCTGTTAGGTTTGCCTCAAGAGCTTGTCCCAAGTGAAACCTCAAGTTGTGATTTTCCAACCCTGGCTGATGCTCAGAGTCAACTGGGGAGCTCTTTGAAAATACATATACCCGGGGCACCTGGGTGGCTCAGTCAGCTGAGTGTCTGACTCTTGGTTTCAGCACAGGTCATGATCCCAGGGTAGTGGGATGGCGCCCTGTGTCAGGCTCTGCGTTGAGCATGGAGCCAGCTTGAGATATTCATTCTCTCTCTCTCTCTCTCTCTCTCTCTCTCTCTCTCTCTCTGCCCCTTTCTCTCTGCCTCTCTCTCTCCCCCCTCCCCCTGTCTCCCCCCTCCCCCTCTCTCCCCTCCCTCACCCCACCCCTGCTTGCTCTCTCTCAAAACAAAAAAACAAAAGCCATATTCCCAGTGCTTGTCACTGTTTTGTTACCAGCATATATCACAGTGCCTGGTACATAGGACATACATTATATGAAATTAGTTAAATACAGGGAAACCCTGTTCTGCCTGCCTATAATGTCTAAGAAAGTGAGTGGATACAATCTTGTAGTCAGTCATTCATACAGAGTCCACAGTAGCTGTGAGATGTATCCTTCCTTCCTGTATGAGACCCATTAGTCCTGCAGCTCTGGTCCATCTCAGGCAGGCCCTGATGATTATTAGTGTTAATATGCTTTTAGGTCGCCACTGTACTCCAGTATCTAGTGCTTTGTGATGTAGAATGAGACACATGAATGAAGGGATGCTGAGAATAAATAATCATAATAAGAGTCAGAGTTACAGCTTTCATTTATTGGGTGTGCACTTTGCCAGGCCCCGGACAAGTGCTTTGTACGTGTTTATTTAAGTTCTCACATCGATGTGGGCAGGCTGGGTCTGAGGACCCAGAGGGTGTCCCACAGGACCAGCCAAGAGGGTCCTTGGCTTCGCACAAGATGGAAATCAAACATTAGCCAAGAGGAAGTAAGAGCAGGGTTTGTTGAAGATCTAGGGAGAGCAGATACAGCCAGAGCATCTGGAAGACTTGGAAAGGAAAAGGAGCATGAGTCTTGTCTTTGGTTGGGGCCTGGAGTTTGTATCGAGGACAGTGGTGTGGTGTACGTGTCCTCTCAGGCATCCAGGAACTGTGCTCAGTGTCCTCCAGAAGTCATTTATGCCCTGGAGCCAGGGGTCTTGCTTCAAGGTGTTTGGAGTCTGTGGTCTTGGAAAACGTTCATGGGGACCTCACCAGACGCTCCTTAGATGTTATCTGTTGTGCTGGGAGCCTCCAAAGAAATCATTAACTCCTTGACCTTCACAAGGTGGACATCCATTAAGGCATGTGTCAGGTAAGGGTGCAAGTCCTAGCAAGAATAGAAGCAGGACAAGACGCAAAGGAGAAAACCAGCTTTTTCTTTCATGGGGTCCCTTCCTTTTCCCTGTCTCAACATGGCCGTTGAGGGAGGCACTATTGGACTGAGTAGTTCTGCCGGTCATGCTGGTAAGTGAGATACTGTTGGGTCAGTATTTGAGCTTGGCCCTCTGACTCCAGAACCTGCCCCTGGGGCTGTGCTGAGCTGCCTAGTAACTGAGGAAGGCTGTCATTTAAGGAGATGTCTTGCATGTGCCAGGCACCATGATGGGAAGTACTTACATGTGCTGCCTCATGTTACTTTCACAAGAACCTATGAGGTAGGTACTGTTACCCCCATTTCACAGATAAGGAAACTGAAGCAGAGAGATTAAAAGATGAGCCCACAGGGCTAGTAAGTGGCAGAATCACCTCATTTTCTTTTAATATTTTTTGAAGTTTATTTATTTTGAGAGAGAGAGCAGGAGTGAGCATGAGCAAGTGGAGGCGGGGTGGGGGGTGGGCAGAGAGAGCGAGAATCCCAAGCAGATGCTGCACTGTCAGCACAGAACCTGATGTCAGGCTTGCACCCACAAACCCTGAGATCATGACCTGAGCCGAAATCAAAAGTCGGATGCTTAACCAACTGAGCCACCCAGTTAGTTACATGTTTAAGGCACATTTGGGAAGCAGATATGGCCTTGGTCTTTAGCAGGAATTTCTCAGCTCGGATATTACTGGAGATAAGGCAGGCACACCAAACACAGACTCTTAGAAAAGGGAGGATTCAAGAGAGTGGTTGAAACCTCCAGTTCTCAGAAGATGGGCTTCTGAATTTTCAAGCACATAGAATCCATCAACCCCTCGTCTTCTTTTAGTTAACCCAACTCCCCTAACACACACACACACACACACACACACACACACACACACACACACAGTCTCTCACTACCCCAGGAAAGAATGTCTATGGCAGCAAAGAAAGAGCCCTTTGAGCAGCCAAAAGGGTGAAAACAGCCAAGGTCCCAGGACCCCAGGGACATTTCCAGCCTGTGGTTTGCTGACCCAGCCCAAAGTGGCTCCTGATTGGCTGATCATCTCTGGAAGATTAGCATTTCTGTGAAAGGGTAGAATTGACAAGAGCCTAGAGAGAGAGCGAGAGAAAAAAAAAAAAAGAGATAAGCCATGGGAGCAAATAGGAGACGGCTGGCTGCCCCTCATACCTGAGGGTGGGCAGAGGTGTTGGGATGGGTGTGTGCACTGTGACCCTATGGTCTGCCCTACTGGACCCCTCTATCCGTTATATCAGGGGAGGACACCCATACCCTTAGTACCCACTGACTTTTCACTGTTTAACTTCTATCCCCCAGGGTTCCTCTAAAACCCACTTAGGATTGCTGTTGGGCAGCATGCACAAACACCTCCTGTCACCTAATGGCATGAACCACGTGGACGATTTCCACATGGACCTTCTTTGTGTGTTTACGAAACACAGAGGAATAATCTTCTCTTCCACAGAGAAACATACTCCTTGCCCATTTTTCTAGAATCCTACGTCCTTTCTCGTGGAACTTCTATTTCCTAAACTTTAATAGAGATTTAGGAGTAAAAAGCAATTCTGTTTTGCCTGCGTTCTGTGCGGTGCAGAGGTGATAGGAAGTGGTGGGCCTGGGGCGAACTGGGGAGAGCACCCTTCATCTCAGAGGAGTAGCCACGTGGGAATGCAGAGCTGGGTGGTCGAATCTTCCAAAATGTTTACAAAACGTGGACTCTTCCGCTTTCTAAGTGGTGTTAGCTAGTTAAAACTTAAAATGTGTGTGTCAAGAGAGACATCTAAGGGCCTGGTTTTGTCCTTGGGTGGCCTCCTGGCGATTTTGGCCTTACGGGCCGCCAGGGGTACAGCAGCTCCGAACACTGTGCTCTCTGTGCTCTGTCTGTACCTGGCAGCCTGTGGAGCATCAGTGGGTGTGGAGTTTTGCACAGGGAGTTCCTGGGGGGCATTCAGGAGCACGAAGCACGCGGTGTCCAGGGAGTTTATGGTCTTCTAGCAGAGGAAAGGCCCTACCCCTGTCAGAGAAGCGATGAAAAACAGAAGATGGCATTCAGCTGTGTGAGTCGGAAGGCAAGCCTGGGACCCCTTGGAGTGGTCAGGGAAGCTGGGGTTTGCTGTGGCCTGGAAGGGGAGGGGAGAAGAAACGTTTCAGGCAGAGTTCCCAGGGTGAGCTCAAAAATGGTCACAACACATACTCCCTGCATAGCACTTGACTGTCTGCCTTCAGCAGTGTGAATTCCTGACTACTGCGAGAGGAGCCCTGCGAGAGGGCTGCGAGAGGAGGGCACTCACATTTACCTGCACAAGGGGAAAATGTGCCAGCCGGGGACTGAGCACCGTGCCAGTGCTTTACAAGCTCTTTTCCATGTTACCCATGAAACAACCCTGTGATTAAGTGGTGTTAATCCACTTTTTTTCAAGTGAGGAAATTGAGGCTCAGAGAAGCAAAGTGATTTGCCCAAGCCATGCAAATTATCAAGTGACAGTGATGGGATTCAGGCTCAGGCCTGTCTAAAATCCAGCCTCCTTCTGTCACAAAAAGCGTTCTGGTCCATGCAGCTGTGAAAGTCAGACCAGGGACTCAAACCCAGGTCCTGAGGGGGCCTAGGATGGAGGCCCGTTCTGGGAGGAGAGGAATAGAAGTCTGTGCTGAGGGTGGGGCTGGAGAAGCAGGCTAGAAAGTTTACACCAAATGTATGATGATTTAAGCAGCCATTAAAGGAGTTTGAGCAGAGGCATGAGATGATGATTGTGGTATTTAAGGAAAATTATTCTGGTACGATTTTGTTGGAGAACTAGAGTGGGGAAGGGCAGCCTGAGAGGCTAATGAGAGGGCGCGGGCCAGGGTGGTGACAGAGGGCATGGCTTGTCTCGGGAACAGGACTGAAGGCTTGAGAAAACAGTTTTCAGCCCCTTTTGGTGCTTCCACAAATGCTTTAAAGAGAAATGCTCGCTGTTGCAAATCATTGGTATGTTGTTGATTACTGAGGCCACCATTCCTAGAGTTCTCTGGTGAGCCCTTTGGGCATCTGACTCCATTTTAGAAAAATCCATTTCCATTTTGCACCCAATTTTCTCTTCTCCATGTATTTCACAGTTGGCAGGTGGTTTGTTATTATTGGTTTTAAAGTTTCCCCGAGTGTGGCCCTTGCCTGAAAGAAAATACCGACCCTGCTGGACGCAATTTTAAAAATGTTGACCTCTGCCCAAGCATTGCTGCATTTTTCTATTCAGTTTCTAAGAGTGAGGAATATGGACTTGCTGGGAATCCCTGAACAAAGCTTGGTGTTTTTGAGGTGAGAATGAGGGAAAAGGGCTTCCTTCCCTTCCTCCCTCTCTCCCCACCTGCACCCTGTTGACTGGCTTGCTTGCAGAGGGACTTTTCCAGCACCAGATAATTTGCCAGAGATGAAAGGAAGAGGATCTGATGACTTTTATTTTATCTTATTTTATTGATTGATTAATTGTAACTCTACGCCCAGTGTGGGGCTTGAACTCACGACCCCAAAATCAAGATTCACATGCTCTACTGTCTGAACCAGCCAGGCGCCCTGGATCTGGTCACTTTTAGTTATTTGAAACAAATAAACAACAATAACCTATCATACTTTCGGGCCTTTGCCATCCATTCAACTGAAAGGGCTCAAAGCGGAACCACTGGCTGAAGTAGAGTGAACAGATGAGAGGAGCCACCATGTTGACATGAGCACAAGGCAGGGCCTCTAGCTGACGGGAAGATTACTACTTTTGGAGGCAGTCCTCATCCGGGGAAGGGTCTGTATAAACTTTCAGCCTTAAAGTCAGAAGGAAAGGGGCGCCTGGGTGGCTCAGTGGGTTACGCATCCGACTTCGGCTTAAGTCATGATCTCGCGGTTCGTGAGTTCGAGACCCGCATCAGACTCTGCTCTGACAGTGCGGAGCCTGCTTGGGATTCTCTGGCTCCCTCCTTCTCTGCCCTTTCCCTGCTTGCGTTCTCTCTCAAACATTAGAAAAAATAATAAAGTCAGAAGTATATTTAATCTTCTTGGAGTTTGGGGCTAATACAGACAAGATTGGAACATGAGTCACCTACATTCCAAACTCTCCTTAAAGTTTGAGCAAGTTATATAGCAGGTGATATTTATTTTTTAAGTGGAAGAGTTGAGTGACTTTTTTTTTTAAGTTATATTTTTGGGGTGCCTGGTTGGCTCAGTCAGTAGAGCGTGTGACTCTTGATCTTGGGGTTGTAAATCTGAGCCCCACATTGGGTGAAGAGATTACTTAAATATAAAATCTTTAGGGGGATCTGAGTGGCTCAGTTGGTTAAGCATCTGACTTCAGCTCAGTTCATGATCTCATGGTTAGTGAGTTCGAGCCCCATGTCAGGCTTTCTGCTGCCAGCGTGGAACCCTCTTCTGCCCTTCTGTCTCCCTCTCTCTGCCCCTCCCTGACTCGCTCACTCTCTCTCAAAAATAAATAAACATTAAAAAAAACTTTTTTAAAAAGTTACATTTTTTTTATTGTAGTAGAATAGACATAATAACTTACAATTTTCGCTGTTTAGTGATGTTCTTTTGAAGAAAGATATGTGATGTAATGCCAAGATGTTACTTATTTTCAATGTCTGAAGGCTGGAAGAAGTAACTTAGAAGAAGTGTGTAAGTTGTAGAGAGCAGACACGCCTAAGGGTGTGTGTTCAGGACCTTGTCAGGGAATCCTTTCCGGTTTTGCATTGTGATCGCAGAACCCTCTCTGGTCAGTAGATCTCCTTGGAGCCTCCGTGTCCCTGCCTGTGACTTTTCTCTAGAGGTCCATAAACTGGGATATTTAAAATAGAGCCAGGAGTCAGCTGTCCACAGGGTAGCTTCATGGAGGACACGGACCTCAGTGGAGAGATTGAAAATTCACAAACATTTTAGTTGAGAGAGAATTATGATGCCTGAGAAGGAGCTACCCCTAATATTTACCTTTAGAAAGTGACAGGTTATTTAAAAGTAGTGAAGTATGTTGGCACAGAAAAGGGAGGGGAGAGTCTCCAGCCTGTCTACCCTATAGAAAACCCGAGGAGGCAAACCCATGCTGTGAATTGATGGCTGTGCAGTGGCATCCTATTCTTAAGGGTTCTGGAAAGCCTGCTGGGTTGTTGTAAAATAAGGCAAACTGTAAGGTGCCAATCCTGAATAGTGAGGAGACTTGTCTGAGCAATAGCTTCATGAAGGGGAGTTGCCTTTGACCTCAGCAGAATCAATTTTTGGCAGCCCTACTGTCGTATTTTAAGGTTGCCTGGGGCTCTTTTGTTCTTCATTTTACCAAAAACACCTATCGGGATATTTTTCTCTTTCAAAAGTAATACAGGATCATTGTAGAAAATTGGAAAATATTAAAAAAGGGTACAGGGGAGAAAACCACCTGTAGGCCTCTTTCTTGTGTACTCCTATTTCCACGTAAGACTGTATTCTTCTAAAAGATGATCTCTGAGAGCTACATGGTATTTCACTATGTAAAAATGGCATGCTTCGGGCTCCTAGGTGGCTCAGTCAGTTGAACAACACACTTCAGCTCAGGTCATGATCTTGCAGTTTTTGAGTTTGAGCCCCACATTGGGCTCTGCTGGTCAGCACAGAGCCTGCTTCAGATCCTCTGTCTCCCTCTCGCTCTGCCCCTCCCCTGCTCTCCCTCTTTCTTTCTCCTAAAAGTAAAAATAAACATTAAAACAATTAGAAGGACTACTGGGTCAGAGGTTTCATTGTATCTTTGTGTATTCTCCCCCTTTCATTTGTTCTGTCCTCATTTCATCATTTTAATTTCTTTTGACTTTCTCTGTTCTCTTTTTATTGTTCCTTTCAATTCTATAGTATTGGCACTGTTGTTTTTTATGGCCTTTAAATGGATCTTGTAAAAATGCAATTGCATTTTTAGTTTGTTTTTTTTTTACGTTTCTTCATTTTATTCAGTTTCTTTCTTTCTTTCTTTCTTTCTTTCTTTCTTTCTTTCTTTCTTT
>NC_064814.1:43384488-43561045 GCF_023721935.1 Panthera uncia
TTTCTTTCTTTCTTTCTTTCTTTCTTTCTTTCTTTCTTTCTTTCTTTCTAACACTTTGGCCTAAAAACAAGCATGCATGCATTTTCCGTATTTTTCCTGTTTTCGGTGGTCTGTTCTTTGTATCTTAAATGCAACATCTTGCTTTTGGTGTTGTGGAATATTTCTGGAGCTTCATGGTTTGTATGGCTCATTTGCCCTTGAATAAAGTTTTGTCAGGTCCCGTGTTTGTGCACAGGTGGGGCTTGTAATTTCCACTTGGTGGCCCTCTGTCCCCTCTGCCTTGATGCCAATAGAGTCTCCTTTCAGATCTTGGGATTGTCGATGCGAAGTTATGTGCTACTTCAGCTCCTTAATATCCCCACAGGAGCCGGGAAGATGCTGGACACATGGGCAGTTCTAGCAGGGACCGTCTCTGTTCTCTTTCTTCTGTGTTGGCTGGTGCTGCTGAGTTGGGGTCAACTTTATGCTCGGACTTTTTTCTTGTTTCCTTCCTGCTGGCTGTCAGCTGTGACTGGCGGCCCCGCCTGTTTGTCACATCTCTGCTGTAGATACCACACCTCTGCCCTGGGACCTCCCATCCCGGGCATCTCAGGTAGCGCTGTCTCGAGCAGCACACAGTCCGAGTGGCATGCTTCGTCTGCCTGTCAGGCCACTCTTGTCTTCCAGCACTTGAGCCTCCAAATAAGAGGTCGTCAGTGGGGTCCTACCAGGGTCTCTTTAACTTAATCTCTATAAACTGTGGCTGCTCAGGAAGGCAGTTGCAATTGTAGCCTTGTAGCCTTTTCAGATCCGGTCCTGGCTACCCTATTTATATCTGGCGGCTTTTCCTTTTCCTTTTCCTTCATGTCCTTATATCAAGCATAAATCTTCTGGGTTATCATTTAGTGAAGAGAGGCCAAACCTGTAAGCCGATGTGGATCCCTCTGTTTTTTTCCGCTGGGCGCAGCATTTTCCTCCCTCTGCTGCTTGCTGCTCGGGGCGAGATGACTTCAAAGCCTTTTCCCCAGAGGTAGCTGTCCTTAAACTAAAACTAAAACGAGAGACATTTCTGAGCTCTTTAAAAAATAATAATAATAATAATAAACGCCCTGTGAATTCCCTGCTTTTCATGTGGTTCCTAGCCTCCCTCTGACAGCATGACCTGTTCTGGGCTGCCAGCTCTAATTCCTTTGATGTCTGTCTCCAGGATACCTCCCCGGAATCTGTGCAGAGGAGAGTGAAATTGTCTGGTGTGAGTGTGTTGGGGTGGGGGGGGGGGGAAGTAGGTAGGGAGAGACCCCAGTAACTTTGTGTACGTGTTCGGAAGGAAATGAGGTTTCACTGGCAATAATCCCGGACGAACATATGTTCTTCTTGATTATGGTGAATATTTCAGTTTTTCTTTCCTTTTCACCCCGCTCCGCCCCCAAGTTCCCCGCTTAAACTGCGACTTCAGGATTCATTGTGTGAATGATCATCGCCTGGTGGTTTACTTGTTTCCCAAATTCTTCAAGGCAGGCTCTCTCCTCTGGCCATTTCCTTCTCTGGAATACCTGGATTCTTCTTTTAACCATGCCATCGCCCCCCCTCCTTTTTTTCCTTTAAAAAAAAAAAGCATAACAAAAATTTTGTTCTTATGACCGTGTCAAATGTGTATAGCAGTCGGCAAAACAATACCGTGAACCCCCACACACCCATCATCCAGCTGCAGCAATAATCAGTTCATAGCCAGTCTTTGTTTCTTCTCTCCCCTTTGCCAGCCTACTACCCCCTCTGTGGTTTGGAAGCAAATCTCAGGCATCGTATCATTTTAGCCGTAAGTATTTGAATATGATCTAGAAAAGGTTAGGATCTGAAAAACAACTTATCGTACCCGCAAAATGGATGATTACCTCATGACATCAAATATCCAATCAGTGTTCAGATATTCCAGATTTCATTTTATGTATGTATTTAAGAGTCAGCTTTTCAAGTTACATCTCTATCTTGGTTGATCTCAAGCTTTCTTTCATTGAAGTGTTTACCCAGCCAAGGCCTAGAGAGCTCTAATTAAATGCCTCCCCCCCCCCCCCCCCCCCCCCCCCCCCTAGGCTAGCAAGGGTTATTCAGGGAAAGGCAGCCCATCCAGGATGCTTGGCCAGGCTCCCACCCTGAAGGTGTCTGGTCCCACGCTGTAGACCTTCTATCCAGACAGCCCCCCATAGCTGGAGCCCTAGGCTCCTTCTCCTCCTTGGGCTTGGAGCCCCTGGAGACTGTGGACAGTTTCCTCATAAACTTTGAGTCTCTGGGTTCACAGCAAATTTTTGTTAAATATGTTGTTCCAAACTATAGCATTTTAAAATGTTATTCCCTTTTCCTTGTTGAACAGACTTGCATAGCACTCCCTTTGTACCTAACGTTGTCGATCTAGGTGCTTATGTGTACGTATCGGCTCTTTGTTCTCATAAGAGCCCTGAAGATTAGCTTACACTTACTACAGGGAAAGGATTATTTTCTGTCTCTTTTGTATCAGTAGGTATTGTGATGGTGAACACATGTCCTGCATTTTATGGGACACTCCTAGTTTTATATCAGTTTAACTTTTTCAGCAAAGGTGAGTTGATGTGTATGAATGTAAACTGTAGTGCCTTCGTGAAGTATTTCATATGTATTTGCAACTTGGGCAAAATTGTCTTGTAAGGCCATATATCCTGAAAACAGGTTCAGCTGACCGGGGACGCCTGACTGATATTCCACATGCCTGCTAAGCCTGGGTGTCCTAATAGCCTTCTTTCCTCACTGTTTGTGTGGTCAGGGTTTGGCATCACAGAAAGGAGGCCAGCCGGCACACCTTGCTGTTCTCTCCCTGCTTCTCTCTAGCTTAGTGGTGTTCACCTGGCTCCAGTTTTCACAGCAGCATCCAGTCCTTAGATCACGTTTGGGGACGGGAAGGTGTAGAAGGAAAGCCTCAGTGGCTGAGCCACGTAGCACGTCCATTCACAGAAGGGCTTTAGCTGGGGTGAGTGCTGAGCCTGGGCTTGCACAAGCAGTGTGTAAGGGCTGCACCTGCCAGGCAGCCACTCACCACGACATGCACAGCGGTGGTGCTCAAAGGGCAGCTCTTCTACTCTAAGGGGAGAAAAAGGTAAAACTGAAGCCTTTGTCATCTAATGAGAAAAATAGCTGTAGTCAGGTGTTCTCGTGAATAGTGTTTACACTGGGTTGAGGCCTGATGGCGTGGCTTTACTCCGTAGGTTGAATGAATGGCACACTACTGATACGGAGCGACCCCACCATCCTTTGGGGGACAAAGGATGTAAGCAGGAGGGGGACAGAGATGGTGTAGCCTCACAGCATCCAGGCTGCGGGTCTTATGTGGGCTATGTTGGAAGGATGGTAAGCAGACTCTCATGCGGGCAGCCTGGTATGAAAGGTGGCTTTGTTCTCTGAAGGACTCCCAACAGTCAGTACCCACATTAATAGCATTTTTTCCTGGAGCTCTATCAGAGTAAGCTCCTTCTGTTACTCACGGTCCTGTTCTGTATGAGTCTGGGTCTTATACACAGTAGGCGCTCAATATATAGGCATTGAGTGAACAAGCACATAGCTCATTGACCAGAATGCTTGTTGACTGTAGCCCTCAACAAGTTCCAAAGCTGGTGTCTTCTCATTTTTACAAGGCCTTACCAGGTCTTCTCTGTTATCAACCTCTCATTTTCTAGGTGCCTCCAGATTCTGCCCTGGCCAGAAGATTTGAGGGCCTTCTGAGCTTTCCTCTGGCTGCACCCTGACCCGATTTCATAGCTCTCGGTTTTGGAGAGTTACCCTTTCCCAAACTTCATTGCCTGGTTGGCCAGCCGCAAAATAGCCCCTGGTTTGTCTCTGCCCTGTCCGCACAGCCATCCAGTGTAACACTCCCCCCCCCAACCCCCGCATCCCAGTGTTGTTAAGCCCAGGGGATTTTTGGCTGTCATGTAGACCACATGACATAAGAGAGGTGGTGACTCCTTGCCAGAGAACCCCCAGAAACCTAGGAATTGGGGTGGCGTCCCGCAGCTGTTTTGAAGAGCACAGCAAAATGATGCAATGGTGAGTGGCAGCGAATAAATGCTCTGTCCAACTAGAAAGTCTGCTTGGAAATAGGTTAGGAGAATGTTCTTACTTGGGTTGGAATATGGCCAGGCTTGGGATCTTATCAACCATCAGTCATCAATTTAAGAACGTTTTCAGAAGCGACCCCTTGGTTTTCTTTTCTGTACTTCCTAAATTTCCCATAGTCAGCATTTATCACTTTTATCATAAAGTTGAAAAGAAAATGCCTACTTAAAACTAAATCAAAGTTTGAGAACATCACGTCATTTGTTAAGTTGCATAGCGAGCCATGCACCCGTGTCTTTCCTCATCTGCTTATTTTTCAATTAATAAAGGGCAAGAGATGTTTGTGCTCAAGGCTTGAGGACTTTAGCTGCTTGCATTAGAATCCAGGAATTTGGTCCAAATTGATAGTGTTCTGGTATTCACGAAGGCTTTGATTTATATATTTTATCAAAAGCAGCTTAACGGAAGGCATATTTCTCAAACTGACCACGTATTGTTCAGGATAAACAGCTTTCTAATAAGTGCTTTGTGAATAATGGGGATATGGATTTACTGTGGGGGTCTTGAATATTTTTTAAACGCATTGTTTTAAGTTAGTGGGAGGCCAAGATGAAAGGACATTTCAAGATAAGCCCTGTGAGTAATTTTGTGTTGCAGCGAGGAGTTGAGATGGATGGGATTTGCTTTGGCATTCATGCATAGTCCTGATGCGAGAAAAGTGTCCCGAAGCAGAATGCTGCCTGGGACTCACCGCAGGACAGGGCCCTCATTTTGGCTGGGATTTGGGAATTGAGCATGTGGTGAGTCTAATATTAGAAAATCAGTTCTTACCCTCCCCCCTTCCTTATCCTTAAAGCTCTCCGTCCCTCTCACGATGTGTGTACCAAGCCTCACCTCCCCCTCCTTCCCCCTGTGCTCTCTCTGTGAGCAGTCTTTTAATTTATTTCTTGGCTGCTTATCTTCTTATTAATCAGATTTTCTCCCTTGGCCAAGCTCTTCTCCCAAAGGCCTCGCCTCTGTCTTTACAATGCACGCTCACCAGTTCAAATGGTTCCGTGTTTTAGATGCAGATGTTGGCTTCTGGCAATGGTGACTGCATCCTGAAGTAGAACATTTTCTCCGAAAGACCGAAGTACCTTCTATGTGATTGGTTCCACTGTGTCTTGGTCCCAGTGGCTCCAGGAATGAGACGCTAAATTATCTTCCATTTTGGAACTTTTGAGGATTTGGAAACGGGTGAATTTTTAGTCCTTTTGGCAGATGCAGGCTACAGATATTAAAGTTGGTGGGAATGGACTATTCCACATGGTCATGAAGATTGAAAAGGAGCAGGTTACAGAGGGGGGCTTGAATGCCCATCTCCGATTTCCTTTGTGATTTGGACAATTCAGATCAGTTGAAAGAAAATTTTTACTGAGTACTGACAAATAGCCTTTCTGAGTCTGTTTACTTATCTTTAAAAGAGTTATTTCAGGGCACCTGGGTGTCTCCGTTGGTTAAGCATCTGACTCTCGATTTTGGCTCAGCTCATGATCTCACGGTTCGTGAGTTCGAGCCCCACATCAGGCTCTTGGCTGACAGCTTAGAGCCTGCTTTGGATTCTGTGTCTCCCTCTCTCTCTGCCTCTCCCTCCCCCTCTAAAAAATAAACATTAAAAAAATTTAAAAGAGTTATTTGGGCTGGATAATTCCTAAGTTCTCTCCAGCTCCAAAGTTTTATGTGACCATCAGGTGGTTGCATGGATTCAGATGCAGTTGAGGGACGTTTAGACTTTGTAAGAAAATTCTGTGAATGGGTTGGCTTGAAATAACCCGTGAAAATAATCTTGGAGCTAGTAAATTTTTTTGAATGTTTATTTATTTTTGAAAGAGAGAGAGGGGATGGCAGAGGAGCCGAAGCAGGCTCTGCGCTGAGAGCAGACAGCCGGATGTGGGGCTTGAACTCACAAACCGGGAGATCATGACCTGAGCTGACATCATACACTTTACCGACTGAGCCACACCCAGGTGCCCGGACCTAGTATAGTTAACACATGGGATAATAGTACTACTGTTAATGGCTATCTTTAATGAACACTTACTACTTGTAAGACATTGCTTTTTTTTTTTAAGTTTATTTATTTTGAGAGAGAGAGAGTGCGCGCGCGTGTGCGTGAGCAGAGGTGGGGCAAAGAGAGAGAATCCTAAGCAGGTTCCGTGCTGTCAGCACAGAGCCCAACAAGGGGCTCGATCTCACAAACAGTGAGATCATGACTTGAGCTGAAATCAAGAGTCCGACGTTCAACTGACTGAGCCACCCAGGCATCCCAGACATTGTTTATTTTTTACGTGTGTCAGTTTAGTCTCCATAACAACCCTATGGGGTAAGTGTTGTCATTAGCCCCATTTTATAGATGCAGAAACTGAGGCATAAGGAGGTTAGGTAACTTTCGTAGAATCATAGATTGGTAAGTGAAAAATCTGGATTCAGATCCAGGCGGGATGACTCCAAGCCCAAGCCCTTCACCATTATACCCAACTGCCTCTGTAATTAACTAATTACGAATGTGTCATATTAGATCCCCTCCATGATTTCCCAGCCCTCAGGTAACCTAGAAGAGTTTCAGGGTATTTAATGGTGCTGGATGCAGTGGCAAGACAGGGTTTGTTAGGATTGATGAGGTGGGAGTGGGGGGGAGAAGCAGTCGGAGGAAGCGAGGGAGGCTGGTCTGAATTCCTTATCTTGCAGATGGCAGGCTGGGAGAGGCAATAGACCACTCAGTGTCCTTGTTCACAGAAGAGAACTAAGAAAGGACATAGACCCATAGATCTTCCCTTGTACCTCCCCAAGTTTCAGTTTCAGTTCAGTGGCACTAATCTTTTTTTTTTTTTTTTTTTTCTAATTTACATCCAAGTTAGTTAGCATATAGTGCAATAATGATTTCAGGAGTAGAATTCAGTGATTCATCCCCTACATGTAACACCCAGTGCTCACCCCAACAAGTGTCCTCCTTAATGCCCCTTGCCCATTTAGCCCATCCTCCCCCACCCATAATCTTTTTTTTTTTTTTTTTTAATGTTTATTTTTGAGAGAGCGTGCCTGTGGGGGGGGGGGGGGGGGAAGGGAGAGAGGGAGGAGACAGAGGATCTGAAGTGGGCTCTGTGGTGACAGCAGCAAGCCTGATTCGGGGCTCAAACTCACAAACTGTGAGATCATGACCTGAGCTGAAGTTGGACGCACAACCCACTGAGCCACCCAGGTGTCCCCAGGACTAATCTGTCTTAAACACCATTCTCATTCAACCACTCATTAGGACTGTCTTCTCACCTGTTCCACCTGCTCTGTCCCCGGAGCCTTGTTCACTGCTCTCTGGCCCCAAGGCCTCTCTCTGGCAGGCTGGCCTGTCTGCTCCCTGGGGGTGAGCCATAGGCTCTGTCCCATTTTCCTCTCTGCGATGGTTGTCCCTCCGCCTGGAATGTCTGCCCTTCTGCTCTCTGCCTGCCCAGATCCAACTATGGCCTCCAGAAAGCCTTCTCCAACTTTCTGGGAACCTCCAACTCTCTGAGTTCCTTTTGGGAACCTCTGGTGTTGTTTTCTTTTCCATCAGCAACTTGGCACTTACTTACCTTGATTTGTATTTTTCATTTTGCTTTCCAAATTGTATATAAGCACTTTGAAGGAAGGGAACAGAACTGAACATTTAGATCACTCTGTTTATGTTCAGATGGGACTTAGACCCATTCTGAATTGGCTTTTGGAACTTTTCAAGTTTATTTCCCTTATATTTTAAGGTGTTTTTTTTTTTTTAAAGTTTATTTATTTATTTTGAGAGAGAGAGTGACAAGTAGGGGAGGGACAGAGAGAGAGAGAGAGAGGGAGGGAGGGAAAGAGAGAGAGAGAGATTGAGAGAGAGAGAGAGGGAGAGAATCCCAAGCACTGTCAGTACAGAGCTCAATGTGGGGCTCGAACTCACGAACCATGAGATCTTGGCCTGAGCCGATGTCAGCCGCTTAACCAACTGAGCCACCCAGGCACCTCTTTAATTTCCCTTAAAGAGGGATGGTTAAGTCTGCATGCAGATCAGCCCACCAACCTCTGGACATAAATTCTAGCAAGACTGTTTAGGAGAAATGAAAATGAGTTCTGTTTCATGTTGCTGGCAATAAATGGTAATCAATGTATGAAATTCATTACCCTAAAAAGGAAAATGTGCAGAAAATTAAGTCATTAATGACGGTCACCTGTTCCTACCGAGAGACCCTAGGGCAACTGTGCCATCCTTTGGGACTTGTGTTTGGGGCTTTGTGATGATAAAATACTCCGGTGTCCTGAACTGGTATGATAAATTTCATCTTGCCCGTCAATACAGATTGATCGGTAGTAGCTTTGTGAGGCGAATGTTAAGGATTCTGAGGCTTTGTCTGATTGCTGTGTCTGTCAGGGGCTCTGTAAAGGGAAATGGAGGCAGGCATGAAATGTTCTCTACCTTCCTGGAACTCTGACTCCCTCCTAACAGAAGCAGAAGTGAGAAGCTGGCAAAGCATACACCCTGGAGCCCATCATCACAGTGTATATAGGATGCAAGATATTGCTTCCCCACGCCCACTTTGGTCTATTTTAAGTCAGAAATAGCCAAAGGATATCTGAGAGCTCTGTTGAGAATGCCAGGAGCCAGAACAGAAGTGAAGTGCCTCTTGCATCCTTATAATAGCAGATGACTTATGCAAAGCCAGCCACATGGCACTCCCAGTGCACTCAGCTGCTCAGCCAAGGGGCCACCCAGTCCACTGCCTGCCCATTGATAACTGTGGCAGATGGGTACCTCTCAGAAACTTCTTCCCAAGACAAGTCCTTGCTGCTGGCTTCCACCAGAAGTCAGGGCAAGGTCACCTCTCTCTGGCCCTAACTCGGGAAACTAGCTCTAGAGATTGCTTTAAAATGCTTGTTTTCTTAGAAGGGCTCTGGCTTTCACCTGGCCTAAGCGGATCGTAAACAGTTTAGCTGAGGAGATGATGATAGCACCAAACACTGCCATTGGATTTTGTTTTGCCCAAAACCTGTGGTTTTCAAACCTGCATCTGCATCAGAATCACCTGGAGGGCTTGCTGAACTACAGACTGCTGGGCCCTACTCCAGAGTTTCTGACTAGGTAGGTCTGGGGTGGAACCCCCAAATTCCCATTTCTAATTAGTTCTCAGGTGATACCACTGATGCTGTGGCTGCTGGTCCAGGGATCCCACTTGAAGAACCACTACTCAAGACAAAACCATGCAACATTGGTTGGTAGCCAGGTAGGGAGACAGACTTTTCAAATGATCTTTCTTTCATCTTAGTTTTTTCCCTTAGGTTTCCAAATGGATTAAAATTATTTTAAAAGTTAAATAATGTATGATAATACAGATGCTCCGTTGTCCTCAAACATGGGGCCTCCTTGGCTTTGAGTTCACACTCTCTTCTTAGTTTATCCTCTGAGCTCTGTACGGAGGAAAATAAACCATCCGAGGGAACTTCCCCATCTCCCCAACGTGAAACCCACCTGTGCCTTTAACTCTTCCTTTGGTCATGACTGTTGATTCCTCTTGGCGTGTTCATTCCTGGTAGCATCTCAGTTAACTGTTTGCCCTTTCTTTTTGTATTTATGTATAATTGTTTTTCTGTTGGGTTTTCCTGTTAGCCTTGTAAGATGACCCGGTGCCCAGCCACCATTGTCATTGATCATGTCTACAATGTCACAGATTCCTTGTAGCTCCACATGCCTATTTCTTTCTTTCCTGGGGATGAGCATCCCCTGGCAACCCGCCTGCACCCACATAAACATATGCACACCTGTTATATTTCCTTCTTTGTGAGCAATGATGTCTGCCAGCCTCCATCCAGGTCTACATACCTCCTGAAGCCAGGGTGGACCCTTCACATCTGTCTGTTCAGATTAAGGGCCCAGAGAACACCTGGTGAGTAACAAACTCACCTGGATCTGGATGTTGGGGGCCATCTCCCCTCTGCTGTGCCAGAGCAGATCACCCCGTGTTTCCCAGTCCTCACCAGAGAGTCCGCGTGTGTCCTGGTAATTGGACCTTCCAACCTCTGGTGCTCCCCGACTGCCCACGTTCAGGTAGTTGATTCCTTATTATTTAATTCACTCAACTCATCTGTGGAATAGCTGGGAGACAACATGCTGCCTTCAAGGCTCAGTTCATGAATGACACATAGATAAAGGCTTTCAGAGAGGACTGGATCTAAATCACTCAGTGCGGTCGGGAGGATGCAGGGTTGAGAGTGGGTGAACTCCTGTCAGACGGGTGTGACGTGTCATTGCGAGACCAGAGCAGGTGTTCCTTGTGCAAATGTGTGGGTCAGAGAAGAAAGCCTCACACAGGTCTCTTCTGGCTCCCAGGGGGGTCACACTGATTGCAGTCATAATGGCACTGCTGTCCTATTACATACTTTACATGTATAGTTACCACTGCAGTCTCCCAATATGTGAAAAAAAAAAAATACATATATATATATATATGCATGCCTATGGCTAAACATAAATAGTACACATAGGCTTATAATAAAAAGTGATCTTCCTCTATTTCTTTCTGTTCCCAAAAGCTACCACTTTTTTAAAAAAAAATTTTTTTTTAACGTTTATTTATTTTTGAGACAGAGACAGAGCATGAACGGGGGAGGGTCAGAGACAGAAGGAGACACAGAATCCGAAACAGGCCCCGGGCTCTGAGCTGTCAGCACAGAGCCCCATGTGGGGCTCGAACTCACAGACTGTGAGATCATGACCCGAGCTGAAGTCGGATGCTCAACCGACTGAGCCACCCAGGTGCCCCAAAAGCTACCACTTTTAACTATAATGGCTTTTTTAAAAAAAAAACTCTGGTGATTATGTGTGTATCTCTAAATAATGTATGTTCCTGCTATTTCTCTGTCAATCCAACAAATCCCACATTATCTGTTACTTTTCTGTTAGGATGGATGACTATTTAACTCACTTAAACTAAACCTTACCTTCCTGGTTCTCTTGATTCCATTTTTAGCTTTAAATAACGCAGTTATGCCTTTAATCCTCGTCCTTCAATAAAGACTTTATGATTTGAGAATGTTGGTATCTTTCTACTTTGCCCTTCAGTTCTTTTCCCCTCCCTGTCCTATTTTCTGTACTTTAATTTTTGCTCTGTCAAAGTTGTTGACACTTACATTCTGTTATATACTTGTGATTCCTACATTGTGTGTAATTGAACATCTGTAAATATTATTCAGGGCAAATTCAAGCGGTGTATTTCTTGTACAGCTTTTTAAAATTTTTACTGAAGTTTCTTTTTTTTAATTTTTAAAAAAATTTTTTAACGTTTATTTATTTCTGAGAGACAGACAGAGCACCAGTGGGGGAGGGGCAGAGAGAGAGGGAGACACAGAATCTGAAGCAGGCTCCAGGCTCCGAGCTGTCAGCACAGAGCCCGATGCGGGGCTCGAACTCACAAGTGGTGTGATCATGACCTGAGCGGAAGTCAAACACTTAACTGACTGAGCCACCCAGGCGCCCCGTATTTTTCCTGAAGTTCCTAATGGGCTTTCCACCCCCCTTGTATTATTTGACTTATGTCCTCAATTTTTCCCCCAAAACTCGATTCAGTCAGGCATTCTATTGAGTACCCCCTTTACCTTGGAGAATCCCCCTTTTCTGGGGTTTTCCAGTCTTCCTCCATTCTGGACAGGTTGTTCTCTGAGCTGCTACACAGCTCTCTCATCCTGGAACTTTCCTGAGTTGGATTTCCAATGGGATTTTATTCTAATTCTAGTTAGAATTAGAATTAGAATTAGAATTAGAATTAGACTGGAAGTAGTCTGTCTAATTCAAATTCTATTATTCTAATAGGGTCCAAAGTCTTTTTGTTTGCTTTTTTTGTTTTGTTTTTTGGGGGTCTTTTTGTAGGCCAGATACCAATTACTAGTGTTACCAAGGAGATCTTAAAGAGCAAAATACATTTTCGAGAGCAGAGATTCAAAATTTAATGTATGAGTTCAACACAGGTTAAGTGTAAATGAAAGTCAGCTGTCTTTGGATTAAGCACTACTATAAACTTTTTTTTAGAAGATTAAACACGGAAATAAAGCAAGGATTCCAAATGCTGTCCTTTTTCCAGAACAGCCCAGGGGCTTTGCAATCTGGACTTAAGTCTCCTCTGGTTGGGTCAGAATCAAGGCCGTCTCTAGGGGTTGAGGGGTGTGTGGTATGGTGGGAAGTGGTAAATTAAGATTTAACCTAAACCCTGAGTTGAAATCTTGCCTTTGGCCCCTATTAGCTAGCTAAACTCCCTTATAATACAAACAATAAAGCCAGACTTCCTGGAATATTGGGAAGATTTAATAAACCAAAGGAAAAGAAGACACATTGAAAAATTGGCATATTCTGTATATACAGGTTCTCATTATGAAGTTGTGATCGGATGTTGGATCTTGCTGCAGGAGCAAAATCGACAAAGGCTGAAAGTGAGAGGAGATCAGAATTTAATGCATAATCAAAAACTGTGTGTACGATCACATTTAATAATCTAAACCAGCATTTTACTGCAGGAGTCACTAACTCAAATGCTGGGGGGGGGCCAAGTGCCCCAAATGGAAGCCCATGCAGGGGTCAAGGCCACACTCACCTCCAGCTGATGTTGCCTTTGCAGGAATGAGGTGTTCTGTTTCTCCAAGCTTAAAATATGGATTTTAAAGTGAAACCAGCTAATTGTTACATGCTATTAGTTTAAATTTTTTCTTAACGTAGAACAAGCCAGGGGGCCCGGGTGGCTCAGTTGGTTAAATCTGGCTCTTAATTTCAGCTCAGGTCTCACAGTTCGTGAGATCAAGCCCTGCTTTGGGCTCTGAGCTGATAGTGCGGAGCCTGCCTGGGATTCTCTCTCTCTACCCCTCCCCTACCTGCACAGGCCCACGTGCTCAGGCTCTCAAAATAAATAAAGTTAAAAACAAAACACTGAGCAAGCCAAATAAAGCACGTATGCAGTTCACCAATTTAAGGCCTCTGTTTTACTGTATGGGGATTAAATGTAAATTGGAAGCAGTTCTTAAAAATGATTCTGAGTATCACATTTACACAGCTGACAATACTATTTATTGTCTTCTGGTTTTGTGATATCTGTATGCGTTCATGATATTCCCTGATACTTTTTTTTCAAGGGCATTACGAATAATGTTGAGCTGGGGCACCTGGGTGGCTCAGTTGGGTTGGCTCAGGCCATGATCTCTTGGCTCATGAGTTCGAGCCCCATGTCGGGCTCACTGCTGTCAGCCTGTCAGCGCAGATTCCGCTTTGGATCCTCTGTCCCCTTCTCTCTGTCCCTCCCCCACTTGCATTTCCCACCTCAGAAAAAAAACCCCCGAATAACGTTGAGCTGAACACAGCCAGAATGGAGTCCTTTAGGACACAGTGAGAAACTTCCCTCTAGGTTAATGTTCATCCAATAATCTGCACTCTGAGGGGATGCTGGTTTGGCCACTTACCAGTTTGCCTTATCTGACCTTCAGGTTCCCATCGTGTCCGCCAGGATGCCACGGAAAAAAAGCTCATCGAATGCTTTTCTCATGAAGTCAGACATGCCAGGTGTACCACCGTTCCCCAAACTGCCATTATTTTGAAGTAAAATACGAAGTTAGATGTCACTTTTTAAAGAAGTGGTGCTGAGCCTTTATAATCCCACTTCCTGAACGTCCGTGCTCGTCAACAGGTTGACAGCACATTTCCACAGCACTTTATTTGCAACACCTTCATCTCCACCCTCCTGACTTCCTTATGCCAGTCCTGTGACATAATTCCTCCAGTTTTGGCTGAGGTCTGCTTCAAGCTTACAACTGTGGTTTTCCTTTATCTATGATATTTATCCTTGCCTCTCTTTTTAATTTTTTTTAAGTTATTTTTTTTTTAAATGTTTTCATTTATTTTTGAGAGGAGGGAGGGGCAGAGAGAGAGTGGGACACAGGATCTGAAGCAGGCTCTGCACTGATGACACAGAGCCTGATGCGGGGCTCGAATCACAAACTGTGAGATCATAACCTGAGCCGAAGTCGGACGCTTAAGCGACCGAGCCACCTGGGCGCCCCATCTTGCCTCTCTTTTTTAATTACCAGCAGCCCAGCTTCTCAGAGGAGATGGCTTTGTTGGTACAAGCTTCTCTGGCTGCTAAGATTCTAGGTCACTGAAGGAACATCACATGCAGACTTGAGTGACTGAAGGACAGCTGGTGAGGGTTGGCCAGGCCGATCTCCAGGCGCTATTTTGAAATTTGCTTCACCTGTTTTCCATGTAGCCCATGTCCTTTTTCTCTCTGTTCTCTGCCCCCAAGAGCCCAGTGTCTTCTGATGGAAGTACCCCTGTCCTTCAGCCAGATCAGCCCCCCCATCCACCCCCCCCCCACCATCTTTTGCTTGTTTTTATCTCCTATTCCAGTATTCTTCCTAGCCCTCCATCAGATCACTCATTCCCCTTCCAGGTGAACAGTTTTCTGGCTGCCTCCGGTGGGAAGATGGGCAATCACATTTAAGAACAGAACTTCTCATTACCTAGAACCATGTTCCCAAGAACATGGGGGTGCTGCTATTAAAAAAACAAAGGAGGTGGGGGGAAGCCACATAAACAGTAAATACTTAGAATTTCCAGATTAAGAAAATCTTTTTTTTTTAATGTTTATTTTTGAGAGAGAGAGAGAGACAGTGTGTGAGTTGGGGAGGGGCAGAGAGAGAGGGAGACACAGAATCCAAAGCAGGCTCTAGGCTCTGAGCTGTCAGAGCCTGACGTGGGGCTCAAACGCATGAACTTCGAGATCACGACGTGAGCCGAAGTCAGACGCTCAACCAACTGAGCCACCCCAGCGACTCTAGAATTTCCAGATTTAACACAGTCCCGATTTTTTGAGCACTTCAGACCATCCTAAAGGTTTCTGACAGATAGTAATTTGTAATTTTTTTTAAGCTTATTTATTTATCTTGAGAATGAGAGGGAGAGAGAGAGAGTAGGGGAGAGGAAGAGAGAGGGAGAGACAGAGTCCCAAGCAGGCTCCATGCCATCAGCAAGGAGCCTGACTTGGGGCACGAACCCAGGAACTGCGAGATCATGCCCTGAGCCAAGATCAAGAGTCGTACACTTAACTGACTGAGCCACCCAGGCACCCCAGTAATTTTGTAATTTTACTAAGACCTGGATTTGAATTGTAGCTTGGTTGTAAATCTTAACTAATTAAAACTTGCTTCGTGAGGAAAATGGCTCTTCTGAAAAGAAAATCAGCTTGCTAGCATTAATGACATTAGGGACGAAAAAGCAAAGATGTCCAAAGAAAGGATAGGTCTTAGCCAGAAAAAAAGGAGTTTTGGATAAATTAAAGACTAGAATGATGAATTTTGCTGTGCTGGGAATAAGTCCACCGGATACTTCATAGGGAAACAAGGAAGTTCATGAAAGTTTTAGTGGTTGCTTGAGCCAGGACAGCATTTTTTTCCAGTGAGATAGAGTTTTGGAGAAGGTTGAAAAGGGGGTTAACTTGCAGTGGGAGGTGAGACATTAAAAAAAAAAAAAAAAAAGGAAAAAGCCAGAAGCCTCTATAACCCTTTCTGTATTTATGGGTTGGGGGATTTATGGAGCTGTCTGGATGTTCCTCTCCGGAATGTCAGGGCTCCGATGTACCCCTGTCATTGGATGTGTTCAGGCAGGTGCTGCATGGGCAGCTGTCAAGAGTATTGTGAAAGAAATTCCTGCATTTGGTTTCTGGGTGACCTGATTCGTTGATGTTTAAGTGTCTATCTCTTCCTTACCACCCTTCCTTCCTGCTGCCTTCTTTTGTGTGTACATGTGCCTCTTAGCCAGAGGCAGTGACATTGAACTGAAAGAAGCAGAGGTTTATGGTCCGCTGTTCCTCGCACCTGAAAATACTGGCTGCTGCTGGGGTCCCGGGCCAAACTTCAAAGCAAGCAGTTACTTTGCCTTCCCATTTCTGTTTTTGAATCTCCTCTCCCTGTTACACCCCCACATGCCATCCTCTGGTTATCCACAATTGCCCCCTAGACCCGTCTCCCAGCGCTGTAAAACTCTACTGCTCACCTGCCTTACTAGGGCAGTGTTTTCTAGTGCAGGCAGTTTGGCAGATGACAGTAATTTACATACACTTCAGGGGTGAACGAGGGTTGGTGTTTTGAGTGTTGGTGTTTTAAAATCAAATGAGGCTTGGTGGTTGCCAGAGGCTGGGGGAAAGGGATTGGTGTGTTAATGTTTAATAGGTACCGAGTTTCATTCATTTTGGGAATGTGACAAAGTTCTGGAGATAGATGGGGGTGACGATTGCAGAATAATGTGAGTGTACTTAATGGCACAGAACTGTACTCTTAAAGCAGGTTGAAATTTTATGGTGTGTGTATTTTACCACGACTAAAAAAAGAATGAAGTCAAATGAAGCTTTCATGAAGAATATGGCACAATCAGTACAAGATCTTGTAGAAAATTTGGGAAATACAGAAGTACAAGAAAACAGGAATCACAACTCTCCCCACTGCTAACATTTTACAATTCACCGTATTTGTATAGCCTTCCAGCCCTTTCTTCTGTGTATATTTATTTTTTTATATGTAAGTGGGAGTAAACTATGCATACTGTTTTATAGTTGTCACACACTGTCTCATGAGTATTCTCCTATGGCATTTACTATTCATCAAGACATCAGTTTTTTGCGTTTTTTTTTTTTAATTAAAAAAATTTTTTTAATGTTTGTTTTTGAGAGAGACAGAGACAGAGCATGAGTGGGGGAGGGGCAGAGAGAGAGAGGGAGACACAAAATCTGAAGCAGGCTCCAGGCTCCGAGCTGTCAGCACAGAGCCTGACGCGGGGCTCATACTCACGAGCTGTAAGATCATGTCCTGAGCCGAAGTCGGACGCTTAACTGACTGAGCCACCCAGTCGCCCCAAGACATCATTAAACAGTTACTTGATGCTCCATCATTCCTGACCCCCAGATAAGGCCCCTTTCCCAGTATCCATTGTATGTACTTTCCTTATGACCTCTATATTTATTTCATACCATTTCTCAGAGTTTATGATATGTATGTTTTGGCAGTATTTGATATTTGTCTCCTCACAAGAGTGTAAACTCCATGAGGATGGGTTCTGGTGTGGGTTTACCTTACCATGGTATCCCCAGTGCCTTCGTGGCGTGCCGTAGGTATGCAAACAAAAAGTGATTAGGCGAATACACGGTTACACATTCCCTTTTCTGATTTTTGCTCGTAAAGTATATATAAAAGCTCATTTAAAAAAAATCTCATTTGTGTATAGATAAAACTTTGTACAAATTCATAATAATTTCCTTATTAAAAATGCCTTTAATCCAATGTGTTTAGTGTTCCTTTATAATTATTAAAATAACACATGCTCTACGTGGGGTTTCTGAAAACATAAAAAAGAAGAAAGAAGAAAGATCACTCACAATCCTTTTTCTGGGGTCTGGAATAGTTTAAATAGATGATAATATCTGTTCCTTAGAACTTTGAAAGAAGTCGCCTATGAACCTGCCTGAGCCCAGTGCCTTTTTGGGCAAGTGGTGATTTGACAATAACAATGTGTAGATATTATGTGATTATTGTTAGATTCAAGTTTTTTACTTCTTTTTTAAGTGTATTTATTTATTTTTAATATTTATTTATTTTTGAGAGAACGAGTGTGTAAGGGGCAGAGAGAGGGAGCTAGAGGATCCAAAACAGGCTGTGTGCTGACAACCAGAGAGCCCAATGCAGGGCTCAAACTCGTGAACCCCGAGATCATGACCTGAGCCGAAGTCAGGTGCTTAACCGACTGAGCCACCCAGACAACCCCCCTGGGGTTTTTTTTTTTTTTTACTTCTTAATTAGTTTTGATCTTTTGTATTTTCCTCTGAGAGTATCTGTTTCAAACTAGTAAGCTTTTCATTGGTGGAATTCTGAGGAGCTACTTTGTGAGCAAAGTTTGTACCCTTAACCAGTCTGTGAAGGAGTAACTAGCTTGCAGTCGCCGGGAAAATCAGAGGCTTCAGATGATGAAGAAACCTGGTTTCTGGGAGAGGGGCAGCAGAGGGCGGAGCTGTATTAAGCACACTCCATACAGGAATCTGAGAATCTCTTGGAAGGAGTTGCCAGAGTGTTTCAGAATGTTCTTGTGAGGAGTAATGAGATGGTGCGTGTAAAAGGTTTAGCGCTCACTAAATGACTATTTTCATTATTCTTCTCTGCTAAACACCCTAATAGCACCCCCTGGATGGGGAAGACAAGGGCCCGGCCCTTGAGGGGCCCGTTGTGTGTAGGGCCCATGTGTGCATAAACAAATATTAAAAACTCATGGATGGAGAGAGGATTAGCTCTCTGCCTGAGGAGAAAGTCTCACGCCCATGAAACAGTTGCAGGTACACATTAAAGAGAAGTGTTGGAGTTGGCCAGAGGAGGGTGTCCCAGACAGAAGAAATAAACCTGTGTGGTGGGTGAAGGGATCAGAATGTGGCGTGTTCCAGGGCAACATAGAGTACCTGTCATTTGTCATAGATGTAGCGATGCCAGCTGGAAGCTGGAAAGGCAGGTCGGGGCTAGATTGTGAAGGCCGAAAAAGTTTGTGCTGTACCTAATAGCAGTTGGGAGCCATTGAGGGTTTTAAGGCTGAGAAATAGTATCACAATCATGGTTTAAGAGATGGGACAATGAGAGGGAGGAGACCCAAGGGCAGGAACAGCTTGTGGATGGTTGTGGTTGCTGAGATGAGAAACAGAGAAGTCCTGGGCTGGGAAAGCAGACCAGGGGAGCCCAGAGGAGTTTGGGAACTGAGTGGTTAGTAGAGCGGAAGTGAGAAGTAGAGAGGAGATGAGTGACCTCAGGCCACTGGGGGTCACACGGCACTTTATAAGAATTGGGATGGGCTCCATCTGGGCCCTTCCTTCTTTTGTCTCATCTCTCTGGCTCCTGGCTCCAAACTTGACCCTCCCCCCAAACCGATACCTTGAGCTAACTAGGTCTTTGTTAAGCTTTTGCTTTGACATATACCCCTTAGGTTTTATTTGTGGCCCTATCCCATTTCTGACTAATGATCCTTACGCTTGGAACCCATGCCCATGAATACGGAGTTAGCCCATTTCTCTTTACCGGTATGGTCCCAGGCACCCACTCAAATGGGTTTACCAGAACTGTGCCCTTTGCCCAGCACACTGCCAAAGCTTTAAAGTGGGGAGCTGGCTTGATAATGATGTCATTAGCCGCCGATATAAGAAATCCAGGAGAGGGGCACCTGGGTGGCTCAAGTCAGTTAAGCGTCTGACTTCGGCTCAGGTCATGGTCTCACAATTTGTGGGTTCGGGCCCTGCAGTGGGCTCTGTGCCGACAGCTCAGAGCCTGGAGCCTGCTTTGGATTCTGTGTCTCCCTCTCTCTCAGCCCCTTCTTGCTCATGCTCTGTCTTTCTGTCTCTGCCTCTGTCTGTCTCAAAAATAAATAAACATTAAAAAAAATTTAAATTTAGGGGAAGAAGCAGGTTTGAGGATAGCAGCAACCTCAGTTTGGACATGTTTGAGATTCCCTTGGGATAAACAGGTGGAGACAGCAGGCTGATAGAGCCCAGAAAAGAGGGCGGGTGAGGAATGAATGAGGAACCATTGTATATCAGACATTGTCTAAGTTGTGGGAGCAGATGAGCTCATCCTTGAGGGAGGACGAGAAAGCCAAGGGCGGAGCCAGCCCTCAAATTTAGGGGACAGGCAGAGGGGCCCCGGGTCAGAGACCAGCAGGGACTAGTCATGGAAGCTGAAGAGCTGGCAGAGGCAAGGGAAGAGTTCTGGGGAAGAGATGGTGTCACAAGGTAGAAGGCAGAGGGGACTGAAAACTGGGCAGTGGATTTGCCATTAGAAATCAGCAGTGATGGGGCACCTGGGTGGCTCAGTCGGTTAAGCGTCCTACTTCAGCTCAGGTCATGATCTCACAGTTTGTGAGTTGGAGCCCCGCATCAGGCTCTGTGCTGATGGCTCAGAGCCTGGAGCCTGCTTTGGATTCTGTGTCCCCCGCTTCTCTCTGCCTCTTCCCTGCTCATGCTCAGTGTCTCTCTGTCTCTCAACAATAAATAAATGTTAAAAAAAATTATAATAAAAAAAAAATCAGCAGTGACCTCGCTGAGAATGGATTCTCTAGAGTTGCCAAGCCCAAGCCAGACAGTAGGGAGCCAGCGAGTGAGCGGGGGCAAGGAAGAGGTGGTGGTGAGTCAGCGAGCTTGGTGCTGAGGAAAGAAAGCAATTGCTTGAGGTTACAGGGCTGACTCTGTACATTGAGGAGAAGGAAGAGGGGCAGTAAAGGAAGACACTCCTGTGTAGGTTGTCACTGTTGTAAGTGCTTCATCTGTGGTCCTGCCAGACTTCATCATGGATCTGTGAGGGGGACACTCTGCTCTATATTACACAGATGAGGAAACTGAGTCACAGAGAGGTTAAGCAGCTCCTAAAGGCCACACAGCACTTACATGGCAGGTTTGGGGTGCGAGAGCACAAGTGGAGGAGTTGGTTGTGGGAGTTGGGGTGCCAACTTCTGAGCCTTGACGGGGAGGAGATGAGGAAAACCAAGGGACGAGTGACCGGAAGAGTCCTTACCGGATGCCCTCATCTTGTGGTGGAGATAGACAAGGCTGTCGAGAACGAATGGCTCTGGGTGTAGAAAAGCTGGCAAACTTGGGAAAACACTGCTGTGGGCACCAGTAAGGGAGCTGAAAGAGGGTCACTGAAAAGACTTCCAGGCAGCAGAATCCTCAGATGCCTGGGTGGGCAGAGGACTGGAGACTGGGTTAGGGGGGCAGCATAAATCAAGAGCGAGCTGAGAATGTAGTCATTGCTGCAGTGAGATTATAACTGATGAGACTGACTCTGCAGTGTAGGCTAGACAGTGAGTGAAATGGACAAAGGCGGAGAGCCTGGGAGAGCACTGCACATCTGGAGGAAAGGGAGCTGGATGCTGGGACTGAGAACATGGGAGGAACTGAGCTAAGAGATGATGCCAAGCCCAGGCAGGCTACCAGCGCACTAAGGCCAGGGGGTTTGTGCAGGCATTGCTAGGTTGTGAAGTCACATTCCAGTGGGGCCTAGGTGTCCCCAGATGCACCTTGCTGAGAGGATAGCCATGTGGGCATGTTGGCTCGACAGGCTGAATGTAAACAATTGTAAGAGGCTGTCAGATTCCCCAGGGTCAAAGAGGTGGCTGGGTGAAGTGAAAGGGTAGGAAGCAAGATTTCTAAGTTTGCAATTTGGGATTTGGGGGTACTTGGGCATTAAACATTCAGGAGGCTGCCATGCTAAGGTGAACTGGAGGTAAAGGTCCGCAGTAAGGAGGGCATTCTGGAACCAGGTGGGCAATCTAGCCAAGCGGTGAACACCTTTAGGGGGCTGGCAGGAGTTGAGGCAGAGAGAGACGGAAGATACATTTTGTTCTGTGGCCTGGAGGTTCGTGAATGTCAGTTTGTAGAGGGAGCAGCGGGAGGCAGAGTCAGATGAGCTCACGCAACAGTGGGTCTACCAAGATTGAACCAGGGTACTCCCAGGTGTTTTCTACCACGACTGCTTGGCATCTAGCGGCATCTTCTGGATCCTTTGCCAACATCATTTTCCCAGTTGTTGTTTGCCTCCAGAGCTGTGCCCTACCTGATGAATATTGATTGATGGCATTCTGTCTTCCCTCTGAGGGCCAGGTGAGATGAATGTGCAGGGATTTCAGTGAGTGAATCCTGGGCGGCGGCGGCGGGGGCGGGGGTGTGTGTGTGGGGGAGACAATGATTCTGTAACCCGCAATAAAAGGTATATAGAAAGAGATTTGACCCGAGTCTTCACAGAATTGGCTGCATTAATGTAGCTTTCAATCATGCTTAGATTATAGAGCCTTTTCCTCGTGGTCACTCACATTTAATAGCATTTCAGAATTAAGGCATTATCGCACGACATTGACAGAGCCCCGTAACAAAGGCTGTTTAATTGGAAAAACCATCCCAGAACCATTTTTTTAATAAGGAAAGAGGCTGTGCAAACTTGATTTAGCCTACTTTGTTATCTGAGTCCTTAAAGTCACCAAGGTTTCAGCCAAACCCTTTTTAAGTCGGGAAGACAGAAGCTCGTTAGCACTGAATTGTTGACTCAGGAGCCGAGTAGAGATGGGAATTAGGGGCCCCCTAGTCCAGTTCACAAAGGAAACTGCCGTGATGAGGCTCACTGGTGCATCTGGGCCCCTCCAGTTTCCTTTTCGACGCTCCTCCCTTCTCCCACCAATCTGAACGTTACAAAGGAAATAACCTTCATCAGGGTTCCGTGGCTCTGTTTCTGGCACAAAGGTGCCCAGCCTCGCACAGCCTTGTCTGTCATTCTGTGACTACGGGAAGGAAAAGCATTGTTGTCTTGGGAAAGACGATGTCGAATTTTCTGGGATTTTTGCGTTTGTTTTGGTTTTGGTACTTCTAGTAAGATAACATTACAGGTTATTTCCTGATATAGACCTACAACTTTACTTTTTAAATGAAACCGATATTCTGTCTATTCCACAAATACTTAACGAGTTTCTGTTATGTGCCTAGCCCTATACTAGATCATGTACCCAGAGCTCAGTCAGCATTTTATTAGTATCCATGAGGGATTCTGGTCCACAAAACAGGCTCCAAAACACATTTGTTTTCTTCACTGACATGCGAGCCCCGTGGTGACGTGTGTTGTGCGTGCCTCTTGTAGAGCTGGGGAAGCTGGGGGTTACCTCCACGTGGTTCTGTTTGGTCAGAGCGTCCACCTAGGGTGAGGGGTCCGAGTTCGGTGGAACAGTTAAGTGGGTCTGAGCCACATCTTTGACAGTGTGCCTGACGCCTAGCCAAGGTGCTGTAGGTACCAGGGCTAAGTTCTAAGAGTAGGTGTGGGAAAAAAAAAAAAAAAAAAAAGGACAGGACGAGAAGATGGGTCAGGAAGGAGACAGCAGCATGATCAGCGAGCGGGAGCAGGGTGAGAAAAGAAGGATCTGTCACAAAGAGGTGGTGACAAGGTATCACTTGGACTTGGCTTTCGGTTCATGAGTGTTAAGAGTCACAGACGAAGGCTCCATCCCTTTGTTCACAGAAGAATAAGCAGTCTCACCGGAGGCAAAGTCTGTTTGACTTGTAACTCCAACATGCATAAGGAAACAGGAGAAATAATGTCTAACAAATGTGATTGGTGAATGAAGGTAAAGACTTACTGAAAATCTGCCTTCAGCTTAGTTAGAAATTCTATTTTATTTTTATTATCATTATTATTTTTTAGACAGGAGTGAGTGGGGAAGAGGGTCAGTGGGGGGGGGGGAGAGAGAGAGAGAGAGAGAGAGGGAGAGAGAGGAAGAGGGAGAGAATCTTAAGCAGGCTCTATGCTCAGTGCAGAGCCCGATGCAGGGCTGGATCCCACGACCCTGGAATCATGAGCTGAGCCGAAATCAAGAGTCAGACGCTCAACTGATTGAGCCACCCAGGTGCCCCTTGGTTAGAAAATTTCTAAGGAAGGGATCTAATGTACAGCATGGGGATTATAGTTAATAATACTGTCCTGTGTGCTTGAGATCCACTAAGAGGTTAGATCTTAAGTGTTCTCACGTAAAACATGGTTACTATGTGAGGTGATGGACGTGTTAATTGTCCTGATTGTGCTAATCATTTAATAATATATGCATGTATCAAATCACCATATTGTATACCTGAAATAGATATAAGATTTGTCAGTTATAGCTCAATAAGTTGGGGAAAAAGAAAGAATAAATAGCCGAACATCAGAAAGAAAAGAAAAAAGTTTCTAAGGAAGAGGTTATGATGGTGATTAAGCCACAGGAAGGCCTGTTGGCTGTTGTAACTTTTGAGTAGAATGGTAAGGCTCTTCACACTTTGGGAGAGCTTCCCAACTCCATCTTGTCTTTTCTCCCTTCCCCTATTTGCCTCTAACATTTACCTCTGGGCCACAGGGATCCCTAGAATCACTGAACACTTAGAACTTTGAATCCTTGAATATTTACAGTAGCTAATCTGGCTGGGGTGCAATTTTGTGTTTCACCAGGAGGAACCATCACTTAACTACATCCTGAAATCTCTTTCATTTTAGAGTTTTGCAATATATTTTTATTCATTTTCATTGCCTCCTTTTTTACTTCAGTAAATTTGGAATCTAATAAATTAATTTTACTCAAAAACAAGGGATTGGGCCTTTACTCACTTCCAAAAGCCCCCTGTAAGGGGAAATTATGTTTAAAATAATTTCATTTTCAGCAGGAAGAAGTAGAAAAGAATGAAATGGCTCCTGAGCCACAGGAACCTGAAAGCACATCACTTCTTGTGGTTTTTCCTATTTGATAACCATGCTTTCTGGAAGATGCAATTTTCTGCTTCCATTTCTGTTGTCGACATGCCAGGATTTCCAGCAAAGTGGGCCCAGTGTTTCACTAGAGGTTACTTTTCCTTGGAAGCAATTCAAAAAAAATCATCATTCTGTTTCTCCTTTTTCATTTGACATTTGACTAAAACAGTGCTTTGGCAGCTAGACAGGAGCTCTTAGGAGCCTCAGTATTTTTTCTCCCAATCTTTGCCTTTCAAGAAGTGCCTTTTCAGACTGTGGCTTACAAGTGAGTATAGAGATAAAAACACAGACGTGATTGCTTAGAGACCAAAACTCTAGGGAAAAGGGGAGAATACCTGGCAAGGGGAAACCCTGGACATTCCAGCTCTGTCCCCATATGTGGTCACCCATTTTAGTGTTGTGCCCTCTGGTTTCTTTGTTGGGTCTACTGCCCTGCTGCGTTTCTAGCTCCAGGCTCTCCTGGTTATATTCTTTTTTTTTTTTTTCTTATTTAGAGAGTGCAAGCGAGGGAGGGGCAGAGAGGGAGGGAGGGAGGGAGAGAGAGAGAGAGAGAGAGAGAGAGAGAGAGTCCCAAGCAAGTTCCGAGTTTACCAGCTCAGAGCCTGACACGGGACTCGATGCCATGACTCTGAGATCATGACCTGAGCCGAAATCAAGAGTCACATGATTAACAGACTGAGCCACCCAGGCGCCCTCTCTTTGTTATATCCTATCTTTGTGCTGCACCAAAGCTGGTGAGTGTTATGCTGTGTCCTAATTAATTCTCACTTTTAGTCCTTTCATAGAAACAATTCCTAGAGGTCATCCAGAATTTTACTGTTTAATACTTCAGAGGTCCTAATCATAATCCCACTTGTTGTCAACTATAAAATCCTATTTTTCTAATACAAATTCCTTTCTACCATCCCCCACCTTTCATATTTTTATTCATCTGTTTCTTTCTTCTACTTTTGCTCTTGATTCCATGAACATATCACTTCTTCCAGGAAGCCCCCGTTCCCCAAATAGGGCTTAGATATGCCTTGCATGTACCTAACAGTACCTTATACTTCCCATATCTTAATACTGTCTATCAAATTGCATTTTTCATTAATTACCTCACTCACTGGACTGTGAGCTTCTGGAAGCTTAGAAGCAAGTCTTTGTTAATCATCTTTGTCTCCATCTAGTCCAATGCTGGCACAAGGTGGCATTCAATAAATACTTGTTGAGTTGTGTATATTCTTGTCTCATCTTGCTCTTTCAGTTGTAAACACTGTATTTGTTTTTAGTCTTTCCTCTACGCTCTCTTTGTATACTTCCTCCTCCTTAAAAAAATCTTCCTTCTTCCTTAATGAACACTTAATTAAGCTCTTATTCATTCCATCACTGTCCTTTTTATTTCCAGGCTTCTCTTCGGAATAATCCACACTCACCATATCCAAGGCTTTCCCCCCTCTGACGTCCAGGCTGATTGTATGTTCCCCCTATAGCTTTTCTCAGCACTTTGATGCATTCTTTTGCTAAAAGACTTCCAGGTTACTGCAGTCATTGTCATGTGTGTTTCAGTCTCTCATTAGACAGTATCCCTGTGAAACACACAGACTCCACATCCACAGATCCAGACGTGTGGCATTTATTCTAGAGATGTGTGTTAAGTAAACCAACATTTGTAGGAGACTTGTTAAATAACCCCTCTACAATGAATCTTTGTTTATCATAGTGGTGGCACAATTTATTATTATTATTTACACAGACATTAATTTGGTACCATCATGTTCAACTACCAAGAACAAATTAGAATGCAGTTAAAATCTTCTCTGAATTTGGGAGGGCAAACCATTCTAATTAGAGTTAATGTCCTTGCTGTAACATGAGTGACTTTATGCCAGTGGAGGTAAAAAGAGAAATTAAAAAAAAAAAATTTTTTTTTTTCCTATTTCATTTTTCTCTGTTCTTTTACTTACTGGTAAGGATAAGAAGAAGAAGGTGCCAGAAGAGAAATAGTTATCTGAGAACATCTGTCATCCGTTCATTGCCTGGGGACCTGGTGGGTAGCTGGAGAACCTGCCTCGTTATCATTTTTTCTTTTGGTCTTGTGTTGAGCCATAGTTTCTCTGGGAAATTGACCAAATCTTTCTTTGCCTGTTGAATCAGGTGTTGTGTTGAAGAGTCTGTGCTGTGGCAGGGCAGGGGCCAAAATCTTCATCTGTAATCACTCCTTTCTTGAAATGGCTAAGCCAAGGCATCTTTTACTAGAGGCAGAGAGGGTTGCGAGGACTCTGGGAAATTGACAAGCATAACAGACTTTTCAAACAAAAGGAGAAAATGTGCCTTTCCAGGGCATGTGCCATTTTGATGAATTACATCATTGAGTGCTGGCAGTGGTTTGGTTAACAGCTATTTGTTCTTCCAAGTTCTCATAAATTTAGGGGAAGGATTTTTGGTGACTCGTTAATTTTACTGTCTGACTTCACCTCTCTTGAAAGGAAGTTAACATATATCCATATTCAGAAAATTAAACTAGATTTTGTCAGTGAATATAAAAGAAATGACTCTAATATAAAACTTCTGTGTGATTCACAATTGGCTTTCGCCAATCAAATGACAAACCACAGACTGGGGAAAGAGATTTCCAACGCATACAACGGAGAAAAGGTCCATTTTTTTGGTAATGCATAAGCAGCTCTTAAATTTGAGTAAAGAATTTAAACAGAGAGAGAAACATAAACATGTTTATGAGTATAAAAAGGTACGTGATTCCACTTATACGGAAAGAAGTGCAACTGGTAAAATATATGTCACTATTTAGGCTGACAAAAAAAGTTGGTAATACACAGCGTGGGCAAGCATGTAGAGAAGCAGGTACTCGTGTGGTTAGAGGGAGTATAAGCTGATGTAATTTTCTTGGCAGTGTCACTCAGAATTAAAATGTATATAACCTTTGACCTACCAATTCAATTTCTGGGAATTTGTCCAAAAGAATTTACAAATATAAACAAAGATGTCTGTACAAATATATTCATGATAGCAATATTTGTAGTTAAGATGTGAAGCAATATAAATGATTCTGAATAGAAGACTGGTTCAGTAAATTATGAAAAGATTGGTAATTTGTGCTGTGTATAGTATGCTTATATTTAGTCTCTGTGCCCAGTATCAGGTTACCGTTTCTTAACTCCAGACTTGTCCTTCATTGCCTGATCTATGAGGGTGGATCTGTTCCCTTTAAATATTTCTCCTTCACCAGCTGAGAGGTAATAAATTGATAACTGGCCCAGCTTTTTTAAAGCAAGGGGATGGGGAGAGATGATATTTATGCTTGTATAAATATGCACCTGCATGAACATGTTCTGGGAGCTACAGAAGTAGACATTGAGAGGGATTACCTCTAAGGGTAAGACTGAAACCTGGGGAGATAGACTTATTTGAAGTTTCTTACCATGTGCACATTTGATTTCATAGTTAGAGAAAACTACAGAACTTTGGTTAGATGTTAAAGGAAAAAAACCAGACTTGCATCAATGGAAGAACAGACTGTTCCTAGCTGGAAATGTGAAATATTGTAAAGATGTCATTTAATCAAAATTAATTTATAGACTTAATGCAGTCCCAAGGTGGAGTCAGGGCATGGTTTTTATCGTTAAGAAGCTTAGAGTATGGTTTGGGAGACAGAAACATAATGTTCACAGAAAATGCCTTGAACAGTTACAGAGCAGTATATCAAGTGCAAAGCAATAAAATTGAATACATATGTATTTTGGGAACTTGGAGTCCTTTGAGAGAATAGACAGAATGGAGTTAATCAGTAAAGGATAGTTAAAAAAAAAAAAACTTATAAAAGATAAGCTATAACAAGAAGGACTCTTCCCTAAAGTCTGTATTCTCCCCCCACCCCCCAAGATGGAAACTCCCTCTCTCTCAAAGTCCTCTACATCTAGGGAGGGAACTCCTTCCACAGTGTATTTTGTATTTAGAAGACCTATGTGAAAAAGTCTATGAACTGCCCAAATTCTTTGTTCTGTCGTGAGAAACTCTATGAACTGCCCAAATTCTTTGTTCTGTCGCTGAATAAAGTGGCCCAGATGCCTCTACATTTTCACTTTTGAGTTTGCAAAAGACTGAAAATGAAGTAAATCAAGGACAGACGGGATTGGGTTGACCGTACAAGGAGTACAATTGCTTGAAGAATCTGGAAACAATACTGACCACATTTGTTGGCATTAATTCATCGAAGCAATAATGCTGTGTATAAGAAAGTATGTTGTTTAAGAAGAAAAGTCATCAGTTCTGAGTATTTGTTGCAATTGAACTCTAACTTGGAACTGATGAGAAATTCTTTAAAAAAAAAAAAAAAAAGCAAAACCAGAGTATTAAGCATTGGGAGCTTTAAAAAAAATTCCCACAGCATTTGGAAAACATTTTATCATCTCTATGCCGGTTACAAAGATTAGAAGCTAAGTCCTAGATTGTTCGATTTAGAAGGTATGACATGTTGCTCCAACCTGGAACTGGATAGAACTTAAAAAAAATTTTTTTTAATATTTATTTAAATTTGAGAGAGAGAGAGCGCACGCAGGGGAGGAGCAGAGAGAGGGAGACACAGAATCCAAAGCAGGCTCCAGGCTCCACATTATCGGCACAGAGCCCGACACAGGGCTCGAACTCATGAACCAGAACCGTAAGATCATTACCTGAGCCGAAGTCAGACGTTTAACCTACTGAGCCACCAGGTGTCCCAAGGATAAAATTTTTTTAGAAAAAACAATCCCTTTTCTAGGTCTTCATGGAATCTTCATAGTGAATGGGTGAAATGACTTTTAAGATTTTTTTCTCCTGACAAATAAATTGCCTTTATGTTTGGAGTATTTCATGATGATTCTTCTATAATAGCTATAGGGGATAGAAATAGATATTAAAGGAGATCTCACTTGCTAACATTTCTTTAGATAATGTTATCTATTGCATGCCATTAACCATTAGCTGGTTTATAAGCATCACTTACAGCAGTAAGATTCGTTTCCTTTAGAACTCAAGTTTATGAAGCCATCATTTTTCATCCCTTGTGAAACCCCAGCAGAAGAAATGCTGTCTTTTGTGAATAGTCAAAGGTTGTCATGGTTTGGGTGGCTTTATTGTTTTTCTGATCAGTGCAGGTCAGTCAAAATGTTCTACTGAGACTTTTTCTAAAGGCAGATCAATACCTACCTCTGTTTGGTATCACTGAAAAACAAATACAATATCTGCTAATCTGTTCCTTGCCAAAGAGTAGAAAATCGTAGAATTTCAGGGTGGATACTTGTGTAATGTTTGGGTTTATGAGCATTTGTGAGGTCAAATTTTGCCACGTTTTATGAGATAAAAACTAAGAAACAAGAGCAGAGTGTTTCTTTATCATTTAATTAATCTTAACTTAAAAGAAGATGTCGAAATGTGTTCTTCTCTTGCTAAGAGGACAGATTACTGGCAGGGCATATATTTATTAAAAGCCCTAATTTTGGTCTCCAGTTTTCTTAAAACATGAGGAGGTTTTTTTAGTTTTTTGGTTTTTGGTTTTGTTTTTTTAAACATAAAAGGTTACATGGATTCCCTCATATAATAGCAGTTGTACTGTTGAGTTTCGGGTCTGCAGAAAATGTTGGATGCTCATGTGGATGGAAGGACCTTCATAATGACCCTGAGGCCCATGTTTGGGCCCCACCGCCATGCTCTGTTCAGATTTAGCCATAATGACTTCAGTCCAGAGATTTATTAGAACATGGGTTTTTTGAAACAGCCAAATTGGGCTCTAGAGGAGAAAAATCAGGGGTCAGAAATGAAATTGTTCTTCCTTTGTAGTGCATTCCTACTATGAGCAAGCTCTGCGGAACCTCATGAAGACAACAAAAGTTACTACAATTCATTTTGTTTCACAATGTTAACACTGTTTCTGCTAGTACCTTTAGGTACAAAAGCAGGAATGCCTTTGATCAGGAGCCACAGGTATCTATCGGGGTGGCCTGGCTGGTAGAACAGAGAAGTCACGGGTAGATGGACAAAGCTACCACTGAGCCAGTCCCGTCGGTCGGCACCGAGTTTAGCACTGTTGAGGGTCTGCTTTGATGTGTAGTTCAACAAGTATGAAAACCACACAACAGGTATTCTAGTACTCTTGGCCAAGCACCTACCTTTGTTATTGTTTTTTTTTTCTGTCCCCTGGTATATTTTGTGTTATTTATCAAAGTAGAAGTGTCTGTGGAAGTGTCTGAAGACATGCTCATGTCAACTCGAGAATGCTCCAGATGTGATACTTGAAAAATCCCTCCCCCCACTCCCCCACCACAGAACACTGCTATGAGCAGAAGAACCTGTCGAACTTTGTGTGGACCCAGGATTTCCCAAAACTCACTTAGCCATGCAACCTCTGCCTGTTCCCCCCCCTCCTCATCCTCCTCCTTCTTTCTTTTTTCTTCTTTCTTGTTTCTTCTTCTTTTAATGTTTGTTTATTTTTGAGAGAGAGAGACAGGGAAACACAGAATCGGAAGCAGGCTCCAGGCTCTGAGCTGTCAGCACAGAGCCTGATGCCGGTCTTGAACCCATGAATCACGAGACCATGACCTGAGCTGAAGTCAGACTTTTAACCGGCTGAGCCCCCCAGGTGCACCCCCCGCCCTGCCATTGTTCTTAATGAAATGACTAGAAGCATCATGTAGAACACTTTGGGAAAGGCTGATCTTAGATACAATCTGGACTCCAGAAACCTGGTGCATTTATGACTTAGCTATAAAGTGGGGATGCCCTCAGGGATGCCATTCACGACCACTGCCAGGATTGGCATTCTGTGTCTCAGGGAAGGGTGCTAATGCCAAGTACCTCCAATGGCCTTGACAAAGTAGGATTTGTTCTCTGCCTACAATGAATTTTCAAAAGAGAACAAACTTTCTGGTTTCTCTTTATATAAATCATTCTTCATAAAATAATAACCACTCACTTATTCACTTAATCACTACTCAAGGGTTGCATTATTGTCTCCATTATCATAACAAGTGGGATGTAGAGGGGCATCTAGCAAATCTTTGTTCAACTGTCAAGAAATATTTAGGGGTGCCTGGGTGGCTCAGTTGGTTAAGCATCCAACTCTTGATTTCAGCTCGGGTCGTGATCTCATGGCTGTGGGATTGAGCCCTGCATCAGGCTCTGTGTTGATTCTGCATCGGGCTCTGGGGGTTCTTTCTCCCTCTCTCTCTGCCCCTCTGCCACTCGTGTTCTCTCTCAAAATAAATAAATAAGACTTAAAAAAATATTTAGACCACAGCTTTCTTCTGAATCTTAAAATATTGATTATTTCTTATTTTATTTTTTTAAATGTTTATTTTATTTTTGAGAGAGAAGAGAGCATGAGCAGGAGAGGGGCAGAGAGGGAAGGGGACAGAAGATCCAAAGAAGGCTCTGTGCTGACAGCAGAGAGCCCAGTGAGGGGCCCAAACTCACAAATCGTGACATCATGGTCTGAGCAGAAGTTGGATGTTTAACTGACTGAACCACCCAGGCACTCCTCTTTTTTTTTTTTTTTTTTTTTAACGTTTATTTATTTATTTTTGAGGGTGTGGGGAAGGGCAGGGAGGGAGGGAGCGACAGAATCCCAAGCATGTGGGGCTGGAACTCGTGAACCAGGAGTTATGACCTGAGCTGAAATCAAGGATGCTTAACTGACTGAGCCACCCCAGTGCCCCAAGTATCGATTATTTCTAACCACCCAAATTCACAGATAATTTGTAAAATCTCTTAAAAGAATCAGGAGGCTGGAGGAAAGGGAACAAGGCAGGGTAAATACGTGCATGGTGTGGAGGGTAGGTATTCTCCAACTTCGTTCACTAGTTCAGAACGTGTTTTCTGAATTGTCTAATTCTCTGGGAGGCAAGGCTCATTCCTGGTGTGGGAAACAAAGGCAAAAGAAAAAATTAAATTTTCTTACAGCTTACAGGCCATTGACAAGTCATTGAAACAGGCAGGGTGACATTCCTCTAGGAGCTCAGCTGCCTCCATGCTAAGAGCAAAAGGCAGTCTTAGCCCAACAACTCCCCACCGCCCCGATCCTATAAATCTACTTTAACATATAAAACTCCTTCGGAAACTTCTGTTATCTCTGTCTACCCCCTCCCCCCCCCCGCCGCCCAATATATGTTAGCAATCATCCTCCAAGCATATGGCCCACTGATATAAATCTGAAGGGTCTCATGACTAAGGTTTTGTTAGTACCAAATGATCTTTTCCTAACAACAGCTAGCCATCTCAAGGTCCTGGAAACCCTGCTTCCAAAATTCCTTAGAGACTTACAGTATCCCTAACCCCCTCCTAATTTGAAGGTATATAATCAGCCATCTGTCACAACCCCAGTGCAGTTCTTTCTGCCTACGGTTCCTGTCCCTGTGCTTTAATAAAACCATTGTTTTGCACCAAAAATGGCACAAGAATTCTTTCTTGGCCACTGGCTCCAAATCCCAACATTTTCCACATCAGTTGTTCCCTCTAGAATTTGCTGACCAGTGATGTCTTCGTGTTTTTAAAGCAAGGTCTTCATTTTAACAAAATATCTATTTAAGTATGCCTTGGAAATTATGATGGGATTTTTCCCGTAAAGTAGGTTTATGGCTTCTTGTATGGTACCAGTGCTAGGGGATTATTGATGTGTATTTCTTACTGTTTATATATGCCTTCAGGAAGGAAGGACAGCTGTGTGCAAAATGTTTATAGGCTGTAGAGAAGAATGCTATTGATCTGCAAGGATGATCTATTTTCTTCCAGGAGCTCTGACAACAATAATTAACATTTGCATGGGCACCGTACAAAGCACTGTCATAAATAAACACTATAGCATAGGATGCATACAACAGCCCCGTAAGGGAAGCTGTGTGGGCATATTTTCATCTCCATTTACGTTTGATGAAGCTGAAGCTCAAGAAGGTTAAGATTACTTGCCCAGAACCATTTGAAAAGTGGCTTTTTCTGTTTTAAAAATATTTAAAAAACATAGTATGTATTTATTATTTATAGGCCAGTCATTCAGAAATATACAACTGAGAAGTAAGCTGGAACTCTGGGGAATTCCTAGAGCCACATAGTCCATATAGTAGCCACCGGCCTCATATGTTACTGTTGAGCACCCAGAATTGAGATGTGCTGTTTTAAATGCATTCTGGGTTTCAATGACTAAGTATGGAAAAAAAGAATGTAAAATATCCCACTAATACTTGTTTGCATTGATTATATGTTGGAAGGATAATGTTGCGAGTATATTGAGTTAAAATATATTAAGATTAGGGGTGCCTGGGTGGCTCCGTCAGTTAAGCATCCAACTTTGGCTCAGGTCATGATCTCGCAGCTTATGAGTTCGAGCCCCGTGTCGGGCTCTGTGCTGATAGCTCAGAGCCTGGAGCCTGATTCGGATTCTGGGTCTCCCTGTCTCTCTGCCCCTCCCCCGCTCACACTCTGTCTCTCTCTCAAAAATAAACGTTAAAAAAAATTAAAAAATATATATTAATTTCATCTGTCTCTTTTTTACCTTTTTAATGGGACTGGTAGGAAATTTAAAATTATATAGATGGCTCACATAACACTTCTAGTGGACAGCAATGGCCAGCACCATTTCCCGTGGTTTGCAAAAGCATAATTTGTGTCTTACACAAATAATATGCCTTTGTATTTCGCTAACATTCTGGCGTGTGACAGTGCCCCTCACTTTTTTCGGAAGGGCCAGGTTGACCCAAACGTCTCTGTTTTGAAGACTACTTTAAGAAGCTTATATTATTTTATAATTTGACTATAATTTCTGTGTTTTTAATGATCCCACCTTCCAGGAAAGATTTGATCCAGTGGCACTGGACATGTTTGGGGTCCGTGGTGCTCCAAGTGTGAGAGTATGAGTTTGTGTGTGAACACACAAGTGTGTATGCTTGTGCTTGTGTGTGACTGGGAGAGAAGTGGAGAGGAAGATGGGAAACAGATTCTCTAGGGGCCTTTGCCAAACACTGCGGGTCCCCACCCTTAAGAATCTGATTCTTGAAGGGTGGGGAGTAAAGATTTGGATTCTCCCTCTCTCTCCCTCTCCCCTTAAAGAAATCCAGCCCTGTGGGTGAGTCCCTGTTACTGTTGGGAATGCACTGAGTTAGGGCAGGGGAAAAGGCTGAAAATCACATTAGAGAGAAACACTTTATAGCCCTTGACTCGCGGTAGAAAAGAGACCACTGGGAAACATTTTTCTTTTATGAGCCTCTTCTGATTTGTGTCCCTTCCTTTCGTCCCCGTTGGCTACGAGACATTATAAAAGTGGAGCCGGTTGTTAATTGGATGGAAGGCGGAAATCGTGGGCAGCCTACAGGTGTCTTTCTCCACTGCCCAGCCTGTTCCCTGCACATGGCCTGTGCCCCCACCCTTCCCCAGGCTTCGTGGGGCTTCCAGGATAACTGTTACATCAGCAGATGTCGTTAGGCATGTACTGACAGAGTTTGGTCTCATTCAGCCTAATTATTAAAATTCTTGGCAGGAATTCTGTGTGAATCACCTCCAAAAAAAATTTGCATTAAAGTTAATGCTACAAGTCTGACTTCAGCCCACAAAACTGAGAAAACGAAGTCTGGAAATGTGGCCTTAACTCCTCCTTGTCCACAGACTAGTGCCTTTTCCCCACAAAGGGACATGAATTTTATTAAGAACCTGTGTTTGTTGGGGTGGGATGGGGTGGGGGGTGCCTCCGAGGGGTCACGCCAGGAGGGAGTTACTCTGAGCTGTAAGTTAAGGCAGCTGTCAGGCCCTCCGGCTGTGGAGTTAGACATCTTGGGTTTGAGTCCTGCTAAGCCACTTAGGGATTGCATGACCTTGGGCAGGTTCCACGGCCTTTCTGAATCTTAATGTTCCATCTGGAGGATGGGGATAATGATACCTCCAAGAGTTCAGTGTTACTGAACAACACAGTTGACTTTGGAGGGGGGACAGGGCAGAGTAAGACAGCCCCTTGAGGCAGTAAGCTTTCTGGTGGCATCGTTTTCTTTTTCTTTTTTCTTTTTTTTTTGAAGTTTTTTGATTTGTTTTGAGACCGAGAGAGAGTGCCAGTGTGTAAGCCGGGGAGGGACAGAGACAGAATCCCAAGCAGGCTTCGCCTGGTCAGCACAGAGCCCGAAGTCACCAACTGTGAAATCGTGACCTGAACCAGATGCTTAACTGACTGAGCCACCCAGGTTCCCCCAGTGGCATCTTTTTCATACCTATTGTCTCCCTAATGGTCTGTGCCTGCCTCCATATAGCTATGCTTAGGACCTTCACCGTGAGTTTTGGGCTTCACAAAGACATTCTGATACCTTCTGCTTGAAGATTGTAGATATCAGAAGTTGATATTGGAAGTTTAAGAAATTTTGTTTTCCTGTTACTGCTATAGTTAAAAAAAAATTTTTTTTAATGTTTATTTATTTTGAGAGAGAAAGAGGGAGAGAGAGCAGGGGAGGAACAGAGAGAGAAGGGGAGAGAGAATCCCAAGCAGGTTTCATGCTGTCTGCACAGATCCCTCCGCAGGGCTTGATCTCATGAACCCTGAGATCATGACCTGAGCCGAAATGAAGAGCCAGATGCTCAGACGACCCTGGCGCCACCCTGGCGCCCCTAACGCTATAGTTTTTTTTAAGAATGATAGAGCTCACGTTGATTTATGTCTGGGTAGGATCACAGATATTTGTTCTTTGTGTGTGTGAACAGTGGTTAAGATTGGTGAGAGGTAGGTGGTGAGTAGTAATACTTTCCCTTGGTTTCAGGTTCAGTCTTGACTCATCAGCTGGAGTAAACACCCGGGGGTATTTTTGGGACCATGACCATGGAACGGCTGGAACCTCCTGCCAGCATCACTGTCCAGCTGACAGATGGCACTGCATCAGGCTGTGTTTAAACTCCCAAGTTGAGGGGGGAACTTTCCTGATGAGTGTTTACAGGACAAAATCCAGTTGATTCAGATTTAGCTAACATTTATTGAGTCCCTACAGCTTGCCCTCTGGCACCTTGCTGGTTTTAACTGACAAAGCGTCCTTTAGTCCTATGTTGTCTGAGGTAGGTTCCAGTGAGGAAGCGAGAGGTCATGGCAGCTGCAGTACTTGAGTCACTCTGAGTCGGGGCAGAGCTCGCAGGTGAAACCAGCTGGCCTATTTCCCAGGTCAAGGTCCTTCCCTGGCATGAACTGCAGAAAAGGAAGAAGATAACGTTGGCTTGTAACAGTGGGTACTGTTATCCACTCCACTTAGATATCATACCCTCTCCTTCCAGATTCCTGAATTTGGAGAGGCTAAGTGGGTACAAATTTGAATGCATGTCAGCCTTCCTTTTTTTTTTTTTTTTTTTTTTTTAAATTTCATTTATTTTGGGGAGAGTGCAAGTGGGGGAGAGGCAGAGAGAGGGAGACAGAAGATCCAAAGTGGGCTCTGCGCTGACAGGCTGACAGCAGCGAGCCTTCTGTGGGGCTCAAACTCAGGAACCATGAGATCATGACGGGAGCCAAAGTCAGACACTCAACCGACTGAATCACTCAGGTGCCCCCCCTCCCCCACCTTTTTAAGTTTGTTTATTTTGAGACAGAGATGGAGAGAGCAGGCAGAGGAGGGGCAAAGAGAAAGCAAGCAGGGGAGGGGCAAAGAGAGGGAGAAAGAGAATCCCAAGCAGGCTCTGCACTGTCAGGGCAGAGCCTGATTCAGGGCTCGAACTCAGTAATTGTAAGGTCATGACCTGAGCTGAAACCAAGAGTGGGACACTTAACCAACTGAGCCACGCAGACGCCCCATGAATGCATGTCGGACTTCCTAAAGTCCATGCTTGTTCCTCGGAACCTCTGCCTCTTAGAAGGTGCTTCTAGCCCCACAGATTGGGTCATTTTTTAACATCTGTACAAGAACAACCCCGAGCTTTTAAATATTGCAAACCTTTCTTTTTTGAAAAGAAAAAGGCAGAAATTTTTGGCCCTCTTCTTTGTAGGCGTTGGCTTTTGAGTGGTTTTTGGCCTTCTTATAAAGTGCTAAAGTTTAGGCCCAGTCCCAGTGGTAAGAATGAAAAATTAATGTCATTCATTTTTCTTCCTCTTTGACCAGCAGATCCCTTTTGCCTGTAAATAAACTCACCACCTACATGCTAGCCACAGTTTGCCAACAGTCTTCTGTGAGGAGAGAGGTTTTCTCCTGACATTTCTACGCGATTTGCATCTGTCTGGCTTCTGTAAGCGGCAGTGGTATGTGGGAGGGAAGCTTGGGTTTTAGTGCCAGACATTCAGTCCAGTTGACTGGCTTTTCTGACCTTGGGTAAGTCACCGTTTCTGAGCCTCAGTTTCTCCATCTACAAAATGCTTTTCTCTTCATATAAGCATTTCTGCTTTATCTTTAGAAAAAATTTCAGTGTTAAAAACCATAGCTTGAGGAAAATCATTTAACAAAACCCTCTGATTTTTCTGTATAAAATTTATATACAAATTGGGCAGGATCCTTCCTTCAAGAAGCTTACTGTATCCCAGGAGAGAGTCCCTGTACCTAAATCTCCATGACAGAGAGCAAAAAATGACATATGCCTAGAGACAAAGCGGAAAATGCTGGTTTTTTGTTTTCGTGTTTTTAAGGCTCAGTGCTAATTCCTATAGATACAATAACGAATAAAGCAGTCTTTGCTCTTAAGGAGCTAAGTCTCCTTGTGGGGAGAGATCTGCTATATTTACTTTATAGCTTATATTAATGTCTGCCATTTTTTTTTAATGTTTATTTGAGAGACAGAGAGAGAGAGAGAGAGAGAGACAGACAGACAGACAGTGTGAGTGGGGAGGGGCAGAAAGAGAGGGAGACACAGAATCCGAAGCAGGCTCCAGTCTCTGAGCTGTCAGCACAGAGCCTGACATGGGGCTTGAACCCACGGACCAGACTGTCCACAGGATCATGACCTGAGCTGAAGTCAGATGCTTATCCAACTGAGCCATCCAGGAGCCCCTGCCATTTTATTTGTAATTATTTATTGCCTGTCTTCCATCACTAGAATATGAGCCTACAGGAGCAGGAATCCAAGTGTCTCATTCATGGCCATATTTCCTATACAGCACTTTAAAATTGGTTGCATTAATGAATGGATGGATGAATTTAAAAAAAATTTTAAATGTTTATATTTGAGAGAGAAAGAGAGACAGAGCTTTAGTGGGGGAGGGGCAGAGAGGCAGAGACAGACTCTGAAGCAGGCTCCAGGCTCTGAGCTGTCGGTATAGAGCCCATCATGGGGCTCAAACTCAAAAACAGTGAGATAGTGACCTGAGCCGAAGTTGGACACTTAACCGACTGAGCCACCCAGGCACCCCATATGGATGAATTATTAAATAATGAAGTAAGGAGACCATTATGATACTGTAATGTAGGTGCTACCAGAAAAGCATGCATGAGACAGGGTGGGCATACAGAGGAGGAATCCCAGCCCCTTCCCCACCCCCCCTTTTTTTTTGGTGGTGGAGGGGGGAGTGGCAAGGCGGAGTGTCATAGTTTTTCAGAGGAGGTGACACCCAAACTGATTCCCAGAAGCAAAATAGAAGTTTAGGAGATAAAATTGGGACCAAAAAGTAGCCCAGGCAATGGGAGGTAAAAGGGAATTTGCTCCCCAATGAGCACAGTACAGTAGACTGGGGAAGGGGTTCTCAAACCAGGGGGGTTTTGCACCTGTGGGGATTATTTGGGGATGTGGGGGGGTGGCGCCGGATGGGGGGGCAGAGGGCGGAGCGGGGAGTGCAGTTAAACGTCCTGCTGTGCACAGGACAGCCCCCTGCCACAAAGAGCTGAGCTCAGGAAACCCTGAGCTGGGGAAAAACTGCCTGGAGGGGTTTGGGGGAGGGCTGAGGTAGGAACAAAGATGAATAGGAGGAAAGAAAGGAGTGGCAGTGGGTAGGTAGTTACTTGAGAATTCAGTGTTGTTCAGCCGGCTCCATCCGTGGAAACTTCTAAGTGCGTTACGTCAGGTCATCCTTAAATAATCCTGAACCAAGAATTCATTTAACTCTGAGTTGAAGAGCACACAGCATCGAAGAAGTCTTTGCTGATCACCGTGATACTGGGGCACGCTGAAGCTAATAGATTATGCTGTCTGTAATTGCTCTATTTCCTTTCAATAATAGCAGAACATACAGGATGTCACTGAGGCTGCCCAGCCTTTTCTTTCTCTTATTAAATTTAAGCTATCACCTTTCTACATCTGACTGATGGGATAAAAATGCATCCGACCCCGGAACGTGCTTTCAAAAAGAAATGGAGTTTCTTTTTGTTGTTGTTTTTTCTCTTGACCACATGACTCATCTTGCTAATTGATTGTCCCCCAGCAGTGGTGGTTTTGTTTATGCTGTGCTGGGAAAAAAACAGGTCCCTGATGCTGCGGCATTGATTTTCCCCCAAGTGGGCACTCGAGGGCGGGCGGGAACAGCCCTCATGTCTGCCTCCGTTTCCAAAGACGGAGCGTTCAAGTTCTCCGGTGAGCCTGGCTTGGGCTTGCTCGGAACCTGCCAGGAGCTGAAGGTTGTTTTCTTTTTCCCACAGGAAATAATTTTCCTGGGCATGGCAGCCTTGTGTTGCCAATCCCTTGCTTTCACGAAAGCTCACACATGTGTGACAGTGGCACTATTGTTGGGTGTGCTGGAGTTCCCATTACAGATCCTGTGTTTATCTCCTGCAGGGATTTTTCTGAGAGGCATAATCTAAACAGTGAGGGATATGAAGGCACCACTGGTTTGGGGGAAGCGGGGAAGAGAGAGAGAAAGAGAATATTCTCTGTGATGTGAGGCAACTGAGAAATGGGATGAGCTGTCGAATGGGCACACACTATGGTAGAGCCCTCAGTCAGTTTTGGTAATCTGTGCCGCTTGGTCCTTTTTATTTAAAGTCTCGGAGATCTGGAGAGGCTGAAGTGTCTGTTGGGATGGGTTTAAGGGAGGTTTTTTGTTTTTTGGTTTTTTTTTTAAGTTTATTATTTGTTTTGAGAGGCAGAGACAGCATGAGCGGGGGAGGGGCGGGGGGTGGTGGTAGAGAGAGAATCCCAAGCAGGCTCTGCGCTGGCAACACAGAGCCCAACATGGGGCTCAACTCAGGAAACCACGTGACTGTGACCTGAGCCAGAAACAAGAGTCAGAGTTTAACCAACTGAGTCACCCAGGCGCCCTTGGGTTTAAGGGAGTTCTGAACCTGATGAGAAGCTCCTGTTGCCAGGAACAGCTCTGTCCATAAAAATGAATGTCAATTCCACAGACACTTCCCTGGGCTAGGATTGATAAAGATAAGTGGGGGGAAATGGATGGCTTAATAAGTGTTTAGAGTTAGCTAGAAGTCGACGTACAAATTAATTTATTTATTTGTTTTTAATTTTCTTAATGTTTATTTTTGTGTGACAGAGAGAGAGCAGGAGCTGGGAGGGGTAGAGAGAGAGGGAGGCACGGAATCTGAAGCAGACTCCAGGCTCTGAGCTGTCAGCACAGAGCCTGAGGAGGGGCTGGAACTCACAGACCGTGAGATCATGACCTGAGCCGAAGTCGGATGCTGGACGCTTAACTGACTGAGCCACCCAGGTGCCCCGACGTACAAATTTAGATGATAGCTGAAACCATCTAGTAAACATGTACAATTGACCCTTAAACAACACGGGGCTAGGGCACCCTCCTCCTGCGCTGTTAAAATTCCATGTATAACTTCTGACTCCCCACAAACTTCACTACCAATAGGCTACTATTGACTGGAAGCCTTACCAGTAACATAAATAGTCGATTGGCACATATTTTGCATGTTATATGTATTATATCCTGTGTTCTTACAGTAAAGTCAGCTAGAGAGAAGAAAACGTTATTAAGGAAATCAGAAGGAAAAGAAACTGTCTTTTCAGAACCGTACGAATCCGCGTCTAAGTGGACCCGCGCAGTTCAGACCCGTGTTGTTCGAGGGCCAGTTTGTGTGCCGGGCACCAGGTTAAGTGCTAGATGCACATGATCCTGTTTAATCCTCCCGGCAGCCTGGGAAGGTGGAGGAGAAATTCGTAAGGCCCATGTTACCAAAAGGTCCAACCTTGGAAGAACTTGAGAGTGGAGACAAAAATTAACGGTGTTGGGAGAGCTCTGGTCTTTCTAAGCCGGGCAGTATCACTGCAGCTGCTTGGGAATGCTCATTTGTGCGGTTTGCCCGCCTGCCTGACTTTTTTTGCGGAGGCGTGCCCCGAGTGTTCCTCCCAATGTGTGTATTGTCATCCCTTGTTTTCCTGCCTCTCTGGGGAGCCTCGTTTTGTCCTCTTTCTTTGAGAGAAGCTGCACTGTCAAAGGAAGGGGTGACAGGATAAGAGGAAAGAGGAAGGAAATGGGACCACAGGTGAAAGGAGGAGTCAGGAGTCAAGGGGGTGTGGGGGGGGGGCATCGACTCTATTACTGGTAACAACACCCGTGTTGTTCATGTTCCAGGTGTGCGTGTGCACTGCTGTCTGCCTAGTGGATGCACACTTGATGTTGTCACGTCTCATCATGCATTCTGGGGGGGCGTACAAAGCAGAGGGTAGTGCACACGGGTCACTGTCCCCATTGTAACCCTGCCAGAGCCCTCGGACAGAAACACCGAGGTGAGCTGTGGCAGCTGCCACTGGAAGCATCTCGGGTGCGATTTAGATACTGCTTTGGCCTCTTGGAAGCCCAGGGCTCTCCATTCCTTATGGGCCTAGAGATCAGTCTTGACAAAGGGGACACTAAAGAGGGCGTTCTTGCCTAGGACGGCATGTAGTGTCCGAGGTGCTGTCTTTGAGGCCAGGACAGGAGGATTGGGTCCCTCTGTGTGGACTTTGCTTGGGCTTTCCTAAGAGAGGTACTTTCTCTCCTAATAAGATTATCCTCTAGAAGAGTGTCTGTGATCCCCGGACACCCAGAAAACTCCCCTTTTCCATCCTGAAGTGTGACTGGATACAGCTGGACTGGTCAGCTCACTCCAGGGACTTAGCCTGCCCCATACAGCAGTATACGGACTGTAAAACTGGGAACAGTTTTGCCCTATAAGGACATATGGCAGTGTCTAGGGACTTTCTTTTTTTTTTTTTAATTAATAAACTTAATTTTTTAATTAATAAACTTAATTTTTTAATTACAGTTTTTTTATGATTCATTCTTTTTTTAAAAGCCCATTTTGGGGGCGCCTGGGTTTGTTAAGTGTCTGACTTCGACTCAGGTCATGACCTCATGGTTCATGGGTTCCAGCCCCGCATCAGGCTCTGTGCTGACAGGTCAGAGTGTGGAGCCCGCTTTGTACTCTGTGTCTCCCTCTCTGCCCCTCCCCTGCTCACTCTCTGTCTGTCAAAAATGAATAAACGTTAAAAAAAGGAACAGAACCCATTTTGCCCATCCTTCCACCCATCCCCCCTTCTGGAAACCATCAATTGTTCTGTGTACTTGTAGGTTTATTAACACACTTTATTTTTTAGAGCAGTTCAGCTTACAGAAAAATTGAACAGAAAGTACAAAGAATCCCCATATACCCCCTTTCTTCCTACCCGCCCCCCCCGCACCGTTTCCCCTATTACTAACAGTTTACATTAATGTGGTGCATTTGTTACAAGGATGAGCCAATATTCATACATTATTTTTAACTAAAGTCCATCGTTTACATTAGGGTTCATTCTCTCTGTTGTATATTCTGTGGGTTTTGACAAATGCATAATGACACGTGTCCCCCATTACAGTATCACACAGAATAGGTTCTCTGCCCTAAAACTCTCCTGTGCCTTCTGGAGACATTTTTTGCTGGTCACAACTGGGTGTGTGTTACTGGTATCTAACGCATAGAGGGCAGGGGTGCTGTCAATATGCTCTAACCCACAAGGCAGCACCCCAACAAAATGCCAGTAGTGCCCAGATGGGAAAGCCCTGCTGTACAGACCCTTGTACAGGCGTGGTTGTGTGGGAACAGGCTTGAGAGGCTCCAGCGCTGGAAAGGAACATGGTGTTTGGATGGTGGCCGTCCTGGCCCTGCCGTGGCAGAGCAGTGGCAGAGCAGAGGCAGCCGACGGGAGGGTGGGGGTGGGGGGTGGGGGTTTGGAAAGGCCTGAGGAGAAAATAAACTGTAACTTGCAGGCAACCTTCCAGCCATAATCCCTACACAGATTCCTGTAGCTCTCACCCTCTTAAATTCAAACCCTGAGGTCTGAGTCCAATTAAAATGCCAGAAATTATAATTATTGGGTTGTGCATGGTGGGGTTAGCTTAGGTTACTCTCAGATGGGATGTAGTCTCTGATCCATCCAGAAGTAAAAGCCCAGGTCTTGGGTTCTGATCCCCTGTGTGCAAGCAACACAGTTCTTTTTCTCAAGTGTTTCGGTTTCCTTTTCTGAAAAGGAAGACAGTGCTCCTCCATGTCTCAGCTTAGAATGGCTTTATGAGTTGGTCTCTGCAGCGTATACTGTTCGCTTGTGTGCTGCCAACATTGTGTTATGGGCAGCAGGACGTAAGTGTTGAAGACCTACTCAGTGAAAAATGTTCAAGCATTAGCATTTTTTTTACTGTTTATTTTTGAGAGAGAGAGAGAGAGAGAGAGAGAGAGCGAGCGCACGGGCAAGTGAGAGCGTGAGCAGGGGAGGGGCAGAGAGAGAGAGAGAGAGGGAGACACAGAATCCGAAGGAGGCTCCAGGCTCTGAGCTGTCAGCACGGAGCCCGACGCGGGGCTTCAACTCATGAACCACGAGATCGTGACCTGAGGTGAAGTCGGCCACTTAACCGACTGAGCCACCCAGGCGCCCCAGCATTTTTATACTGAAACAGGCTCACGTGGATGTTGAGGTTTGCAGGTGAGGGTGAGAAGCTACAAGAAGACTGCATTTAAAGACAAGAGATTTGTCTTTAAAGGGAAAAATCCAAGCTGTCAAAGTCAGCAATTCTTGCAAATGGGGGGAGGGGGTGCACCCATGAAGTGGGCTGTACAGTTTGTATCAGTCTGCAGACCTCTCATTGCTCTGTAAATCTTGTCAAGTGGGAGCAAGGACTTTATTCCCCTGACAGGCATGGGAGGAGAACCAAAAAACCCAACTCCCTCCCCTGCAGAATGTAAATATGGATAAAGAGAAATACTCCTTTTCATAAATTACCTCCTCTACCTTCATCTTCCTGAAGTTATAAAACCCCCAAAATGTAACCAGAAAAATAATGTTGTGAAAAAAAATCTTACTTTGTGGGTGCATCTTGGGGCTGGACAGGGAAAAGCTTTGCAGAACAAAAAGGTTCCAACTGAGGCATGTAAAACAAGTTTTATTAAAACGTTAATTATCTCCCACCTGCTGGTACTTTGTGAAGTTCGGAGGAAAAGGGCTAATTGAGAACAGCATTTGATGTTCATGAGCGTTGCCGGGTTCTTTTCCTTTTCTTAAAAGGGATTTGTTCTTAATCAAGTTTATTTCATAATCAGTAGGTCCAGACACTGCATACACATTTGCATTTTTGACACTGTTTAATTAAGATCCTTTACATATGAGGTGTCGACTTTTGTTGTTTTGAATTTGATGTCTTGGTAAGTTTGGACCTTAGGTTTGGGGCGTTTTGCTGTAGACTGATGAATGGTAGGGATTACGAACTGGCTGTGCTCCCGCATGCTCTTTGTGAGTGAGGGGTACATTTTGTGTGGCAAGTCCAGGGGGAGCAAAGACAAAGCATTCCGGCGCTTTGTTCCTCCCTCTGAAGTACAAGGAGTATCCGTGGGCTCTGAAGTATTCATGGCCTTAAACTTGAAACCCCAGGCACTGCTCTCATTTTGCATCCTGCACAACCCCCCAGGATGAATCTGTCTGCATTTCTCATTTATCTCTGCCTTCCCACCATCTTCTTTTCGACACACCGAATTGCAAAATCACTCCGTGTATCAGGGCTCAGAGCTTTTCAGTGTTTTGCAACAACAGGAACTTCACCCCTTAGTAAGCATTTTACATGCTCGGGGACTGGGCGTAGTGGTCTGCCTTTCTCACCAACTCCTCCAAGCAGGCATGGGTCGCATTGCTGGTGGGTGGCGGGGCTGAGATCTGAACCTGTTTACTGACGGGCATAAGCCCTTAACCACAAGGGTATGGTGCTTTCTCCTTGTGCTCTAAGAATTAGAAAAACTAGCTTTCTGGATCTTGTTTTTTGAGTCTGGCATTTTGAGTGGACCAGTTAGTGTTTGTGTAAGTTCCAAGGTATCTAGAAAGTCCTCTGACATCCCAGCTGTAGTTTGAAGACCTTAACATACCCTGGTTTTTTAAAGCCTTAAAAATCTTGCCAAACCTTCCCCTGTTCTGAGATGTGGAGTAGTCCCCCTCCTTATTTTTTTTCCCCCATTAAAAGCTCCTTAAGGGACGCCTGGGTGGCTCAGTCGGTTAAGTGTCCAACGTCGGCTCAGGTCATGATCTCAAGGTTCGTGGGTTCGTGCCTTGTGTTGGGCTCTGTGCTGACAGCTCAGATTCTGGGAGCCTGCTTCAGATTCTGGGTCTCCCTCTCTCTCTGCCCCTCCCCAACTCATGCTCTGTTTCTCCCTGTCTCAAAAATAAATAAACATTAAAAAAACAAAATAGGGGCGCCTGGGTGGCTCAGTCAGTTGAGCGTCTGACTTCAGCTCAGGTCATGATCTCACAGCTGGTGAGTTCGAGCCCTGCATCGGGCTCTGTGCTGACAGCTCAGAGCCTGGAGCCTCCTTAGGATTCTGTGTGTCTCTCTCTCTGCCCCTCCCCTGCTCACACAACTGTCTCTCTCTCTCAAAAAAATAAACATTAAAAAAAATTTTTTTTTAAAAAACAAAATAAAAAGCTCCTTAAGCCCAGTCTTCTGTCCTTTTCTGTGCTTTCCATGGTACCTGCACTACATCCCTTAGGTGTAGTGGAAAGTTGCAGGGAAAGGAACACTTAGTTTTCTGAACATGGATTGTCTTTTCTAGTTGTGTCAGCAACCTGTGTGATGGTTACTGACGTCTCTGTTCTGTAAGCGAGGGAACTGAGGCTTGGACAGGCTCAGCCAACTTGCTCTGGACCTCAGGGCTACTGGTTTGGATGAAACAGAACAAGGATTCGAACCCAGGCCTGTGTGCTGCCAAAGCCCTGCCTGCTTCCTTTCCATTGAATGGGAATTGGGTCTAATGGAATTTTGCTGTTTCTTAGGAGGTAGAGAAGTCTTGTAGAAACTCATGGAAAACCTTTCTTGTTTTTCCCCCCTGAAGCCAAAGGGGCCATCTCAGTAAAGGGGGTTTACTTACATCAAGTGAATGGAAAAACTGGGTCATGTCGCTGCCAGGAGCCTGCGTTTCTGTTTAATTGGCTAGCACACTCTTTCTTTGTCTTTGTTTACCTTGTGGCTAGTTCTGACAATATGGATTCTTTTCTTGGCCTCTTTGCTTGGGAGAAGTAAGCTGTGGGATTTTAACGGAAGGTGGAAAACTGGAAAAACTCCACTATGTGGTGCAAAAAAAGTATGCTTGTTGACTTTGGTGACAAAAGCCTATGAGTGACAGCTTCCTGCATCACACCCTCTGAATCACAGGCAGCCTGTTACTGCACAGCTTTGCACACACACTCTTCTCCCCTCCCCCGCTGACCCTCCATCCCTGTGGTCTCTTCCCCGGGAGAGCACTGGTCATCTCCTCCCCGGGAGAGCACTGGCCAGTCCACCACCAAGTGTTTATTGAGCTCCTGCTAGATAAAAGTTTGTTGTACCCGGGTTGTCAGGCAAACATGTTAGAATAAATAATAGAATGAGATCAAGGCATTCTTCCTTTTGATTTAGATCAGGATCAAAGTGCCCAGAGGAGTAAGAGCTGTTCTTTCTATACCTTCTTTATGTCATGTCATGTCATGTCATGTCAGGATCACTGGAAAGGATTTTGATCCAGTTTCTAGAACTGAAACTTTCAGGATTTGGCAATGTCCCTTCAGAGACTTAAAAATCATTGTGTGATTGGGACTTGATTTCCTGTCCCTTCTTCCCTTTCTCCTGCTGATGTCCTACCAACCAGCCCCCCAATCTCTGGCTCTTCTCTCACTACAGTGACTTTTGGTAGCTTAGCAACACTGATTGTCATACGTAGCAAAGCCTTCCGTGCACTGCTGGCCCTCCCAAGGAAAAATCAAGTGAAAGTATCCAGCATAATATATCTGCTTGAACTGAATATTCCTTTGGCTTGGTAAGGGCAAAGCCCTTTTAGTCCGGCCCGGATGTGAAGGGACCTTCTGCTTGCTTTATTTATTGATTTTTTAAAGCCAAAGCAATGTTAGCAGAGCCAAGAATAACGTTGGAGAGATTCTGTACAAGAGCATACCCATGCATGGTTTCCTGAAAGGAATCCAGCTCTGTCTTACACTTGGGACCAGGAGCTTTGGTTAGAGAAATCCTGTATCCCGATCCGAGTGTCACGGGCCCTGGACACAGAGCCTTTTACTTCTGATGGGTTCCACGTCATACAAGCCTCCTTCTGCCTTTTGTGTGGTTCTGTGCAAGGGTTTTGAGCTGTATTTAGAGCCTTTGTTCAAAATTTCCCAAGAGACAGCAAAAGCAAGCATTGCAGTCCCCAGGGGGGCACGGAGCCTGTCTTCAGAATGGGGCATGTGCAAAAAAAGGAGGGAAAGGCCATTTAATTCCAGAGACCATTCCTGGCTGAAAAACTGAACAGGAGAAATGAAAGGACGAAGTAGGAGATTCACTACAGAATCCTTAACCCTTTTGACGGCCAGCCTCCTGCTCAGACCTGCACATCTGTTAATACGTTTGCCATCCAAGGCTTGCCTGATCATTATGGGACCTGTCATCCTGCCAAGGCCATTTTCCTGGATCTCTCTCCCCTGTGCCAGTCTATTCCACCTGGGAGACCTGGCTCGGGACTGCTCTGTCTTGGATGTCCCTCTTTCCCCTAAGATGGCTCTTGCCAGACGATATGTTCAGCCAGACTCCTCTTTTTTTTTTTTTTTTTTTTTAAGTTTTCTTTTTAATGTTTATTTTTGGGAGAGAGACAGAGCATGAGCAGGAGAGAGGCAGAGGGAGAGGGAGACACAGAATCTGAAGCAGGCTCCAGGCTCTGAGCCATCAGCACAAAGCCTGACACGGAGCTTGAACCCATCAACCGTGAGATCATGACCTGAGCTGAAGTCAGAAACTCAACCAACTGAGCCACCCGGTGCCCCCAGACTCCTCTTTTTTTTTTTTTTTTTTTTAAGAGCCTTATTTTTAATTTTAACTTAATTTTATTATTATTTTTTAACGTTTTATTTATTTATTTATTTATTTTTAATTTTTTTTTTTTCGACGTTTTTAATTTATTTTTGGGACAGAGAGAGACAGAGCCTGAACGGGGGAGGGGCAGAGAGAGAGGGAGACACAGAATCGGAAACAGGCTCCAGGCTCCGAGCCATCAGCCCAGAGCCTGACGCGGGGGTCGAACTCACGGACCGCGAGATTGTGACCTGGCTGAAGTCGGACGCTTAACCGACTGCGCCACCCAGGCGCCCCACGTTTTATTTATTTTTGAGACAGGGAGAGACAGAGCATGAACACGGGAGGGTCAGAGAGAGGGAGACACCGAATCCGAAACAGGCTCCAGGCTCTGAGCTGTTAGCACAGAGCCCGACGCGGGGCTCGAACTCATGGACCGCGAGATCATGACCTGAGCCGAAGTCGGCCGCTTAACTGACTGAGCCACCCAGGCGCCCCTAATTTTTATTTTAGAGAGAGAGAGCAGGGGAGAGCAGAGAGAGAGAGAATCTTAAGCAGGCTCCACACTCAGGGCAGAGTCCGACACAAGGCTCCATCCCACGACCCTGGGATCATGACCTGAGCCGAAATCAAGCATCGGATGCTTAAACGACTTGGCCACCAGCCGCCCCCAGTCTCTTTTTTCATGCATACCTCAGTCGCTCTTCCTTGTCCTCAGCTATATATCTGGAGAAAAACCCACAAGTTAATGATAATAATAATAAATAACAAATTCTAATACTTGGTTTTTATAGTCTCTAGAAATTACAAGTGCAGGTAGGTGGGCCGCCCTGGCCAGCAGCGTATGGCTGTTACTAAGGTGAGGCCGGCCAGCTCTCCACCGGGTACTTCAGTTTACCAAGTAGTTTTGTGGGGTTGATTAATCATATGTGAGTGTATGGAAACCATATTTTTGGCCTCTGGTTCCCTGGGTTCTAGACCAGTTATTGGGATGTAGCTGCTAAAGATCCGTTCGTTCACATTCTAGAGACACGTTTTCCTAGGACATCCATAGGTGGTGAGACCCTTGGGGTCAGACATCAGCTCAGGCTAGCTGATTAATGCACAAGGGCCATGCATCCCTGTCCTGGCCTCTGAATGTTTGTATTCTATCCTGGACACTGCATTTCCCTGTTCTCTGGTGGCTAGAAAACCAGATCAGGGACCAGAAGATGTGTTAACAAGGTAGATGGATGGCCAGATGGAGGGATACTTCCTTCCCCCTAGTTCCAGCTTAACCCTTCTCCTGCGACCACTGAATGTTGACCCCCCCCCCCCCCCCGCAGTGCTGGGCACACTTCAGAACCTGCTTTTGTGCCCCCTGATTTTCTCTGCTCTTTGCTGACCACACCCCACATCACACCAAAGCACTCCCCACCCAGTCTTTCTTTAGATGTGCTCATCCCCCTGACTAGGCCCACATCTTGTGATCTTGCTGCCCTATCTCTGTACCGTGCACTGTATGGGTCACTTATCCCTACAATCCTTGTGAAGTGAGCTTTCCTCGTGCTTGTCTTTATGAGAACTTCTGTTTCCGGTGTCGTGCCTGCTTTCCGGGGAGGAATCCAGAGGGTCTTCTCATGGGTGATCTCTCTTGGGAGGAGGCTTTAGTTTCTTAGCCCAGGACGTTTATGGCCAGCTTTTTCCTTCTTTAGCCTCAGGTCACGAAGGTGGTGTGGGAGGGACTGCCAGCTGTGGGTGTCACGGAAATTTGAGGCCTGTGCTGGTTGAACTCCAAGAACAAAGACTACTTTTACAATAGCCAGCAAGCAGCCCCTGCCTGAGAGCCGGGGGAGAGAAGAAGAGAGGCCTGGGCTGTGGACAGGGTGCTTCCCTGTCTGGGAAATTGGGATTTAGTGAGAGCGAGCCAGGTCCCTCATCCAAATCAGCTCTCTTCTTCCTCCAGCTGCTACCCTCCGGCCCAATGGACACACGTCTTCCACAGGTTGGTGGGAAGAAAAAATGGTAGGAAAAGATACAAAACTAGTCTTTACTTTTCCACTTAAAAATGAGGAGTTTTACATATGAGGACTTTAAGAGACAAAACAGATGAACATAAGGGAAGGGAAACAAAAATAATATAAAAACAGGGAGGGGGACAAAACAAAAGAGACTCATAAATGTGGAGAACAAACTAAGGGTTACTGGAGGGGATGTGGGAGGGGGATGGGCTAAATGGGTAAGGGGCACTAAGGAATCAACTCCTGAAATCATCGTTGCACTATATATGCTAACTAATTTGGATGTAAATTTTAAAAAATAAAGGTAAAAAAAAATGAGGAGTTTTAGATCCTGTGAATTGAGGTCTCAGACACGTGGGGGAGAAGTTGGGTCAGTTGCCTACAGATCTTTCCCTCACCCTACCCTTCCTCAGGAAAGATGGGACCACCCACCTGCCCAATTTCTGCTCCTTCTCCTTGGCCTGGCCTTGGCTTCTGTCACCTGGTTCCACGTGGCCAAGTAGAGTCCAGCTCGCTTTCCTAGCATTCTGCAGGCTCTGTACTCCATGGGATTACAGTTCTATCAGGATAGTTCTCTGCCTTTTTGTTTTTAATGTTTATTTATTTTGAGACAGAGAGAGAGAGAGAGTGAATGTGTGCACACAGGGGAAGGGCAGAGGGAGAGAGAGAGAGAGAGAGAGAGAGAGAGAGAGAGAGGATCCCAAGCAGACTCTGTGCCCAGCACAGAGCCTGACAAGGAACTCAATCCCACGCCTGAGAGATCACAACCTGAGCAACATCAAGAGTCAGATGCTCAACCAACTGAGCCACCAGGTTCTCTGCCTTTTTTTTTTTTTAAATGTTTCTTTATTTTTGAGAGAGAGAGAGAAAGAGAGGAAGCAGGGGAGGGGGCAGAGAGAGAGGAAGACACAGAATCCGAAGCAGGCTCCAGGTTCTGAGCTGTCAGCACAGAGCCCCACGCGGGGCTCTAACTCATGAACTGTGAGATCATGAACTGAGCCGAAGTCAGATGCTTAACCGACTGAGCACCTGGTTCTCTGCTTTTTATCACTTCTTGGGAGGTTGCAAGTCAATCACCTCCTGAAATCCCCAGCTGTTGATAGAGTCAATCTCACCTTAAACAAGTAGCTTCCCACAAGTCTGGTTCTTTAAACAAAGTTTCTGCACCTTCTCTGAACCTCAGTTTTCTCATATGTAAACTCAGGGATGATGATGATGCCCACCTTCAGGGCTGTTGTGGGGATTAAATGAGACCATGTGTGTGGGAGGCCAGAATGATGCAAGGTACACAGTAGTTACTTTGAGGTGGTTGTAAGGAGCTGCTTGTAGTGAAAGAAGAGAGTAAGGCAGTTGAGACACCTGAGGATTGGGCATGGCATGTGACTTACCCTGCGGACTTCTCCAGATATGGCTGGGCTTTGTGATAGCACGCCAGGTAGAAAGCTCAGTAGCTAGTCTGCCCTAGATGCTCACTTTGCTTGTGGGAGTAAAATGATGTAGCAACCAGTCCGTGCCTTCACTTGTATTGACATTCATTAATTCAACAAATCGTTAAGCTCATACCTATACTTTCCTAGTACCTGAAAAGGTATGAGGGAAAAATTGCAACAAAATAGTCCCTATTTACCATTTAGACAAAGAGAAGACCAATCATCATGCAGAGTGACAACTGCTATTAAATGAACTAACATACGTAAAGTGCTTTCATGCAATCGGAACCATCTCATAAGCATGTAAGTAAGCCCCACACAGTGTAAGGGGATGTCTGGAGGCAGAGTGCAGAGGAGGGGTACCTAGGCTTGTAAAAATAGGTGATGCTAGGGGCGGCACCTGGGTGGCTCAGTCAGTTAAGCGTCTGACTTTGGCTCAGGTCATGATCTTGCAGTTTGTGAGTCCGAGCCCCGCATCGGGCTCTGTGCTGACAGCTCAGAGCCTAGAGCCTGCTTTGGATTCTGTGTCTCCCTCTCTCTCTGCCCCTCCTCCACTTGCCCCCTCTGTCTCTGTCTCTCTGTCTCTCTCTGTCTAAAATAAATAAATGTTAAAAAAAAAAAGACGACGACTAGGTGATGCTTGATGTAAGCCTTAAGGAAGAATGGAGACTTATCAAGTAGACAGCTATGAAGATAGGGATGGGAAGGAAGTATGAAGGGTAGGATGGTGGGAGGGTGCTCGAGGCAGCTGTAACAGCTAAAGCAAAGAGTTGCTCCATGCACAAAAGGAACTCACTGCTTTTGCTTTTCTTGCTAAGGACTTTGGTCTTTATGCTCAGAGTGATTGAGAGCAAAAGAGGAAGTTAAGCAGAGGCTTGTGTTTGGATGAGGATAGACCAGGGAGCCAGACTGGAAATGGTCAGGAGGCAGGTGTAGCAACCTGGATCTAAACTCCAGCCAAGGCAGTTGGGATGGAGAAGAGGCAGTGGAGTGGGCTCAGGAGCTATCCAGGAAGTGACTGAGTAGGAGGAAGGAAGAAGGAAGATCACGGACGACTCCCAATTTTCAGTCTTGGGAAAATGGGTGCAGGGTGGTTTTTGCTGTTCACCAGGACAGCGGGTAATAGAAGAGAAGGAAGGGGGGTGGTGATCACTCGTGGAAAGGTGAATGTGCCCAGTAGGCAGGTACCATGTGTTCACTCTGGAGTTCTCGATCACCTACCCCTAGATGGAAAGAACAAAAATTTTTTCGATTCAAAAAAAAAAAAGCACAGATCTTAAGTGTCCAGTTCAATGTGTTTGGACAACTGTTATGTAAATATCACTCAAAGCAAGATGTAGAACATTTCTATCTCCATAGAAAGTTTCCTCATGCTCTTTTCTAGTCAACTGCCACCCCTCCCCCCCCCCCCAGTCACCTTCAGTCTTCTGTCACTGCCATTTTTGCACATTCTAGAATGTCATATAAATGGAATCATACCTGTGCCTTTAACGTATGTGGGTTCATCCATACTGTTGCATGTATCCATAGTTTGTCCTTTGATATTGCTGGGAAGTACTCCATTGGATGAACATGTCACGATTTCTCTGTTTTCCAGTTGTTGGAGGTGTTTCCAGCTTGGAGTAGGACAAGCGGCTATAAGCTTGGACAGTTCTTATTATGAACATATTTTATTTATTTACTTACTTATTTTAAGTTTATTTTATTTTGAGAGAGAGAGAGAGAGAGAGAGAGAGAGAGAGAGGAGGGAAGGGGCAGAGAGAGAGGGAGAGAGGGAATCCCAAGCAGGCTCTGTGCTGTTAGCACAGAAGAGTCCAACACGGGGCTCGATCTCATGAACCACAAGATCATGACCTGAGCTGAAATCAAGGGTCGGGTGCTCAACCAACTGATAGATGGTTGCCCCTGAACATATTTTAAAATTTCCCTTGGGGAAGAATTGTAGGGTTATACATTTACCTCCATAACAATTCTTCAAAGTGGTTGCACCATTTTATAGGCCCACCAGCAGTGTATGAGGATTCTGGTTCTTCCAACTCCTCACCAGCATTTAGCGTGGTGCGTGCTCTTTATTTCTGCTCTTTAGTGTGTATGAAGTGGTTTAATTTACATTTCCTTAACGATTAATGATGTTGAACGCTTTCCATTTGCTTATTGGCTCTCCACCTATTTACTTCTTTGAGGTGTCTTCACATTTTTTGCCTGTTTTTTATTGGGTCATTCATCTTACTGTTGATTCATGAGTTCTTTTTAAAGTTGGGATACAAACCCTTTGTCCAATATATATTTGCACGAGCTTTTGGATTTAATACCACTTGGTCCCACCCATCTAAAAGTATTTGAGGCATTTCCAGATTCTTGCCAAGAAATTATAAGATGAAAGAGGCTTTAGTTATTTTAATCATTTATTTTGGTTGTTGAAAGAGGGTGTGGGGGCACTGTTGCTGGCTCTTGGTTTAGGTGAGGGATTGGGTGCTGAGCAGGGCCTGTGTAGGCCTATGAGAGGCCCTGGATGTCAAGAAATATGTTCATCTGTAGTGCCAGAGAGAGAGTCCTTTCCGGCTGTTGAACAACCAGCATTAGAGCCTTTCCAAGAATGTATTCCTGGCGCACCTGGGTGGCTCAGTTGGTTGAGCGTCTGACACCAGCTCAGGTCATGATCTCACAGTTTGTGAGTTTGAGCCCCGCTATCAGCTTGCTGCTGGCAACACAGAGCCTGCTTCAGATCTTCTGTTCCCCTCTCTCTCTGTCCCTCCCCCACTTGTGTGCTCTCTTTCAAAAATAAAGAAAACATTAGAAAAAAATTTAAAAAAAAGAATGTATTCTTTTGTTATTTTTTTAAACAATGGTAAATAACGGTAACTTCCAAACTTAATTTCACAGTAGAGAAAATATCAAATGAACCCTCACGTATCTACTGCCCAGCCACAGTGGTTCATAGCCAGTGGCGTTTCATCTGATCTCCATATACTAACTGTCCCCCTCTTGCCCAAGTTTCTTTTGAAGCAAATCACAGGTGTCATATCATTTCTGTCATAAATGTGTTGGAATGTATTTCTAATGGGGCACGTAGGTGGCTCAGTTGGTTGAGCGTCCCAACTTCAGCTCAGGTCATGATCTCATGGTTCATGGGTTTGATCCCCACGTTGGGCTCTGTGCTGACAGCTCAGAGCCTGGAGCCTGCTTCGGATTCTGTGTCTCCCTCTCTCTCTCTCTGCCCTTTCCTTCCTTGCTCTTTCTCTCTCTCAAAAATAAACATTAAGGAAAATTTTTTTAAATAAAAAGATAAAAGATAAGGAGTCTGTAAATACACACACACAGATTATTACACCTTAAAAATTAATAATTTCTTAATAATATTTGTGTTTTTAAGTTGAATGACCTTTGTCTGAATTTTGATCATCACTGACAGAAGACAAGCTTATTCTCTTTTCATCCTTCTTGGCTCTTCTTAAACTTGTCTATAAGCTCTCTGGGGTCGTGTTCTTAGGGCACATTCTCACATTCTCAGTCTAGCTCTCTGCTTCCTCTTCACTTTTTTTTTCTTAAAACCTTTATGTCCAGTATCATATACACACAGAAAAGTACACAAGACATAAATGTACAAGTTAATATATTATTATAAACTGAGCTTCCATAGAACTACATCTAAATCAAGCAATAGGCCTTCATCAGACTCCAAAAGTGTTCCCTGGCGTAGCCCCCTTCTTACCTTCCAAAGAAACCATTACCCTGACTTTTATGGCAATCACTTACTTGCCTCTCTCCAGAATTTTCAACCTAAGTGTGCTTCCCTAAACACTGTGGTTTAGTTTTGCCTGTTTGGAGCTTTACATAAATAGAATCATTAATTAATCTTAAAATGAAGTCAGGTCAGACTTCTCATTTAAGATGGCCACTCTTGTGTCATAAGAAGAAATCTTTCACCACCTTGGGGCATGCTAAGTTTTTTTCTTTAACCTTCTATCTTTTTTTGTAAGCTTTATTGTTCTGTCCTTTGTGTTTAGGACTCCTTTTCCCCTTTCCAACCAATTTTCAATCTCACTCTGCCCAGCAAAACATTCCACAACCATCCAGACTCTAGCCGATTGTTTTTTGTCCTAGCTTCTCACTCCCATACAGAAGCTTCCTGCTTGTTGAGAGTGTGCACTCACTGAGCAGAAGCCAGGGTTCATGCTACCTGGCGAAGAGGGAGCAGCAAGCACGAGCGACAATTTCAGACATTTGAGCCACCGGACCCTGGATTGATCAACCTCTAGAAGCTCTGACCCAGACTGTAGGATTTGTGGAGGAGGACCTCATTTTGCTTAGCCGTATCCTGTTGTCCGACCAAATGCCCTACTTGGCTTCTGGTTGGAAGTATCTGTGCTTCACAATCAGCTTATTCTTTTGGCCTAAAGGATGCTCTGCTCCTAAATATGTGTAAAGAGTTTGACAAACACATTGTTAGCTCTACTCCCTTGGTATGGGAGGGAAATACCTTTTCCTCTTTTCTCTGCGTCACCCTCCTATGAGTAGAGGACTTCCACTTGGAAGAGTCTGTGGCTTTTCTGGGGCTGTTCTATTTTGAGACCGATTGTTTAGATTTGATCAGAAAAATAAACACTTATTTTGAATTTTCTCCCTGACCTATCTGAGCTAGGTTCTTTTTTAACTCTACCACATGTGAATTACTGGAAATGGGTCATTTCCAAGATTCTTCTCTCCAGGAATAGTGTTAATGTATTAGTTTACTAAGAAAGGCTCAAACAGGCAACAAAGAAGCGCTTATTAAGACATTTTCTTCTTCTCTGTGCCCCTAATCACAATCTTATCATAAACCTCAGCCCTGGTAGTTAATCCAAAGTTATTTAATTAAATTCTTTCATTTTACATAGGAGGAAATGAACACCCCCAACCAAAAAAAAAATTTTTTTTTTTTTTTTTGCCCAAGGCCATGTGTTGTTGTTTCTAGAGACTAGGATTAGGAATTCTGCCCCAACTGAGGATAAGACCGGTTCACCCCTCCCTTGCAAAACAATGTTTTGTTTTGTTTTTTAATCATTGTGATCTCACTTTTTTTTTTTTTTTTTTTTAAGTTCTTGAATGAACGTTTATCCTTGAATTTGGTGCATCAGAAGATTGGCTTGGAATAAAAGTGGAATTTCCATTCTTAACCAAACAAAATACAGCTCAGAGATTCTACTTGAAAGATGAATTGGTCTCAGTGTCATTCTGTTCGTCACTCTCTTCTTGGATCGAAACAGTGCTTTACCACAGTGGGCATTGTGGTTGAATTCCATACCTGTGAGAGAAGCTTCTAGAGACCTATGGCTTAAACCGCACATACTTAAGCCGAGTTCTTTTCTTCTGACCCATCCTTTGTGCTGCCCCCTGCTGGAGGCCACAAAGAGGCAGTTGCAGGAAGCACCTCCCCTTGGTGGAAGATGTAACCTCCTGGGTAGGGACAGGCAGAGTGTAATGAACTCCAGTGGGTTCACGTGCGGTTTTCATGGCAGACATCTCCTACTCATCAGTCAACTGGTGGTGTCCTCACCTGGTTGCTGGAAGGATCTCAATTTCCACAGATCCAAAACCAAACCCATTTCCTGACTTCCACCAGTTTTGCTTCCACTCTGTGTCCTGTGTCTCCATCCCTCTCTGTCCTGCCATTCTTTCACTAATTAATTCATTCAACAAATGTTTGACCTTTTAACAGGTTCTATCTGCTTTGTAAGGTTCTGGTTAACTCCAGTCACGGCGTCATACTGATTCATTGACCCAAGCTACAAACCTTCTCAACTCGCCTCCCCCACTCTCAGAATCTAATTAGGTCCTGCACGATCGCTCCAGTAGTGCCTTCACTAGTCCACCGACCTCCAGCCTCATTCCCTCTGCATGGCTCCCAGCAGAACTTTCTACAACCCCAGTCATTCATACATACAAGCCTTCATCACAGATGGATTGAATCCACAACTCCATGTCATGGACGTCAAGGCCTCTCACCACCAAGCCCCACCTAGCTTCCTGGTCATCTGCACATTCACCGTGGCTCTATGCTCTGCCACGTTGACCTGCCCCAGAGATCCTCAGACTTCCAGCCACTGTCACACCCTGAGCCTTTGTGCATGCTGATTCCTCCACCAGAGCTGCTCTTCCCTTCTTTATGTGGCAAGATGCGGTGCTCAAAAGTAAGCTGTATACATGCCCCTTCAGGGGTCACATTCTCCTAAAAAACCCGTCCTCCGCTCTGAGGTTATCACGTGGCTCTGTACATCTCCATCATGGCGTCTACCACCTGCCTTATAGTTAGTTCTTTACTCGTCTGTTTCCCCCTCCAGACTGTGTCCCCAGTGTGCAGCCTGGGCTTTCTGTTCTGGCCTCATTTCCAGTAGTATATTTCCATGATGACATGAATGGGAGTCATACTTGTCAGCCCATGTGACACCAGCCTCACTGTCTCCCGCTGCTCCCCCAACCTCCAAAACAAACTCCAAGGCTTTATATTCCACAGGACGGGAAAACTTGTGGTTCCCCAACTGTATATGGGCTTTACTCTGCCTCTGGCTCTGTCTTGGATGCCTTATCCCATCCTTCCCATGACCTGCCTGCTAAAATCCACTTCATTCTTCAAGGAGCAGTTCAGATGTCTCTTCTTCCTCCTTCACTTGCTCTAACTTGCAACATGATTAAATAATAAAAACAGCTGATACTTTATGTGGCACTGGCAGGCTCCAAACACTGTTCTAAGCCTGTGATGACACGAAGAAAGCACTCAACCAACGATTGCTACTGTTATTTGGATTTCTCATAATAAGTTGATGATGTTCATTGTAGTGTTGATGTGTTTCTTCAAAATTATTCTTTTTCCCTTGCCATTTCTGTCTTTTGTCCCAGCTGATTTATTTACGTATCTAGAGCAGATTCTGATTCTCTCATACAGGACCCCGCAGTGGCGGCAGCTGCCTTCGTGTGTGACAAAAGGATTGTGTTTGAGTGTAGAACTCAGGCAGGAGAAGAATAGAATTCTGTTTTAGGAGTGAGTGTTGGAGATTTGAAAGAAGCTGGGAAGTGTTCATCCTCACTAGACTCCAGTCTGTTTCTTTTTCCCACCTTCCCTTTTCAGTCCTATGTAATAAATGGGCTCACCCGTTTTCCCTGGGGAAATGGTTTAAGTGAAGGCTTAAACATTTTTCCTTCATCAGCGGTGAGAAGAGCTGTTTTGTTTGTGAAAGGAGACAATTTCATACAAACTCTTTGGGTATTGTCATCATTATTGATATGAACAAAGCTTCTAGAACTTTGCTTCCCCCAGCCCTTCTACCATAGGGGCTATGGAGGTCTCAGGTAAGCAGAAGCTGAAAGTTTCCAGCAAGAGCCTGATGTTGCCCAGTGCATAATTTCAAAGGTGATAGGCTCTCTCTGTGACCTGTAGAAGTCATTGATTTGGGCTCTGTGTTAGTCTGGGTTCTCCAGAGAAACAGAACCAGTAGGTTGTGTGTGTGTTTATAAATGAAGAGATTTATTACAAAGAATGGGCTCACGGAGCTTTAGAGGCTGAGGAGTTCCAAGGTCTGCAGTTGGCAGCCTGGAGGCCCAGAAGAGCTGTATAAGTTCCAGTCTAATACCAAAAGCAGAAGACCAGTGTCCCAGCTCAAAGACTGGAAGAGGGCAGATTCTTCCTTACTAGGTCTTTTGTTCTTTTCAGGTTTTCAACCCGATTTGGATAAGGCTTCCACTGGGGAGGATACTCTGCTTTACTCTGTCTAGCGATTTACATGCAAATCTTAATCCTAAACCACCCTCACAGATAACACCCAGAATAATGTTTAACCAATATCTGAGCACACTGTGGCCCATTCAGATTGACACATAAAATTATCACAGGTGCTTGCATACTCTGTCTATCTGTCTGTCTGTCTTTTAATGTTGTAGCTCAGTGTCCAGGCCTACGGGTGTATGGCAGCTTAGCTGAAAGACCAGGACTTGATCCTGGAGCTCACCATTTTGTCCCCAGTTCTTCCATACACAGCTGGTATTACTTCAGGCCTTCTTTGTTCTGTATTAGAACCATAACCCTCAACTTTTTTCATCTTCTTTTTTCTGATTTTTTTTTTTTTTTTTTTTTGCTATAGCACACATGGTATATGAAATTTCATATATAACCCACTTCTGTAGTCCTGTCCAGATTTTGGCAGTTCCTTCCCCATATCCCATCGCCTAGTTTCCCAGGAAATAAAGCAAATAGCACCATAGATGCTTTGTGACTTGTGAATTAAGCATTTTATAAGCTTGAGAGAAACTCTTGGGTGTTCATCAGTAATGCAGGGTAGCTAGATTGGGAATGGGTAAAACATGTAATTGCTGGTCAGCTAGTATACTTCAACTTTTTCCACTCGGGGAAGCTTATCAAAAACAAATGCTTGTGCTGTGATTTATATTTGAAAAAGAAATGTTTTATAAACGTCCCTTTAAGTGAAATTAATAATAGATGACTTATCGAGTTGACTCTATTAGACTAGTCTCTAATATTAGAGCTCCTGGATGCCTGAGGGTTGTATACTCTTTGGTTAATGGTGGTTGTAAATATGCCTTCAGAATTATGGCAGTGAAGATCACTGTGTTTCAATTCAAAGTATATATCAAAGTTGTAAAAGTGTGGGTGTTTGCAGAGTATTTGCTTAGAAGGAATGATGATAGGAAAAGAGTAGAAGAAATAAAAAACAATGTCATGATATACCTATGTAGCACTTTCTCCTTTCCTTTGGACTCATTTCTCCAGGTAATTTACAGAGCTGAGTATTTGAAATGAGGAGTCTTTTCTTAGTGGGTAGAGCTAGGGAATTAATGGTTTCCACTGAAATCTACATCTACTGCTTATTCTTACATCATCGTTCCATGGTATTAAGTTTAGATGTGGCAGAAACAGTGCTCAGTATTAAATGTGTGAAAGTGAACAGGGACAGAAACTTCTGCCAAAATGCCTCAAGAAGATGGTCCCATTTGCAGCTCAAAGCCGTTTTGGGTACTTTAGAGACCTCCTCTTCACTTTGTAATCTGGGTAGATTCGAAGCCCTTGTTGGATCAGAGCAGAGATGTGGCAGGCAGCCCCCTGGAACCTGAAGTTGCCTGCCCAGGGCTTCCTGATCAGAGAGCACGAGCGGTGCCTGGTGAGTCAGAAGCTGGGACGCTTGCAGGAGCAGCTGCCGGGGTCTGTTCCGAATGGCCTCCTCGAGGCATTTTGGCCTTTGATGTAACCTGGTATGAGTAATGATTGCCTGCCCTTTAAAGAGAAACAGATTTGTGTTGGGAAGTTAACAGATAACAAAATAGAAAAAGATGCAAGAAGTGGAACTGCTTGGTGGATGGGCCTCGCCCAGGCCTCCAGGTTTATCTGTGAGAGGGCCAACCTTGAGAGAGAGCACTGTGCGCATGGCCATTGCCTGGGCTTCTGCATGTGGGCTTCTGTGCGCTCTGAGTGTGTCACTTGTGCAGTGATTTCTGAGATGAAAGGAAAGTCTCTTTTCCTCTTTGTCCTTTATGGACTTTTCCCAGCTCTACTCATTTACTCCTACAACCATGTACTGGATGGCGCTAGGGCTACTGTGGGGGCTGTGGTTTCTGCTCTTGGTGCCAGTGCGAGCAGGAGACAGGTATCTGTGTGTTGGGATGGCGTTGGGTACACCATTGAGGGGCTCTTCACTCTGCTGGCCGGATGAGAGTTGAGAGAGATGAGATCAGGGAGGTTTACCAGAGATCTCACCAAGTCTTGAAGAAAGAGTAAGACTCAGATAAACGGGACAGGGAAGGGTAATTGAGATAGAGGGAATAGCATATGCAGAGGACAGAGGGAGGGGACTCCAAGGTACATATAGTTGTGAATGTTGAAGTATAAGGTCAGCAGTTGGAAAGAGTGATAGGAGCAAAAAATCTTACGTGGGAAAGTGCTGAAACTTCATCTTGAAGGTGTCAGAAACGTTTTTAACGTGAAATATGTGGTGTTTTGTTTTGTTTTTTAATATTCACTTGGATGTATTTGCAGATTTTCTATTCTGTTCTATGAGTTTCCTGTGATGTACCAAAACCCACTGTATAGAGACTTTATGATAATTTTGAATAGCCAGCAGTACAAATCCTGCATTTTTATTCTATTTTTCAGGGCTTTACTGGCTATTCTTGGCTGCTTTTTTCTGTGAACTTTAAAGCAAACCTGATGTTATTCTTTTGGGATCACTGTAACTGATCTACACTATTAACCTAGAAAGAACATGTCTCTCTGTGATGTTCCATGTTCTGATGGACTAACAGTATTTCTTTGCATTTTACAAGGTCATTTTTGTGTTTTTCTGTAGTTTTTTAAAATGTTTATTTATTTTAGAGAGAGCGGGCATGTGCAAGCAGGGAGGAGGACAGAGAGAGGGGGGACAGAGGATCTGAAGTAGGCTCTGTGCTGACAGCAGAGAGCCCGATGCAGGGCTCAAATTCACAAATCGTGAGATCATGACCTGAGCTGAAGTCAGATACTTAACTGACTGAGCCACCCAAGAGCCCCTTTCTGTAGTTTTCAAAAAGTTTTACTCATATAGGTCTTGCAAGAAACATGAAATGGTTTTAAACAGGTGTTTTATGATAAGCCTGTAGGTGGCCAGTGGGTAGGAGATGGAGGTAAGTGGTCTCAAGAATGAAGGCAGCGAGTCCACTGGAGATTTTGCCAGGGGTCCATCTAGGAGATGATACACAGGAAGCCCCACAAGCCTTGCCCATAACCTAAGTCACATCCCCCTGCCCCTGTGTCCCTCAAAATAGGTCAAGTTCCTGTAACTCTGAGGGTCTCTAATGACAAGACAGAGAGTCCTCATCCAGGACCTTCACTTACATTTTGACATATTCTGCATATCCTTTGCAAGTTAATTGATTGCTCATATAGTTGTTTAAACATTTGAATCTCCCAAATGAGGCTGTCTCTCTTTCTCTCTCTCTCTCTTTTTTTTTTAAATCCTTCTCTTATTAATCACAAGTTTGAGATTATCCAGAAGGCCAAATTGCTCTTCTCCCAGCCTTTGAGAAAAAGTCTTTGGTGTCTTGTAGCTACACAGTTTCACTGGACTTTTCCTTCAACAAAGCGAGACTATACTTTTGTAGCCGTGCAAGCCCTACCCTGAATATAACTTGAAGGACTGGAAAGAATTCCCTGGAGAAGCCAGAGAACTTGCTGACCAAGCTGGCATCAGTTTTCTTTCCTGTAAAATGTTTCCACTCAAATGTTCCGACTCCAGCCTGAGGCTGGCACTGGCTGAGGGTTTGCAGCACAGCAGTATTTGAATGCTGGCCTTGCCCTGACCCATGTTCAAATCATTTGTTTCACTAAGAGTATATATTTTGAGATAGCAAACTAGATTAGCTCACATCCAGAAGTTTAATTGCTAATTCGGTTAAAAAGTCTTCATTTGATAGGGTCTGGGCTGAGACTGAGAGCCTCCAAGGCTGCCAGAACTTTTCCTAAAAGAAGAGGACCTCTCCCCTTTTTTCTCTAATTATAAAAGCAGAGCTACCTGTACACGGTTAAAGAATGTAAGCTGTACTAGAGGGTAAAACACAGGTGTAACTCAGTAACCACATGTCCTCCTCGAATAGGAGTGGGAATAGGAGTAGATCCACGTACCTTTCTCTGTGTATTTATAAACATGCATATATGGATGGATAATGTCTGTCTCATTTACAGAAGAACCTTGAATTAAAAAATTAATTATGAAACTTGACAGTCTTTCCCTATCAGCACTTGCTGAACTGCCTCAGTCTTTGAAATACCAGCATTATATCCCATTGAATGCGTATAACATAATTTACATACCCAGACCCCTATAAATGAACATTATACCTCTCCCTTTGTCTTTTGCTATTTCAAATAATGGCTGTGATTAACATTCTTGCACACTCATGCATGCATATCTATAGAATAAATTTCTAGAACAGGAATTGCTAGGACAAAAGATACGTACGTTGTTAACTTCGATGACATTGCCAAAGCCCTTCGTGTAGGGGACAGAGCTGGGGCTGCCTGATAGAAAAGGTCTAACTTTAGCTGCTTACAGCCGGCCTAAAATGCTGGCAGTTTCCTCTTCCCAGAAAATGTTGTTGCTCCTTAATACAGAGGCTGGAGGCAAACGCATTTACAAACTGTAAGGCAGCACCTGCGAGGCGTGTGAATGACATTTAGCAAGACAGATGACCTGTGGGGACCTCGGTTTTCTTGTCCGCTCCGTGTGGGCAAGATGATCTGTTTAGTCCCATGCCATGGTTTTATATAAACCCAGGGATGGTTCTAGTTCTGAGCCGTGGAAGCCGGGCCTCTGGGAAGGGCTTAAGCAGGAGATAAAATGCCAGAATCGGCCCTTCAATTTCTAGCTCCTTTACCTTCTTCACCTCTCACAATTAACAGAGCGGGAAGGCTTCAGGGAATCTGGCCCTTCCCTGGGCGGCAGACAGGCTGAGCAGCTCCTGGGTCATCTACGTCTTCAGCAGATTTCATAACAGTTTGCTTAACCGTGCATCATCCTCTCTGCTCCTTTAATGCCAAATACATTCCTTAAGGAGGCCCTTTAATTAGAAGAACCTCAGAGTGAGGGCTGAGGTAATTATGGTTTCCGTTGCAATTAGCTTGGAAATTCTCTCCCGGTAGAAGTCTGGTAAAAAAGGGAAAAAAAAAAATTCTGAGATGCTGGACCCGAGAATTATCTAGAGAGGTAAGAAATGCAAGATGAGTTCTTCCAAAGCTTCACATTCCTCTTGGCGTAACCGATGTTTATTAGAGAAAAACAGCCCGAACACCGGAGGCAGCCATTTATATGGCAGAGCTCCATTTGTTCCTCTGTTGTATTCCCTTCGTGGAGTCGACCCCACCCCCGACCCCCTTTGAGGCTGGTGCCTTAGTCACACTTTATACATGGAGCAGAGAACATGGAACAGTCCGACTTAGCACTTTTGCACATTCAAGAACCAACAGCTTGAGGAAGAACCATCTTTAGATTCCCTGAGAAGGAAATTGATTAACATTTTCTCTCTGTACTCCCAGCCTTTCACTTTGGGAAATGTCAGACCTACAGAAAAGCTAAAGAATAAGATCATGAAAGTCCATCGTACGCCCCACACCTAAATTTACCTGTGGTAAGCATTTTGCTGCTGCTGGTGCTGCCTCGGGTCTGCGGATCTTGGTTTTAAGAACCTGTGACATAAACCTGTGGGGCACCTGGCTGGTTCAGTCGGTCAAGTGTCCAACTCCTGGTTTCAGCTCAGGTCACGATCTCATGGTTCGTGAGTTCGAGCCCTGCATTGGGCTCCTCGCTGACAGCTTGGGGCCTGCTTGGGATTCTCTCTCCCTCTCTCTCTCTGCCCCTTCCCCTGCTCTTGCTCTCTCCCTCGCTCTCTCTCAAATAAACAAACCTAAAAAAAAAAAAAAAAACCTTCGGGGCATTTGGCTGGCTCAGTCAGTAGAGTATCCGACTCTGGATTTCAGGGTCATGAGTTCAAGCCCCACATGGATGTAGAGCTTACTTATGAACCTGTGATATAAATCTGTACAGATATATGAGTGGTGGGTATTTTTTCCCCCAAACTATTTGAAAGTAGATTGTGTACATCATGATACTCCAAACATTTCAGTTATGTATCTCCTAAGAACAAGGATATTCTCTTCATAACAACAGTCTCATTATCATATCCAAAAAAATTTAACAGGGGTATATGATACATGATAGATCAAGTGTCTTCTAGAATTTTTCAGTCTGAATTTGTGTAATTGTTACCTCATGATTAGATTCAAGTCAGACATTTTTTTTTTAAGTTTATTTATTTATTTTGAGAGAGAGAGAGAGAGAGAGAGAATGAATATCCCAAGCAGGCTCCACAATGTTAGCATGGAGCCCAATACGAGACTTGAACTCACCAACTGCAAGATCATGACCTGAGCTCAAACCAAGAGTTGGATGCTTAACTGACTGAGCCACCTAGATGCCTCTCAAGCATTTTTGTCAACAGTTCAGAGGTGATGGATACTTCCTACTGTATTTCACCAGGAGACGTGTCGTGGTTTTGTCCTGTTAGTACATTAGTCCATTTGGGCGCCTATAACAAAAATACCATAGACTGGACGGCTTAAACAACAAAGCTTTATTTCTCACAGTTCTGGAGGCCGAGAAGTCCCAGATCAAAGCGCTGGCGGGTCCTGTATCTGGTGAGACTCATGTCCTGGCTCATAGATGGCCTTGCTCTCGCTTCGTCCTCACGTGGCCAGAAGAAGCAAGTGAACTCTCTGGAGCCCCTTTTATAAGGGCATTGATCCCCTTCATGAAGTCTCCACCTTTGTGACCGAATCACCCCACAAAGGCCCCCACCTCCTAGTACGATCATGTTGGAGGTTAAGATGTCAACATCTATGAATTTGGAGAGCTAGAAACACTCAGTCTGTAGCCACTGGTGATGCTGAGTTTAAACACTTGGTTAAAGTAAGGCCTGCCAGATCTCTGTCTGGTAAAGGCATTTTCTCACTCATAATTAGCAATAAATGCTATGATACTTTAGGACCATAAGAATATTCTGTCCCCACTAACTTGTCACCCAGTGGCTTTAGCATCTGTTGATACATTGATGGTCCTTGCCTACATTTTATGTTGGTCATTGCAGAATGATCTTTGCATTCTGACATGCCCACGTTTATTAGCTTGCAGTCTTTTATAAAGAAGAGACCTTTGCGCCACACCCCCTCCCCTTTTAGGATCACTTCAGACTCATGGATTTTTAAAGAGTTCAATTAGTCTATTAACTTTGTTATTCTTTTTCATGCTCTAATCATCCAAAACATGATAAATGGGAACCTTTTCAAGATGTCTCTCGGATCCTTTTAACATGTCCCCAACATTCTTTAAGTGTTTCCTTGCTGTGCTGGCATACAGAAAGGCACTCAGTCTCGACATGGGCTTTTCTTGCCCCAGTCTTGTAATCAGCTGTTTCTCTAAGAAACCCTGCTCCCTGTTGCTAGAGAAATGGTATTTAGAAACCAAGGTGCGTGGGGTGCCTGGGTGGCTCAGTCAGTTAAGCGTCCACAACTTCAGCTCAGGTCATGATCTCGCAGTTCATGAGTTTGAGCCCCATGTCTGGCTCTGTGTTGACAGCCCCGAGCCTGGAGACTGCTTTGGATTCTGTGTCTCTGTATCTCTTTGCCCCTCCCCCACTCATGCTCTGTCTCTCTCAAAAAGAGATAAACATTAAAAAGAGAAAAAAAAAAAAGAAACCAAGGTGTGGGCATCACGTATGCCCACTGCTAGGTGAGTCCCTTCTTCCAGACACTTCAAGTAGATACAACTAAGAAATTCACATGTTTCTTAAAATCTTGAGCTTGTAGTGATATGTTCGATTCAGAACCAGCATCACAGGGCACTCCCTGACTTTCTCATTGCATATTTGCATCCCTCTTGTCCCACAGTGAGAACCTTGTCTGCAACTTTATAACACTGATAGGACCAACAATAAACCTACTAAGTAAAATTCAAGGTTTCTCTTCTTCTTCTTCTTCTTTTTTTTTTTTTTTTTGACTACATCCAGGTAAGTGAACAGAGAACTGTATCCAGAAGTCACTTGGAATGACTTCGCTTTTTTTTTTTTTTACCACAGATGATGTAATAATCATCATATACAGTTAGGTTCATATGTGTCTGTTCATATTGAACTTTAGGATTTGCTTTTTCTTCTCATGCTTTTTTTTTTTAAGTTTATTCATTTAAAAAAAATTTTTTTTAATGTTTATTTATTTTTTTGAGACAGAGACAGAGCATGAACGGGGGAGGGTCAGAGAGAGAGACACAGAATCTGAAGCAGGCTCCAGGCTCTGAGCTGTCAGTACAGAGCCCGACACGGGGCTCGAACTCATGGACCGTGAGATCATGACCTGAGCCGAAGTCGGACACTTAACCAACTGAGCCACCCAGGCGCCCCAAGTTCATTCATTTTTGAGAGAGAGAGAGACAGAATGTGAGCAGGGGAGGGGCAGAGAGCGAGAGGGAGACACAGAAACTAAAGCAAGTTCCAGGCTCTGAGCTGTCAGCACAGAGCCCGACGCGGGGCTCGAACTCACAAACTGCGAGATCATGACGTGAGCTGAAGTCGAACGCTTAACCAGCTGAGCCACCCAGGCGCCCCTCTCTCATGCTTTTTCTTTGATTGTATTCTTCTGGCACATAAAATATTTACGTGGTCCAAACGTTACCTTCTGATTTATTCTTTCTGTCCTCCTGATTGCAAAACTGTACCTGTAGCTCTTCTTCACGCACCCCCAGGAGTGGGGGAGGGGGGTGCTGGTTCTCAGGGTCGGCCGTAACCAGAGGAGACCGATTCGGGACAGTGAAGGGTGGTGGCCCTCATCTCCCCCCGCTCTGCTCATTTGCTTAGTTTTGTCTATTGCTTTGGTAATTGGTGCGAAAGGGCACAGCTCTCTGTGGGAAGATAATTAACGGGTGACGGGGAGGACCTGAGGTACAGGCCTTTTAGATCGAATGAAGATGTCTGAGCTTGCTTTTGACAGTCTGTTTACCGGCCTTTGACAGAAGTGGGTCTGACGCTGGTACCCCCAGAGCAGATCTGGGATCTGTGAAACAGATTTTCACTAAGCAGATAAGTTGCTTCTCTGGTGGACCTTTGAGCACAGCTGTTGTTTTGTACTGGAGTCATTCGGGTTTCCCTTTCCTTTTCAGGCCATAGTATCTAGTTTTAATCCCCTCCTGCATCAGAGTTGCAGGGAACACATTTTTTCTGTAGAATAAACATCTTGGGGAAGTTAACTTTTCACATTTGTTGTTGTTCTTCACTTGACGTTAAGGAGCTTTTTATAAGCAATTAAAACTAAGAGAAAACCCAAACCAAAAATTCCCCTAAACTCCAAATGACCTCAGTAGGAATCTCTTGCAGTATTTCTGGTCTTAACTCCTTTGGTGAGTTGAGGGAGTGACTCTTTATCTCACTTCTATGCGACAACTTTCTACTGTTGGTAAATGTGGATAAACCCGTCTAATAGATTCCATTAAACATGGTTGTGGGGGTCAGACTGAGAAGGGTTAATCATAAAACTATAGCTGAACAGGAAGTTGGTTCTGAAAGTATTTCCTGGAATGGTTTGGTCTTTTTCTTGAGTGATGAATGTTCTTGGTAACGAAACTCTCCCAGACTGTGAGGATGGGATGGCCTTTGAACCGGATCCTGCCAATATTAAATAATGTTGTCAGTTCTTCCTTGGAGGATGAAGCCTGATTTGATTATGTCAGGGTGCTCAGAACAAATAAACTCTGAAAATTGACCACTGCCTGCTCTCAGCTAGATACAGGTTAAAAAGAGAAATGTGAGGTTTTCACTCGTATTTTCCATGTCTCGGTCATTCCAATACCCCCTTTGTGGTTTAGCCACATCAGAATACCAGCTGTATTACCATTCATTTAATATTTTCCTTTAAATAAGCTCACTTTTAAACTTTTGACTTATACCGCTGTTAAAAAAGGAGATGAGCAGGTGCTAGAGAAATGGTAGTCACTTATTAACATCAAACTAAGACTTTTCCCCTAAAGTAATTGGGAGGACCGGAAGAAAATTGAAAAAGGAATAATGTTTGATTGCTATTTGATTCAGTATTATTTAGTGGGGAATATTTCTGCCACCTGAAGAGTGACCTCCCTCAGGTATGGATAAGGGATTCCACTTAGGGAAACATTGCCCGGTGACAGATTTTGACTGCCCTGGTGGTGTTTGGGATGGTGAGAACCACTAATACAGATAGCTTTTATGTTCAAGTTTTTAGAATGTCCTTGAAAAGTAGGGGTTTTGTAGTAGTTGGCATAGATCTAAAAAACCCCTTATATCAGGGGCACCTGGGTGGCTCGGTCGGTTAAGCATCCAACTCTTAATCTCGGTTCAGGTCATGATCTCTTGATTTGTGGGATTGACACAAATCTACGCTGACAGCACAGAGCCTGCTTGGGATTCTCTCTTTCTCCCTCTCTCTCTTCCCCTCAAATAAATAAACTTAAAAAAAAAACAACAACCCTTATTTCAAATCAAGGCACTAGTGTTTCCTTTAGAAACAGAATATAGGCATACATATTCCAGTCCATGTTCAGAAAAGGAAGCATAAAATGTGGCAAGATAAAATAAGATTCAAGGAATAAGATACATAAAATAGAAAATAAAAATAAGGAGAGGACAAAGTAGAATTTACAGTGAGACCAAGAATATGCGTCATGGTGATGTGTACAGCCTGCTCCATGGGAACGTAAAGGTTTACATATCCTAACGGCTAGTGTCACTTTGGTAAAGAAAGCCCTTGACAAATCCCTCACAGACTACCTAGCTTTGATCCTGGTTCCTGGTGAACTCGGTGTGATGGTAACCGAAGGAAGCAACTTGTCACTGGCGATTGGTGCTTCATTTACCAATCAACAAAAAGTTGGAAAGTGTCTACCAAAAACAATAACTTTGGCTTTTGGTGGTGTTGAGCCCTTTTGGCAACAATTAGCGAAATCAGTTGTCTGTTTGAGGCGGCCAGCTTGCACCGTAGGTTGGGAAAGAAGGCCTGTCTGTACTTTTTGTTCTAGAGGGGCATGTGCCCAGCTCATCCAAAAGTAGCATCAGTTATTAGATCATTAGAAACAGGGGTGCCTGGGTGGCTCAGTCAGTTACAGCTTCAGCTCAGGTCATGATCTCACAGTTCATGAGTTCAAGCCCCGCGTCGGGCTCTGTGCTGACAGTTCAGAGCCTGGAGACTGCTTTGGATTCTGTGTCTCCCTCTCTTTCTGCCCCTCCCCTGCTCACACTCTCTCTGTCTCTCAAAAATAAATAAACGTAATAAAAAAGAAACAAGTTACAAAGAAGAGAGGCTAGAATGGAAATCTGTTCTCATCTGTTTGAAACCACTCCCTCAGGAGAACATTTCTGATTATGACTCATGAATGGTAACGGTGCAGACTCTGAATGAGCCTCAGTAGCCCAGGGTTGAGTTCATGACCCGCTCCTATCTGAAGAAGCAGAGGTCCATCAGAGCCACAGATATTCTGATGCTTTTGATGGATTTCTCTACCGAGTGGAGAAATGTATAACAGGGGTGTGAGGTGACCTGCCCCTCATATCAAACACTGGCTTGAGAAATCCCGACTTACTAAGCAAATAGCTAAGCTGTACTCTCTGTCACCTCTTTTCCCAAGGATGGGTGTGTCTCACCAGTAAGTCCCATTTTACTGTGGATGATGTGGCTGGGCCTTGCAGGCTGATTAGCTGGAGTGAACTTAGCCATCCAGCTGCAGGGCAGGGACAGCCCTGGAAATTGTGGAGCTTCTAGTCAGAGGCAAGTACTTAGCAAGACTAATGGAGCCGTATTTTAAGACCTGGTGGGTTCCCAACCTAGAGCACGCCCGCCCCACAATGACTTAAGATTCCCTTCCACGCAGTGCTTCCGGTCAGAATTCTGGAGGCAAGGACTTTAGTGAGAAAGCCAACCTGAGGGGGTTTAATGTTTGTTTTGTGCTCGCCAAAGCCTTGACTTTAGAATGTCCATCTCCTCTTACTTCGGGTTTTAGGCCATTTCTTTCTTCAGCCGTTATTGCAAAGAATTTTGGCAGATGCAGGGCTAGATTAGACCCCCTTATCTCCATCTGCCCTCAGGGACTGCTGTGGGGCTGCCTGTCTCAGATGACAGGAATCATTTTCTGCTGGTTTCGATTGAGTTCTCTGGCACACTGGATTTGATTTGTTGTAGCACATACATTTCCCCAGCCAAGGTACACAGAGTCTTTAGACTTAGAGGCTTGTTTTATGATTTTTTCCCCCTAAACTTAATTTATTCTACATATCCCATGGCAGAGCTAAACATTTGTGGGTGTTTGGCTGCCAGAACTGGTGGGAGATCAGATGGGGCCGTGTCTATACTCGTTGAAGGATGGGAGGATTGCTTCCTTCTGGGACATATTTTCAGAGAGCATTGGACTAATTCAAACAAAACTTTTCAACAGACTCACTCATGAATAGAACTTGTGGGATAAATTGATCTTAGGGTAGCAAGTCAAGTTCTTACTAGCCTTAAAAATGCTATTTTGGACTCTGGGTAGAAAGTGATCCCTTCCCTCAGCTGGCATGCAACCCTGGGCATAGCTCTCCTGGATCTCCTTAGGGCACAGTGGGACCCAGGAGATTCAAGGGCTGAAACGAGCCGGGGAGGGGGACAAGGGAGGGGGTCTGTGAAGGCTTTTAACCTCTCCTATGTGAGTATATGTACAGTTCTAACATTTTAACACTCCACTCAGGTGAGCACACGGAATCAGTTAAAAACCCATTCAACTAAAAAATACAACAACAATTCAGGTGCTGATTCCTGGCTGATTCATTTCATCAGCAAATATTTTTATTGTGTGCCGACTTTGTGCCTGGCACTGTGCCGGCCACTGGGCACAGTATCAGCCCTGTCCTGTGCAGGCCGTTGAGGACGACAGACATTATTTTGACAAGTCACATATAATGAAAGTTGTTATCAGTGCTGTGAAGGAAGAACATTAGGACTTGGATGTATAATGGGGGACCTGGTCTAGATGGGGGGGGGGGTGGTGAGGAGGGGAGTAGGCAGAGATGGCTCTCCTGAAGAAGACATTTGATCCGAGATCTCCAGGATGAGTAAGAAATACGGGCAAGGTGGGGGTGGGGGGAGCGCCTGGGTTAAGTATCTGACTTCGGCTCAGGTCATGATCTCACAATTCGTGAGTTTGAGCCCCACATCGGGCTCTGAGCTGATAGCGCAGAGCCTGCTTAGGATTCTCTCTGTTTCCCTCTGTCTCTCAAAAAAATAAATAAACTTAGGAAGGAAGGGAGAAAGGAAAGAAGGAAAGGAGGAAGGAAGGAAGGAAGGAAGGAAGGAAGGAAGGAAGAAGGAAAGAAAGAAAAGAAAGAAAGATATGTGTATGTATATATATATATATATACGTATGTGTATATATATACATATATACGTATATATATATATATATACACATACGTATATATATACATACATATATATACGTATATATATATACATATATGTGTGTGTGTGTGTGTGTGTGTGTGTGTGTGTGTGTGTGTGTGTGTATGTATATCTCCAGGGGAAGGGGAAAACAGTTGGGGCAGAGAGATCTGTAGGAAAGAGCAGACAGGACTCAAACTTCAGTGGGCGTAAAAATTGTCTGGCAACTTTCTTAAAATTTATGTTTTTGCATCTCACCCTCAGAGGGTTAGAGTCAGTGGGTCAACAGTGGGGCCCAGAAATCTCTTATCACCCCAGGGGATTCTGATGCAGGTCTTTCTGGGGAAATGCTGCCTTAAACATGGTTGGTGAAACTCTTCAATTTGCAATTTTTATGTGACACAACTCCAGGCCTCCTTTGTAAAGGTGGAGACAGTTAGGTTTGGCATAAATGTAACTCAACTGCTCAGGAGACCTTGCCAACTTCCTGATCATGGTGAGTGTTATAAGTTTCCTTGATGGAGACACCACTTCTGTGGCCGAAGTGGGTTTTCCCTGATGGGGCTTGTGGGGAGGAAGTCATCGCGATGCCTCAGTGACCAGTGAGACTGAGCCAGCAGGGTTTCCTCCTTGGTGAAGAGCTTTCTGGAGGCAGTGGGGCCACAGCCAGCATGTAGAGGTGAGCTCGGCCCCCCTAGGTTCTCACCCCCTTTTCTCACCACTGCTTCCACTGGCACAGGACCTAAAGGAGTTTAAGGTGGCAGGACTGTTACTGGGATCGGAGCCATTGATCAAACTACATCATGCTTTTTCCATCCTCTATTTTAAATTGCTGGTTCTATCAGGAGACAGTCTGGATGCACACTCCCTCTTTAACCCTCTGGAACCCTTGCTAACCTCCTTTCCAATAGAGAAAGCAGACCTCAGAGCCCTCTGCAGGCACCAGGGGCTGGATCAAGTTTAATAATTGTTTGGGTTTTGTTCTTTTTATTTTGACACATACCTTCTATTTGGTGATACTGGTTTTCTACTTATAATAGCAATATAAAACTTCCTCTCAAGATAAATTTGTGTTTTGTTTGTTTTTTAAAGTCTATTTAGGGGCGCCTGGGTGGCTCAGTCGGTTAAGCATCCGACTCTTGATTTCAGCTCAGGTCATGATCTCGTACGCAGTTTGTGAGTTCGAACCCGGTGTGGGGCTCTGAGTTGATAGTACAGAGACTGCTTGGGATTCTCTCTCTCTCCCTCTCTCTCTGCCCCTCACCCACTCAATCTCTCTCTCTCTCAAAATAAACAAACTTAAAAAAAATAAAATCTTTTTTAAAGAGTCTATTTAAAACAAATAAGAGTTAGGGGCACACATTGTCAGTGATATATGTGAACAACTGGGTTGGGGAAATCTGCACACTGGAAGGAGCCATCTGGATTTTCTAGGTCAGTCAATCTTCATAGCAACTCTGTGAGACAAGAATGGTCATTTCCCCTAGTTTACAGCGGAGACACCTTTCTCACACAAGTGAAGCGATTTGGACAGCCTGGCCCATTTCACCGCTCTGCTCTCTCAGCCTGCTCTCCACTGTAACTGGGGGACACGGTGACCCCTGGGTCACTTCGGTGACCCCTCATCTTTCCTGCTTGCTCTGCCTCATGCTTTCCGAGCATTTTCCCTTTCTGTCTGTGGCCCGGAGCTGCTCTCAGAGGGGCAGGCAGGGCTTCCCCCTACCTTTGTCCTGGCCTCCGTCATTTCAGCCTGCAGAACTTGGGGTCTTCATTGTTGTGTCACCAAGGACAGAGCTCAGGGGCACTGGAATCCACTTGTTTGCTTTTGGACACACATGATTCTATGGGTGGTCTGGAGCCCAGTTTGAAGCTTGTTGACATCTAACAGTTCAGTTCTGGAAGAGGTTGACAGAAGATTACTGAGCTCTTGAAAACGGTCAGTGTGTCCCAGAAAGTCCGTGCTTCTTCTGGAGAATCACTTTGTGTGTGGTTTCTATTCAGAAGACCTCAGCAGCTTAAGTTTCCTAAGCAAGTGATTAGTGGCATATTCAAGGTCTGATTCACTGGGACATTTCTGTTCTGGAGGAGAAAGCCAGTCTGGTTGCAACCTCAGAAACTTTACACTTTCTGCCCCTTTGGGTTCTGTGGCACCAGTGGCTTCTAGGATCAGCCTGAAGGAAAGATGCTGGTGCACCTAGGCTGGGAGCGTCCTCCGAGGGCAGCACCTCACCGAGTGGTCTTGGAAACAAAAAGTTGGTGGCGACTGGCCATGTCTGCTTCTGAATGCCATGAATGCTGTTAGACCTTGGGAATGTGCTGTAAAGGACATTGGGTTTCATAAAAGTGGCCATTCGTCTTGTCTGTAGAAACCTCAGACTTTCTTCTCCTCGACTCAGCTCAGGGCAGCGTCTTCTGGAGCCAAAGAGAATGTAAAACCTTTCTGGAGGGAGAGCCACCCCTTTACCGGGGAACTCAATGCGGGGTGGCGAGGGGGCAAGTTTGACCCACAAGTTGGAGAGGCAGGCTGCTTTTTCTCACGTCCACATAGAGTATTTTAGGCTCACGTTGGAGAAGTGAGGGCTTATTGTCAGGGCTGCTGGCTGGCAGAGAGCAAAGAGACACCTTTACAGCGGAGACAACTTTCTCACACAAGTGAAGCGACTTGGACAGCCTGGCCAATTTGCTCTGTCACCTGAGGGGAGTCCTCTTGCTCCAGTCTCTGCATCCGTCGCCCTGAATTTCCTCCTCAGGGTCCCAGGTTCCCGTGGGGACAGAAGAAGGATATATGAGAAAGGGATTTGGAAGGCTTCAGGGCATAATGCAGTTTTGCTTTCGAAGCAGTGAGGATTTCATGGTGCACGCGGGCCTTCTATGCACACATATCCACACATCTGGCTCAGTTAGGGGTTGTTTACGAGGACCAGAAATGCACTCAAGCTGGCATGAGCAGATTGGGTTAGGCTCTCAGAATACAGTTGTTAATCACACGGGCATCCAGATTCAGGAAATCGAGTTCAGCTGGGACACAGAGGACCAGAGCGGGATTCAGAATCCAGCCCTCTCGCCCTCCTCCTCGGGGGCTGCAGTTTCTCATTTGTGTCTCTGTTCTCTGCCATCTGTCTTCCTGACCGCCCCGTCTCTGTCAGCTTTGTTTCTCTCTGCTTGTCGCTGGTCCCGCAAGCCTACTCCTGCCTCCGCTTCGCCTCCACCGCCGTCTCCTTGGTGCTTCTCCACCTTTTCCGCATCCCTGCCACACTTAGAAAACGCTCATTGTTTGTCCCCTGGGATGAAGGCACAGGCAGCTTGCCCCCAGAGGCCAAGGACTAATGGAGGGTGTGGGGACTCCAGGTGTCCCAAGGGCTGAGAAGATCAATAAGGCGCCTGCCTCTGACCTGTTTGTTGCACATTGGTTGGGAAGCTCTGACCTTACTGAATCTGTCTTTGTAGCCAATTTCTAAATTCCCAGGAGAGCGTATGATTGGCCTCAGATCAGATGCTCATACCTGCTGCAGCCACCTGTGGCCCGAGTTTGGTGCCCATGAAACAAACATGTCCCACTGTGGGGGTTGGGGATGTGGGGCAAGGACCAGCATCCCAGTGGAGTGTCCAAATAGCAAGCAGGTTCAGATACTTAACAGGCTGCTTTCCTCCCTTGAAGGCAAGGACCTTTGTCCTTAATCCCTATACCCCCACACCATCTGGCACAAATACTTGCTAGGTTTTAATGCTCAGTAAATGTCTCTTGATGAGTAACTGGCTAGCCATATGCATGGTGTAGGTCTGAAGTTGCGCTAAGCACCTGATCTATCTAGGAAACACTGTCACCTCCCCCACCCTCCGTGTCCTATACTTGGATGCTGCTTCACCCCATTTCTCTAGCACTTATAGCAACCGGGGACATTCATGCCGTTTTCTCCTTTCTTGTTACCATCTGAAGTCTCAAACTGAGAGTAGTTAACCAGCGAGGCAGGCCGCCTGTGTTTCTTCTCAGTATGAAGCATTTGGAACCAATTGTGCGGTGGCCCCTTTGAGTTAGCTGTTTAGAAGTAAAACAACACACACTAATACTTCATTGTAAAAATGCCTTTCCGGCCAATATCTTGGACTTTTGTGTGTCTGTGGAAACGCCCATCTAAATTTCCTGCTTGATTTTTTTTTCTTCGCAGCCAGGCATTAACCTGGCAAATACTACCACCCCTTTTTTTTTTTTTTTTTTTTTTTTTTTTAATTCTGCTGGTGTGAAGCAAGTGGCAGAAGTTACCTTTTGGAGATCAGAAATCAGCGCTCAGTAATTGGACATGAACCGTTGGTGGTTGACGTCCTATTGCGTGTGACAAGACAGCAGAGAACCTCTGCTTAATTAATAGTTTCATCTTAGACCCTTCCCTCACCCTGTTTGATAACAGCTTTATTTAGCAGAGAGATGTGAATCGACGTTTCTTTGTAAGAGTCCGGGAATATAATACTTTGTTCTGTGTTTACTCCCATATTTATTTCTATATAGGGTACGTAGCTCCTTTTCTCCTTATTCTACATGAATCACTTGGATGCATAAATTCAAGGACATTTGTTTGCGGCTCTCCTACATCTGTCTTGAATTTCATCTTTTCCACCCTGTCTTCTACTTTCCAAACAATTTACCTCCCTCTTTCTCTCTCCCTGCTGTTATTTATTTCACCATGGACCCTTTCATTTCAAGAGTTGGCAGAGGGGACCAGTGCAAGCCACAGTCCATTTCTATATAAAGGCCTTTAGGAGCATGGTGATCACAGCTTCTTAGTATAGGACACGACTCCCCTCACTCGGGACACAGCTGGTCCATAGCAGTGTGGCCGAGGCTGGTTTCAGAGCCGCGGAGGAGCGTGCCGGGTTCCCAGTGAGGTAATGTCGTTCTCGTCATGGACCAATCCGGTCCAATTTACGGAGGACCTTCATGTGCCAGGCTCTGTGCAGAATGGTGCCTTATGACCGTCCTCTTTGATCTTTTTTTCCAGACTGGGAATTTCTCACATCATTGTAAATGTTTCCTTTCCTCCCCTTGTCATTTGGCCGGGGCTCAGTGGGCCTTCCTGAGGCAGGAAAATGGTAACAAGGGGTTTAACCGGGCACTTGGAAGGTTCTGCCAAGAAACAGAGCTTTCGTGCAGCCAGCGGAGGGCGGCGGGGGTGGGGGGGGGGAGGGGAGAACGCAGCAAAAACACCCAATGTAATAACAATCAGGTAGGAAATTTGAAGGGAGCACTCTGCTGAGTGCTAATAGCTCCACTGTGGAACAGGTCTGGATGGCACTAAAATGATAAACATCTCTGTAATTCTCACAAACCACACTTTCTGCCCCTGTTTTCATTTCAAGAGTGGACGTGGAAACGCTCAGCTCACCCTGCTGGCCTGTAAGTTTCAGCAAGGGGTTAGGAGGTGTTACACCATCACAGTCCTCATCTCCTGGAAACAGCGGGAAGCTTTGAGCCTGTTTGCCTGATTTCTTTTTGGAAGGCAACTTATTTAGTAGCTGTTTAGGGACCATGATGAATGTGTGAAAATAAAATGCCAGCTTGCTCGTTTTTCGTGCCGCGTCTGTAGAGTCGAACGCGAGGAGCCAGTTAAGTGCCCTCTTTCTTGGCCTGAACATCATCATGGTCATCATCACTGATTGAGTGCCCACTGCATGCGAGGCCCTGAGGATGCGAAAGCAGCACGAGATTTATTCCCCTGGAGGAATGCATCTGGTGAAGGGCATGTGAGCTGGTCTTTTGGTTTTGAGCCCCATGAAAATGACGGTGGTAGGATGGCATCTCCCTTCACATCTCAAAACTCCCTTGTTGCCACAGGTCATGAAACCTGCCCCTTTCTCACTGGAGTTTTCCACCGTGGTACCTGGTCCAGGAGCTCTGTCTAGTGCTGAGTTTGAGAGTTAATAGAAAATCAGAGCCTGGAGCTCCAAGGTCATAGCTTGTCAGCACCCCCAGAATGGAGGAGGCTGTCCTCAGGACCCACCCTGTGCTAACCCCATCTCAGTTGTGGGGGGAAGGGGTTCTGTTTTCGGATGAAAAAGCCTTCTTAGCATGGATTTTTAAAAAAATTTTTTTTTCAACGTTTTTTATTTATTTTTGGGACAGAGAGAGACAGAGCATGAACAGGGGGGGGGCAGAGAGAGAGGGAGACACAGAATCGGAAACAGGCTCCAGGCTCCGAGCCATCAGCCCAGAGCCTGACGCGGGGCTCGAACTCACGGACCACGAGATCGTGACCTGGCTGAAGTCGGACGCTTAACCGACTGCACCACCCAGGCGCCCCAGCATGGATTTTTTTTTAAACAAAATGAAAACCTTGCTGGCGTATTTTCTGTAAAGTCCTTTGGATGGATTGGTTAGGGCGAATTGATGGTCTCTGCCACCTTCCAACTAAGGGCAGGGAGGGAAGAGAGAGATTCCCACCTTGACAGGGGACTTCCTGCAGCAGAACCCCACATCTACAAGGAGCGGTACCCTTTCTTCCAGAGTTCCTTTCTTTCCTTTTGGTTTTCTTTCAACCTTATGGGTCCTCTAACAATCTGGCGTGCAGACACTCAGAATAGATTTTTCTGTGGTATGAACTTAACATTCTGGGTTGAGCTTGGATGGCGACACATCTCTCAAAGGAGGTGGCAGATCAGGGATCCCAGCGTTCAAGTAAAAACACACTGCTCAGAGTGAATGTGGGCAAACTCGAGCTCTTTCCTGATTATATCAGCAGAGGGATGGATCCACAATGACACACGCCACAGAAACCCTATCTCTGCTCCCCCACCCTCACCCCCCAGGCCCCCTCAGTGATTGCCTTTGGAGCTGGAACATGGTCTCTCAGATTCCAGACTGACTCTGGCTCCTTGTCCTGTGTCATGGGCAAACTCCCAGCCACTTTAATCCTTCTCTCTCTACAGCATTTGGCCCTGGTCTGTTATTACTAGCCACCCTCTTACAATTCCAAACCACTGTGCCCAGTAGAGGTTTTTATACCAGATGGGGCTTTAGGAAATCCCTCTGTCAGCTTGTGAGAGCTGAGGCACGGGGAAACAGAACAGCCTTTCCCTCCGTCTGTGGTGTCGGCCAGAAAGAACTTGGCAGCCATATGTCGCTTTGTACTCCCAACAAACTGCTCATCTCCTGGCTTGTTGAGTCATTAGGGCAGGAAGTTGTACAGCATAGTCAACGAACCTCTTTAATTAGCGTTACACATGGTACCAGGTTCCAAGTGTTCAGGAACGGGATTCTCTCAGGCCACAGGGAGCTAGAGTGATTGGGAGATACTTTGGGGAAAAGAGAAATATTTTGCATTTCAGCAGTTTCAAAAGGCTGAGAAGAAAATATTTACATTTTTGCCTTTGTGTTTGTGGGCATCGTTGCGAACCTTAATAATTTGTTGTTGTTGTCGTTGACTGAAGCTGATCTGAAGGTGCAGCTTTCTTTTTCTTTTTTCCTTTTTTCTGTCTTTTAATGTTTGTTTATTTTTGAGAGAGAGAGAGAGAGAGAGAGAGAGACAGACAGACAGAGCATGAGTGGGGGAGGGGCAGAGAGAGGGAGACACAGAACCCGAAGCAGGCTCCGGGCTCTGAGCTGTCAGCACAGAGCCCGATGTGGGGCTTGAAGTCACAAACTGCGAGATCATGACCTAAGCAGAAGTCGGACACTTAACCGACTGAGCCACCCAGGTGCCCCCCGAAGGTGCAACTTTCTGAAAGGAAGTTTAGTGGCAGAGTCTCTTGGTGAGTGACCCCTGAGAAGGAAGGAGGAGGAAGAGGCAGCCACCGGGGTTTTGGAATGTGCTTTAGTTCCCTGCCAGCTTCTTCCATTGCTGGTTGCACAGAGCACGTGGCTTCTTTCCTATGCTCACTTTTCATCCTTGCCAGCAACCCACTACTCTGTCACCAGAATCCCAAGACTGCAGCCCACTGCCGCTAAACCCAGGTCTCCAAGCCACAGGGAATGCCACGTTTTTATTTTTTAGTTTCTCATGCCTACCAGCATGTCCACCATGTGTCTCTGGCCTCTTGTGTCTCTGCCTTGTGTCTTGTGTCTCGTGTCTCTGGTGGCTGTGTGCATTTCTTTTCTTTTTTTAAAAATGTTTATTTATTTTGAGAGAGAGGAAGGGAGGGAAGAAGGGAGGGGCAGAGAGAGAGAGAGAGAGAGAGAGAGAGAGAGAGAGAATCCCAAGCAGGCTCTGCGCTGACAGCCCTGGTGTGGGACTCGAACTCATAAACAGGGAGATCATGACCTGAACTGAAGTCAGGAGTTGGACGCTTAACCGACTAAGCCACCCAGGTGCCCCTCTGTTGTGTGCATTTCTTAGTTGATTTCTCTCACTCCACAGACTGGATGCTAGTTTGGAAAATGTCTTCATTTCCATGAAGAAGGGGAGCTGTTGCCCCCACCCCCACCCCTAGAGTCGTTGTTGGGGAGGTAGAGACTCCTCTGCTCATCCCTTCCTTTGTCGGGCTTGATCTGCTTACCTACCTTCTGGCAGGAGTTCTCTTGTGGAATATTCTGTACTTACTCATACTGATTTGTGCGGGTCATCCTGGGTCCCAGCCCTGGTAGGGACCAGTGGCGCTATCGTGTCCTGATCACCACAGTCAGTTACTGCTGGGGACGCGCTCCTACAGTCTGACCATGTGCCGGGCCCGTTGCCCCCCTGATGGGCTGTCTGCTGTAAAACCGGAAGGGCACACGTTAGAAGTGTTCTCCTGTGAGCGCTTGCCGTGTGCCGGGGGCAGTTCTGAGCACGGGTGCTATCCTCCCACCAGCCCTAGGAGATAGGCACCATGGAACCATTTTGCGATTGAAGAGATTGAGGCTTGGAGAGGCAAAGTCATTTGCCCGAGGTGGCAGGGCCAGGGTTCGGACCCACACTGTCTGTCCCCAGAGCCCGTGCTCTTGCCCGCTGCACTGCTTCCTGCCCTGATGCAGTGAGGATGTGACACTGCCAGAATGCAGCCAGCCCCTTGGAGAAAGGATTAAAGGGTAGTGGTGGTTTTGTGCCCCGCCTGGTAGAAGAGAGCGTGCAGCCCTTTGTCCCGGGAATCGGCAGTGTGTCGGACAGCACTCTACAGTCACAGGGTAGGACGGAAGCATAGCATGCTGTTTGACTGGTGAGGTGTGTGGCACAGGGCTGGCTGCTGATGGAGATGGACATCTCTCGGCTAAAGACATAGAAGGAAGCAGCAGATACCAGACCCAACACCTCTCCTTCCAGGCGCACAGTGATTTCCATTGGAAAAGAATATCTCACGAAGCAAAGTGAGGCCCTTCAGAACTCAAGATGTCCGCACACCAGCAGTGAGACACTGGCTCGTCGGGTTGTCTCCTGGCCCCCGTTCCTCTATCTGTGGGCATCCCAAATGATACAAGGCCCAAGAAGTCATTTCCTCCACCAGAATGGGAACATGCAGCTGACGTGGGTGCTAAACAGGAGTTAGAGGGTCACCACATTCTTCTACTTAGCATCAGAGAAATGGCAGTATTCTAACATCTATTGAACACTTACTAGGCAGCATTCTGAGAACCGTACATATTGTTTTTTAGTTGTTTTAAATGTTTATTTTTGAGAGAGAGAGCATGCAAGCAGGGGAGGAGCAGAGAGAGAGGGAGACACAGAATGCGAAGCAGGATCTAGGCTCTGAGCTATCAGCACAGAGCCCGACGCCGGGCTCCAACCCACAGACTGCGAGATCACGACCTGAGCTGAAGTCAGATGCTCAACTGACTGAGCCACCCAGGCGCCCCAAGAATTTATTAATATATATTGATTAATATATTAATATAGTAATTCAGGGAGTTCTCACAGCAACAGTATGATGGCAGGTATTGTCCTTATTTTATTCATGAGACAGTTGAGGCTCTTGAGAAGTGAACTAACTTGCCCCAGGCCCCCCCAGCTGATACATAGCAGGGTTGGGACTTGAACCCAGGCAGCCTGGCTCCAGAACCATGTTCTTAACCATTTTACCTATACCATACACTGCCTTCCACCAAAAGCATTGACTGAAGATTTGACTGACCAATAAGGTCAAACTCAGCCACCAGCTGTTGGTTCTTGTGGCCACCCCGATTTGGAATGAAGGGGTGGGTGTGTTCAACATACAGAACCAGCCCTGGCACATTCCCTAAACTAGATGGAGCCAGTCTCCTTTCTTCTTTTTTGATCCTTTATCCTGGCAGTTGCCATGATCTGTCCCATCCCTGTACATAAGTAGTCATGGTTCCAACTTTTTTTTTTATTAATTGCAGTAAGATAGATAAAGCATAACGTTTGTCATTTTAACCATTTTTCTCTTGTAAACTGTAAGATTCCTGAAGGCAGGCATGGTATTTCGCCCCCTTCATATCTTCCTGCGGCACTTTGAGTAATGTTGTAAGAAAATGACACCTAACATCAGATCGTATAGCCTGGCTGGGTCAGCTATCCATCCGCTGGAAAACTTACTGTCCTGACATTTAAAGAAATGAAGAATAAATTTTTAATGTCCCTTCTACCCAGTCTCTTTTGTTATTTTTTTTAAGTTTATTTATTTATTTTGAGAGAGAGAGCACGAGCAGGGGAGGGACAGAGAGAATCCCAAGCAGGCTCTGCACTGTCAGCGTAGAGCCCCACGTGGGGCTCCACCCCACGAACTGTGAGATCATGACCTGAGCCAGAATCAAGAGTCAGATGCTTAACCAGCTGAGCCACCCAGGCACCCCTTCTTTTTCGTTTAGTATAGCCTGGAGTGGCAGAGATGAACTCGGATGGATGGTGTGTGGTGTATGTAATGTGTGGCTCCTTTGCCTGCAGGAAGCAGAGTGTACGTGTTCTTTTCCAAACCTCACCCTTGGGGCACAGGCCCTCTTTCTGAAGCAACTACAGTGAAGGGAGAATTGATGGTCATTCTGGCTTTGTTAAGTGCAAATCCATAAGGAGGGCTTTGGTTTCTCATGATCATCCTGGCCCTGCTCACTTTCACCTCTTCCTTGGTCTTGTCTGCTGGTTGGTTCCCTGTGTTGGCTTCAGGCAAAGGAGAGATGGGAAGGTGAAGTGGATGGGGGAATCAAAGGTCCTGTCCGAGAAAGGGAGAAGAGCTCGAATTCCACCAGTACTTGTTTTGAGCAATTGATGCTCCAATTCAAAGAGCCTTCTGGGCCCCCAGCTATCCCAAGGAACAGGGAAGAGTCTTGGCAATAAGGAAGCCCTTTGAATGGCTGAGTTTGATTGCTTAGCTAGCCATCCATTCTGGCTGTCCCCTCGACAGTTTTTCCTCTCTCCCTTCCTTCCATTCATTCATTCTTCCATTTGTCCACCCATAATTCACTGAACACACAACATGTGCCAAGCACTGTACTTGGCAAACCAACAGCTAGCTGTACCAGGCTAAAATTTCAGCCACAGGACAGATCACACTAGAATCATGCCTCAGAAGCAAGATTTGGTCTTAACTCTGGGACAAGGTCCTGTTGGGGCACTTAGAGTGATTCTGAGCTAGCAGTAGCAATGATAACAACAATAATAATAGATATTAATCGTAGCAGGTAGCTGACTATAATAATGTAGTACCTAGTCTATGCCAGGCTCTATTCTAAGCACATATCTAAATCTTTACAATATCCAATGAAGTGTATGTACTGTTAATCCCATTTTACAGATGAGAAAACCAAGAGAGAAGTTAGGTAGCTTTCTGAGGACACCAACTAGCAGGTGACCAAAGCAGAATTAGATCTGGGCCAGCCTGGCTCCAGAGCCTATGCTAAGTAACCTCTGGCGTTATGTTTTCAGGGTGTCTCAATCCGGGAGTCTGACTCTTGATTTTGGCTCAGATCGTGATCTCACAGTTCGCAGGGATTGAGCCCCTCATTGGACCATGGGCTGACAGCGCAGAACCTGCTTGAGATTCTCTGCCCCTCTCCTACTCGCACACACACGTGCGCATGGTCTCTCTCTCTCTCTCTCTCTTTCCCCCCCACCCCCTGAAAATAAAATAAACTTAAAAACAAAGACTCTGTTTATGATGATGATGTTGACTGTGGTCAGCATTCGGTGGAAGGGCAGGGGTAAGTCTTGCCTGAGAAGACTGCGCTGACCTTGCTGACGAGCTTGCTGATGAATCTTACATCTGTGTTAGCTTTGGCTTGATCCCATAGATTTGCAGCAGCTGTTGAGAAATAAAAACTTGGACCCCCAGTCAAGTACGGTACCCAGTCCTCGGAATGAGAGGCAGATTCTGAGTCACCCTCCGGAGTCGGGGCTTCTCGGAAATCACCAGGTTGCATTTCCCTGTGGCATCTGTGGGTGCTGACGAGTCCCCGCGGTGTTTCAGATTAGCTCGGCTTTGTAGTGTGCATTTTTACAGTTTACCAGCTCCCAGTCCTGTCCCTTTTGATATTTGCTTCATTGTTCCGTGGATCACTAGAGAAGTGTTTCTGGCCGGCATTCCTAGGATGATCGCTCCAACCACAGCCTTCAGAGTCGCTAACCAGAACCAGCCGCCAGGCCGAGGAATGGGAACTCTCAAGTAACTCAATAGCCTGCTCTGTCATCCTTTTTGATTTTTGCCAAGTTGAGCTAATATTGTCTCCTCTTCCTTTTTTTCCATTTCGTCTTTGCTGCCTTGCTTCTGAATCTGGCATGCTAATTATAAGCACTTAGATTTCTAAGCTTAGAGGGTTTGCTGTGACCTATTCTGCCTGTTACCTGGCCTTTGGGCAGCTCTGAAGGGAGGTGGCACAGCCAGTCTGACTGTTGTCAATGTGAACTCTGAGTGGACGTTTGGCCGGATGGTCACTGGAGAGGGAGCAGGCACTGGAAGTCAAAGTCACTTGGTTGTCCCCAGCTGCAGCAGTGCCAGCCAGGGAGGTCCTTTTAAAGTGCTGAAGTTGGGGTGCCTGGGTGGGTCCGTCTGTTAAGTGACTCTCGGTTTTGGCTCAGGTCATGATCTCCCAGTTCGTGGGTTCAAGCCCCGCATCAGGCTCTGCGCTGACAGTGCTGAGCCTGCTTGGGATTCTCTCTCTCCGTCTCTCTGCCCCTTCCCCCCTACCCCCTTTCTCTCAAAATAAATAAATAAACTTTTTTAAAAACTTGGAGGTTGCCGGAGCCTTTTTTCTCCGATGGCCAGTGGAATGCGATCCCCTGCTCTACATCCAGTGTCTGGTTCAAAGGCTGCTGGGATGGGCACCATCGGCCTTGGCATCTCTGTGCCAGGCCAACAGTCACCCTCTCCAGAAGGTGGGGAGACCAAGCGGAGGGTCCCATCAGAATCACACGTGGTGTCGGAGTTCTAAGCAGAGAGAAGAGCAGAATCCACAGAGTCCGTTCAAAACAATTTCCATATGCCCCTTTAAAACCTGGCAGTCCAGCGTGGGAAGTGGAAGGCAGAAAGGAAGGGGTGGGGAGGGGGGAGCAAACAGACTGCGTAAAGCTGGCTCCAGACCGTGTGTATGTTTTGCAGAAGGTGCTTATGGCGAAACTACCACTCGCCACAGAAAGAAATCCCAGTTTTCTGAGGCGTCTTACAACACAGGCTACTAACTATACAGTTGATTGATTAACTTTACAATAGAGTTGACAGGAAAATGTTTTTTTGAAGAGGACGCTGACAAGACAAGGGGGAACTAAGCGTAAATTTGATGCCGATGTTAGCGACGTGCCCCATGTGTGCAGCGCTTTGGTTTTCAGAGTATCTCCACGCACGGCGCCTCATTTCACTTCGTCCTGAGATGTGGGCGTTACCGTGCAAGCCAAGAGCCGTGACCTGGAGCCAGGGAACAGTGTCGCCTACTGATGTCCACTGAGAGATCAGGGCCTGGATATAAACTGAGCCCCTTAAAGCCCCTTTTTCGGCACTACCAGATTTCCTCCCAAGAAGGATCTTTAAGAGAGTTGAGGCAGTGCTGATTCAGTGATGGCTCCTGACTCTGATGATCACACCAAGGAGGAATACGAGCTCCTTTCTTGGGGATCCTTACAAATAAGTGCAGTTAGTGTGCCTCTGATCTTCAGCATCCTGAAGGCCGAGGATGAACGGGAGGCTGCAGGCGGTAGTCGGTTCTGGAAGAGTTTAGGAGTGTAGCTGCAACACGCAGTGAGAGAGTGACTTTCCACTCTTCAGTATTACATCATCGTGGAGTTTAGGCAAATGCTGATTTTTATTAGAGGGAGTTTTATGGATGGGGCAATATCCTAGCTCTCTCGGTTGATCAAGGTCAAGCCATGCCCTAAAATGAACTCGTAAGACAAGGGGAGTCATTATCTGAGGTCCATAGACCACTTGGGATCAGACAGGTTCACTGACAGTCTTCAAGGAGTTCACGAATTCTACGAAATTACACACAGACTTTTGTGTATGTGCATTTTTCTCTGGGGAAAGGATCTGTAGCTTTTATCCTCAAAAGTGTCTGTGACCCCAAAATGGTTATGAAGCCACTGTTTTAAAGTGGCCTTTTTGAAAATCTTTGGTGGACTGGAGATGTCATGCACACTTGAAAAGGCACAGGGGGTGAGTCTTGGGGTCATTTCTTTAAGCTCAAGCTTTTCTCTTTTCCAGTCAGCATAAGAGACTCATCAAAGTGGACCTCTGTGACTTTTCTAGCGGAAAGTTCACTTTCTGATTCAAGTACCAAACTTGACATGGTTAGAATGATCATTCCTGTGCCCACTGTACTGGCTCAGAGCAGAGCAACTGTGATGCTGCAGCCTGAGAAAGACAGTCCCATGCAGCCTGCACATCACTGATGAATGACATAAGTTCCTAAAAAAATCTCTATCATATGGGGCGCCTGGGTGGCTCAGTCGGTTGAGTGTCCGACTTCGGCTCAGGTCATGATCTCACAGTTCGTGGGTTCGTGCCCCGCATCAGGCTCTGTGCTGACCGCTTGCTCAGAGCCTGGAGCCTGCTTCAGATTCTGTGTCTCCTACTCTCTCTGCCCCTCCCCTGTTCACGCTTTGTCTCACTCTGTTTCTCAAAAATAAATAAATGTAAAAAAAAAATTCAAAAAATCTCTATCATGTAAAATTATACCATGATGTATTAGTCTACAGAAGGACTGACTTTTCAGTGTCAGATGTGAGTCTAAAAGCATAATTATTTTCCACTGAACCAGTGGGCCTTTTTTTGGAAATAAAAGATCCCACAACTATGGATAAAACACAAGCCAGGATCTTCCTTGAGATCCCGTGTGAAAAAAAGGGGGGGTGGATCCCTAGGGAGGGAGGGATGGGAAGGATTATGGGGGTTACAGTTTCTTACCTCTCCGAGAAGGATACTGAGAAAAAAGAAATGTCTCTGATGATTAGGGGTGGGACAGCCAGAGGGCATCATAGTCCTTCTGCTTCATGAGGGAACCAGACCAAATTGTTTTTTATCTGTGGGGGTTGAGGAGACAGCATCCCTATTTTTAGAGTCTTAAGTACTGTACTGAGGGGCGCCTGGGTGGCTCAGTCGATTAAGTGTCTGACTTTTGTTTTTTTAATTTTTTTTAACGTTTATTTTTTTGAGAGAAAGAGACAGTGCAAGCAGGAGAGAGGCAGAGAGAGGGCGATATAGAATCTAAAGCAGATTCCAGGCTCTGAGCTGTCAGCACAGAGCCCAATGTGGGGCTTGAACTTGTGAACCACGAGATCATGACCTGAGCCAAAGTCAGCTGCTTAACCAACTGATCCACCCAGGCACCCCAAGTGTCTGACTCTTGATTTCAGTTCAGGTCATGATCTCACAGTTTGTGGGTTCAAGACCCACGTCTGGCTCTGTGCTGGTGGTGTGGAGCCTGCTTGAGATATTCTCTCTCTCTCTCTCTCTCTCTCTCTCTCTCTCTCTTTCTCTCTCTCCCTTCTGCAGTCTATGCCCCTCCCCCACCTGGACACACTCGCACTCTCTAAATGAACTTGAGAATGCCAGTATCTTCTTTTAAAAAAAAAAAGTACTTTACTAATGCTCTCGGGGTAACCCCAGTAGGCCGGCCAGCCCATAGGTCACCCTGTCATCATGTCAGCTGGGGAGCATGGTCCTGACTCACACTGGGTAGCTAAGCATTTAGATGCTAGGTGACCCAGGTACCCAAACCCACCCTTCCTTAAAAATATATAGCCAAAAGTCAATCACGTGCTTACATTTCAAGTACATGGAGGTGCCCACATGCAAACCACTTTATTATAATCACGTTGAACCCTCCATTTTTATGTTTAAGGCCCACAGATTGCAAGCTACTTTAGGGACAAGTCTAGTGACCCATAAATAAAGTCTTGTTGTCAGATGCCATTTGTCTGTGGGAGCCCCAAGCCCCAGAGTAGATATGATAGTAGTGATCCCTTAACAATACATGTGACCAGGGAAGATTTCTCCTAGGAAGGCAAGGATGGCTTAACCTTGGAGTTAAAGGCTACTAATGAAATATACTGCAACAGATCAAAAGAGTAACCATAGAGGCGCCTGGGTGGCTCAGCTGGTTAACCGTCTGGCTCTTGGTTTTGGCTCAGATCACGATCTAATAATGGTTTGTGCGTTCAAGCCCCATATCGGGCTCTGTAGTGACAGCACAGGGATTGCTTGGGATTCTGTCTCTGCCTCTACCCTGCTTGTGCTCTCTCTCTCTCTCTCTCGAAATAAAAAATAAACTTAAAAATTAAAAAAAAAAACCCATAAAGTAACCATCCATTCCTGATAAAACTTTTAGGTCAAAAAGTTCACACAAGCCTGTATTTTTTTAATTGTGGTAAAATACAGATAACGTAAAATTCACCGTCTTAACCATTTTTAATTCATTCTCCCTGACATGCAGCCCTTCATGGCCACCCATCCCTGTAACTCTTTTGATCTTGTAAAACTGAGCCTCTATACCCATTAAACAGTAATACCAGCTTTCTTCCATCTCCACCGTCCACCCAACCCCAATGGTGGTAGCAACCACCATTACAATTTCTGTCTTTATGACTTTGACTACTCTAGGTACCTCATAGGAATGGAAACACACGGTATTTGTATTTTTGTGACTGGCTTCTTTCAGTTAGCACGGTGTCCCCAAGGTTCATACACGTAGTAGCATGTGTCAGAATTTCCTTCCGTTTTTTCTTTAATTCCACTTTTATTTTTTTTTTTAAGATTGTTTTTAGGTTTGGGGCGCCTGGGTGGCTCAGTTGGTTGAGTGTCCGACTTCGGCTCAGTCACGATCTTGCGGTCTGTGAGTTTGAGCCCCGCATCAGGCTCTGTGCTGACAGCTCAGAGCCTGGAGCCTGCTTCGGATTCTGTGTCTCCCTCTCTCTCTGCCCCTCCCCTGCTCATGCTCTGTCTCTCTCTCTCAGTCAAAACTGAATAAAACATTAAAAAAGTTTTTTAAAAAAAGATTGTTTTTAGGTGTATTGATTTATTTTGAGAGAGGGAGAGAGCGAACATGTGGGAGGGCAGAGAAGGGTGGGAAGACAGAGAGAATCCTAAGCAGGTTCCCCACTGTCGGCACAGAACCTGACAAGGGGCTCAGACTCCCAAACTGAGACACCGTTACCTGAGCAGAAATCAAGAGGTGGATGCTTAACCAACTGAGCCACCCAGGTGCCCCAGAATTTCCTTCCTTTTAAGGCTGAATAACATTCAAGACTATTTTGTTTAACATGTTCAAGAGTATCTGTCTCACGGGGCACCTGGGTGGCTCAGTGGGTTAAGCGTCCAACTTTGGCTCAGGTCATGATCTCACAGTTTGTGGGTTTGAGCCCCGCATCAGGCTCTGTGCTGACAGCTCGAAGCCTGGAGCCTGCTTCTGATTCTGTGTTTCCCTCTCTCTCTGCTCCTCCCCTGCTTATGCTCTGTCTTCCAAAAAAAAATAAATGTAAAAAAAAAAAAAAAAAAAAAAAAGAGTATCCATCTCATACCAATGGCTAGTCTTATATATAATAGTAAAAGGTATACCCATTATGATCAGGTGGAAGATAAAGATGATTGCTACTTACTATTGTCCTGAAAAAATCCAGCCAATATAGTTCTTTAAGAAAAGGAAATAAATGATGTAATTGTTGAAAAAGAAGGTGAAGTTATGTTTATTTGCAAATAGCATGGCTTTCTATTCAGGCTAAAAACGTGCTTTGAAGTAAGAGTATACATTTAAAAATTAGTCAAGTTTTACAACTCCATCTTTCTGTCTGTGACCTCGATCCCACCCTCTGGCCTATTCAAAGACTCTGTTCTTGCATTTTTCCTTCTCATCAGTATTTTCCTCTTCTGGATTATCCCCAGCAGCATATACTAAAGCATCTCCCATCTTTAAAATACCGCCCCCTGACTTCATCTTTAAAATATCCTCTCTCTGACCTCATCATGTATTTCTCCAGCTACAGTCCTATTCTCTGCTCCCTTTGCAGCAAAACTCTTAAAGTTATCAGTAGTCACTACCTTAGCCTATTATCTGCCATTTTCTTTTTCTCTTGATAGCCTTTACTGTTTTTATTGTTCCCGCTCGGTGTTTCGTGTGGGAAGCCGACTCGGGTTTGTCTGGTCCCAGGCCCCCTCTAGGTGTGTGTGCCGGACAGAGCTGCACCCCATTGCCTCCCTCTTCCACTCACTCTTTTGTCCTCACTTTACTGACTCCTCCTTGACCTGTCAAGGTCGTGAATAAACTTAGCTGCCACATCGGCTGGTCAGTTCTCTGCCCTCATCTTACTCAACGTGTCAGCAGCATTTGACACAATAGTGTACTCTCTCCCTAAAGCACTTTTGCCACCTGCCTTTTGGGACACCGGAGTCTCCCCGTTTTCCTTCTATGTCATGTGTCACTCCTTCTCGGTCTTTTGTGGGTGGTCCCTGGCTCTGCTCTGGGGTGCCTTTTCCTCTGTAGCCTGTCCTCTTCTTGGATAACCTCATGGAGGCTCATGACCCCTCACAGCATCCAGGCAGCGACATCCCTGATTTATAGCTCATGCCCCCCAGCTCTCCAGAGCCTAGACTTGTAAGTCCAGGTGCCTCCTTGAAATCTCCCCTTGCACATCTAATGGGCATCTCAGATTGACCTCTGTTATCTCCATCTTTCCCTCCCAAACTTTTGCCTCCATTTTTCCTCATCTTGGTTCATAGGACCCCTTGACACACTTTTGCTCAAACTCCAAAACCATAGTACATCCTTCATCTTTTCTTTCCCTTATCCCTTCCACATATTCAGTCTGTCAACCTACTCTATTGACTGTCTTAAGAATACATCATGTCCTCACTCTCTGCTGCTATAACCCAGGTCCTCCCCACTGCTCTCAACTTCTGCCTGGGCTGTTTGCACTGGCCTCTCCGGATCCTGCCTTCTCCTTGTCTTCCCCTACAGTCTGTTCCCTCAGGGCTGCCAAAGTGACCTTTTAAACTGTAAATCAAATCATACCACTCCCCTGCTAATGCTCTGTAGTTTCCTGTTACACTTAGAATAAAATTCCATCATTTTTACTAGTCTACAGGGCCTTAAAGATCTGCCAAGAGCGCCCTTCTGACCTCATTGTGGCCCCTCTCCCCGACTCTATCTGACTGCGTCTACCCCAGCCTTCTTTCTGATCTGCCTCCCAGCCTCTAACAGGTGCCCTGGGCCTCAGGTGGCCTTCCCCCATGAACATGTGACTCGCCCCATCTCATATCCGGGATCTGTGCTCAAATGCCATTTCTTCAAAGATGCCTTCCCTGATTACTTGCCAAAATATGTACCCCAGGAGGGTGCCTGCGTGGCTCAGTTGGTTAAGCGTCCCACTTTGACCTGGGTCATGATCTCACGGTTCGTGGGTTCGAGCCCCACGTCGGGCTCTGTGTTGATAAGAGCCTGAAGCCTGTTCCAGATTCTGTGTGTCTCTGTCTCTCAAAAATAAACATTGAGGGAAAAAAAATTTTTTTTAAGTAATATTGGTAAGAATACTGAGGAATGGGCTCTCGTTTGCCACTGGTAGAAATATAAAGTTGCCCAAGCTTTTTAAGTGGTGAGTCATGGGTGATTTTTATCTCAGTTTTTACGGTTTGCTGTGTTTCTCATTTTTTCCAATAATTACTACCCCCCCATAATTACTTTTAAAATCAGATAAATCCCTTCATCTTCCTTCCTGCCCCCCTTTAAAATTATTAACCTGGCTGGATCCTTGTACTTGCAGACTTAGGAAGCTAATCCCAGCAGCAGGATGGTCTTGTTCTGCTGTTGAGCCTTTCCTCCTAAAAATGTTTGATCTGAAGCCCGTATCAGGTTTCTCTGGAATGATGTAGTACTGGTCACTGCCGACTGTATGTGCAGAGTCGCTCCTGTTAGAAGGGCTGGTTTGGGAGCCCACTGGAAAGGCAGGGCTCACCCAGTTCGAGGTGGGGTCCCACGACCTTTCCTGCCAAGGCCCAGGTCTCCACAGACAGGGGAAGCCTAACATTTTGTAGCAGATACCCCACCCGACTCCTTCGCTGCTTGAGATTGAATTAAAAACAATAATAATCTGCTCTGTGCAGCTGGACTTCTGGTGCCTGCTTCCCCTTGACACATCCGCGCCCCATTCTGCCAATGCCCAGGCGGCCAGCCCTCCTGTGTGGGCCCCAGGCCCCCGGAAGGGAGGCTGCAGCTGAATCAGCAGTGGGCCATTCTGCCATTTCCCGTTGGTAGTTAGACATTTGGGCCATTCTGCCATTTCCCGTTGGTAGCTGGACATTTTGTTTAATTATGTTGTTTTCTGGGCTTGGCAGTTAAGTTCCAGAGCACCCAGTGGACCCCCTGAATGGCGGTCACTCTGATGGCCGGGAGCCGATAAAGGAGTCTGCACATCCTCAGCTTCCTGTCCCGGGCTGTTGCATTCATGCTTTCTCAGCCTCACCTCTCCTAGACCCTGGTCCTCTGACAGTTGGCTGAGGCAACATCGAACCTGCCAGTAGATTGTGCGTTGTTTTGAGTGGCACTGAGAACTAAGAATTGGAGCCGGCTCAGGATGTTGCTTCCCTAGTGTTTGTGGGTGAATGACACACACAGCGACTGCCGATACTCCCAAGTGCAGGAACCGATGTGGTGGGGAGAGCGCCGGATTCTGGCTACTTGGTCTTCTGTTGGGATACCCTTGTCCCCTCTCCCTTGGAGCTCAGGTGCCACAGCAGAGCCGGGAAGCAGGGGAGCACCTGCCTGCTGATGGGGTTCAGAGACACCAACAAAAAGCCTCCCTTCCTGCCTTAACCACCTGGTATTGGGGGTGCACATGTAGTTCATTTCCTAATTCATCTTCGTCTTTATGCTTTTTTTTAAAGTTTATTTATTTTGAGAGAGAGAGCAGGGGAGGGGCAGAGAGACAGGGGGAGAGAGAGAATGCCAAGCAGGCTCCGCACTGTCAGCGCAGAGCCCAATGCAGGGCTCGAACTCATGAACCATGAGATCATGACCTGAGCCGAAATCAAGAGTCGGACACTTAATCAAGTGAGCCCAGCTAGGCACCCTTCATCTTTATGCCTTTTAGAGGAAGTGCCTGTGGGAGAGGTGGGGGAGAAGAGCTGTCTTAGAACAGGTGTGGTCTTCTGTTGGCCTCTGTCACAGCTTGAGCCTGGATGGGACTCAGACTCCCCTCCCCTGTCACAGACCACAGAGGCCAATGATTGTAGCTTCACTTATTCATTTCCCTGTACAGCAGTGTTTTCCAGTTCTTTCACCCCTCAGTCCTGATGGGGCTCAAAAGGATGCTTCGATCGATCTGGTTTGGACTTAACCACCTTTTTCACTTTGCTTCTTACAGCTTAAACTTTGGAACAAATACCGAATTTCCAACATTCCATCACTAATATTCCTAGACGCCACCACCGGGAAGGTCGTGTGCAGGAATGGGCTGCTGGTGATCCGTGATGACCCAGAAGGTAGGACCTTGGCGTGTCTATCCCGTACTCCCCGTTCTGTCCCCCTACCCTGACCGTCCCTACTGGTAGAGAACATACAAATGAAATATATCTGAGGGCGTTTGTTTAGCTAGAGGATATTGTCGTGATGAAATTGATGAAATTATAGTATTCTCTAAGTCATGGTTAACGTTTTTAAAGAGATCAGAATGTCCCTCTTGGAGGCTTTCATTCATGGGCCAAAGAAGATGGAATCTGAAAAAGGAAGTTCAGTTCTGAGGGCTGAGGAGGTCGTTGAGAAGCAACGAGAGCCTGGAGATGGACTTCTGGTGCTGTTTCCACGGCAGCCGTCACTTTAACAATTAGAGGCAAACTAAGTGGTTGTGAGATTTTTTTCCTCTTTAAAATATTACCCTAGCAGAGTCATAGTCTTGGTGTTGCTCTCCTGGCCTCAGGGGTGACTGACTTCATTTCTTGGTGCTGCCCAAGTCCTGCAGCCTTGGCCTTGGTGATGTACCGGTGTAGGCTGCCCTAATCACCCTGCTCACTGGCTGTCCAAGGTCTGTTTCTGTCCCACTGGCACTGGAGTCTTAAAAGCATCCTAAGGTCTTCCCTTCCTCACTTACTATCAGTTAGGGGATTCAACCCTGGTCACAGGTTTTCCAAATAAAAATTTCACCTGCTTCAAAGAATTGCCCTCAGTAAAACCCAAGGCATGGTAGAACCAAGTTTTCACCTTCGCAGATCTCACACACACACACACACACACACACACTCACACTCACACTCTCTCTCTACTCTGATCTTGTTTAAAATGCAGATTTCCCAGCTGCATCCCCAGAGATATTTGGGACCATTTGTTTCAGGGCGGGCTTGGCCCATCTGCACGTTTAGTCAGTCTGCGTGTCTCCCATTCCCCCCTCCCCCAACCCCAGGCGATTTTTGAGGCGGTGGTCCACAGACCACCCTGTGAGAAAACGCTGTTCTGTTGCTCTTCCTGCCTGGGGCTTAAGTGTCATCAGAATGGAGAACATCTGGGTTGAGTGAGTGTTACTCTTTCCTTTTACTGGATTTAATTCTCACTTGGTTCCCTGGGCCCCAACCCAGACTGACTGAATCAGAATCTCTGGGGGTGGGTCCCAGGAGCATGATATTTTAAAATTCCCCAGCTGATTCTGAAATGCCGTCAGAATGGAGAGCCACTGAGATTCCGGGGTTGGACTTGAAGAAACTCATGGTTAATACACGAGGCAGTGATTCCCCATCCTGGCCCATCATCAGACTTCCCTGGGGAGTTGGTTTTGCTTTATTTTGGAGATAGATCTTCAGCCTTGGCCCCGGATCCCAAGACTCAGAGCATGACCTGGGCTTCTGTACTTTTCAAAAGCCCCCCAGGAGCTGGGTCCTATGATCACCCAGGTTCGGGAACCATTGTCTTGAAGGTAGGTGGGGCTGTGCCGTGGATAAGGTTCTGCCTTCATTCCTGGGTTTTAGCTCCAGATCCTATGCGTGTGTTAACAAATACTATTTGATGATAAAGCTGTCATGCCCTGCCGCTGTGAGGACTCTTGGGTCCGAAGTCTCAAGAAAGAATCTTAACGTTCTTACCACCTGTTGCCTGTTTCAGGTTTGGAATTCCCTTGGGGACCTAAGCCCTTCAGGGAAGTCATTGCGGGGCCCTTGCTTAGAAATAACGGACAGTCCCTGGAAAGCAGCAGCCTGGAGGGGTCTCACGTGGGAGTCTATTTCTCCGCACACTGGGTGAGTGTTCAGGCCCTCCTTAGTCCAGACGGAAGGAAGCAGCGATGTTGCCACTAAGTCGAGTTGGGGTTGGCTTCTAGGGGTGTTACTGCTCGGGTATCACTTCCTGGTGTTCTTACTTCCTCCTGCACCTGATGCATGGCATGCATGCCACGAGCGCGTATTATTTTGAATGATAATAGCAGCAAGAAAATTCTTCTTTTGACTGGTCTGAAAGGGTAGTCTTCCTCACCCATTCTGATGAGGCTTCTACTGGTCTCCAAGGGGGTTCATTTAAACTGCTGCCTGCTGGCACGCCGTGGAGGTGAGAAGAGCCTATCCTGAATGCTCACCATTACAAGGGGCACGTTTGTTTCTGCCTCTTTAATAAACTGGGTCTTGCTATCCCAGTCCTACTTGGGTCTTGCTTACCTGGCCTCTGCAGGCAGGAGAAGACGAAGGTACAGGGTCAAACCGTAGGATCTCACTCTCCTCTTTCAGTGTCCACCCTGCCGAAGCCTCACCCGGGTCCTGGTGGAATCCTACCGGAAGATCAAGGAGGCAGGCCAGAAATTTGAGATCATCTTTGTTAGTGCGGACAGGTAACGCGTGCTGGGGAAAGTGGCCGTGTGGTTCCCTTCCCCAAAGGTGGTTAACATGCATTTCTTTTGCCTTACGCTTCTCGCCTGCTAAATGTAGAGTGTGGAGATGGGAATTGGGGAAGGCGTATCTGGGATGATTGGCAGACAGATGCCTTTTAGATTTTCTCATGCAATTGTTTGAAGGGGAGCTGAGAAAAACCTGTTCTTGCTGTAAATATTGGGGCACGTCCCACTTCCGGCCTAGGTCATTTGAGGTTAGGATGCAATTTTCTGATTCGTTCAGCTTTATGGATTGTGATGAAAGGGTGTGGTGGGGGAGGGATGGAAAGAAAAGAACTGGAGGCTAATGGAATGTGACACCTATCTGGGATGGCTGTGCTATAATTTTTTTCCGCTCAGGCCTCGTGCTTCGCCTGGGGGCTGTCCTAAAAACCAGAAGGGCAGACATTCGTCCTGGAGTACGTCTGGTCCTTTTAGCCTCAGCTTCCTCTGCTGCAGGCCCCCTTGCTGGTTTTATTCATCAGTGACCTTCCTTCATCACAAAACTCCAACTCTGGTTCAGACCGAGCCACCAGGTGCTTCTGCTTCTCAAGTTCCTGTTCACAGAAGGATCTCTGAGATGCCAACACACTGAGGGCATTTTGTATCTTCTAAAAATTTATTTTATTTTATTTATTTATTTTGAGAGAGACAGAGCTCACAGGAGGGGCAGAGAGAGAGAGAGAGAGAGAGAGAGAGAGAATCCCAAGCCCGCTCCGTACCGCCAGTGCAGAGCCAAATGCGGGACTCGATCCCATGAACTGCGAGATCATGACCTGAGCCTAAATCAAGAGTCAGACGCTTAACCATCTGAACCACCCAGGCGCCCCAGCATTTTGTATCTTTGATATCTGCACTGTGCCATGCTTGGTGTATTGGCCCATGGTCCAGCCCTGGTACTCCCAGCTCCCCATCTCTGCATGTAACTGGGGATAAGCAATCATCACTCTTTTATTTTTATTTTTTTTTAATTTTTTAATGTTTATTTATTTTTGAGAGAGAGCACAGGAAGGGCAGAGAGAGGAAGATGCAGAATCCAAAGCAGGCTCCAGCCTCTGAGCTGTCAGCACAGAGCCTGATATGGGGCTCAAACTCACTAGTCATGAGATCATGATCTGAGCCGAAGTCAGGCACTTAACCCACTGGGCCACCCAGGTGCCACAGTCATCATTTTTTTTTAAAGCTTTAAAAAATATCAACTTTATTGAAGTGTAATTTACATACAATAAAATGCATACATTTTGGACATACAATTCAGTGAATATTGACCCATGTATGTACCCCTGTAATTGTCACAGTGAAGTATAGAACATTTCTGTCATTCATAAGGTGCCCTTGTGCCCCTTCTTGGTCAGTTCTCACCCCCAAACTCGAGCCCCAGGGAGCCCTTGATCTGCTTTTTATCACTTTGGATAGATCTGTCATTCCTAGAGTTGTTTATACATGGAATCATAGGTTTATGCTCAGTTAAAAGTGTGCTCCTGTACACAAGACTGTTATATGCACAATTTAGAAGTATCACAGGGACCGCAATGTCCCTGTACATCTAGGCTTCTTATAAAACTACCACCTGCCCGTGTTGGAAACAGAAACTTGGGCATGAGTTTAACTGGTAGGATCCACAGGAACAGGCTACTTGAAATGGCCTAGTGGTTCAGTTCCCATCCGCCTGTCGTGTGGAGGCTGTTGCTGCACGGTAACCAGAAGGGGTAGAAAAATGCCCCCCTGTAGCCTGGTGTCTGAGGAGCGTGATGTTCAGAGGCGCTGGCATCTGCAGAGCCCTGGGTGTAACTTGGTGGAAGGTGGGGAGGACCCTGCGGTGGCACTTTCAGGGGTAACAGAGCCTTGTTTCCATGTGTGTCTCTGTAGGTCAGAGGACTCATTCAAACAGTACTTCAGTGAGATGCCCTGGCTCGCTGTCCCCTACACCGATGAGGCCCGGCGGTCACGCCTCAACCGGCTGTATGGAATCCAAGGTAGGCGTTCCCGACTCCCTGGGGATCCCTGGAGACCTGCTCATCTGGGCTCACCACCTCTTTGGCTTTTCTTTTAGAGGGAAAAGGACATCTTTATTTCCATTACATGTTCATGTTCCTTACCGTCTCAAAAATGACATGCTGTGAATTCTGCAGTATGTAAATTACACCTCATTAAAGGCATTAAAAAAAAAAAAGGACCAGCCCAGGTGAAACAGCTACTTCTCACCACCTGACCTGGTGGGTTCTCATGCCCTTGGGCTATGGAGCACACACTCCCAAATGACTTGGCCAGAATCCTGAGGGTTCTGTCAAACAGACCTAAGAGTGACCTTTGGTTCCATCAGTCAGACTCTCTAAGCCTCAGTTTCCTCATCTGCAAAATGGGCATGATAAATCCCTGCCACAAAGAATTGCTGGGAGCATTAAAAGGATAACGTGGTTCATGTTGTGCTTCATGGTTACTGAAGCACAAGAGTGAGGGCTGAGTGGCTGGTGCCTTCTTGGTGAGAAAACCAATGTCCTGAGAGTGTTGAAAACTGGGACTTGAAGTACTAATCATGGCATTTTTCAGAAATAATGATTATTAAGTGAGACGAATTGTGTTTTTATTCTCTGTTATGTGAAACCTCCTTCCCAGCCTTCATCCAGCCGGTTTTCTCTTGGTAAAGCACTTAGTTGGCCTGTTAAGAATTAAATACATTCTTATATGTCAATTACATCTCAATTTTAAAAGAAGAATTAAACTCATTTCCTTTGTAGCAGTACTACCAGATCCTGGTTAGCCCTAGACAGACACAGCTAATATCTGAGATCTCAGTGCTGCTTGTGTTATAGGGAGTGAAGAAAGAAAAAAAAAAAAGACAAAATTTAGCCACAAATTCCACAGCTAAGGAGAACTCATCAGGTTCTTTTTAAGCTTTTTCTTCACCATTTAGAGTGAGCATATGGCTCTGTTGGGAGCTAAAGTTTCCAAATAATTAATATTTAATTTTAAATCAGTGCTTCTGCATTTCATATGTGCCTAAGAGTCCTCTAGGGACCTTGTGAAAATACAGACTCAGATTTCCTGGGTCTGGGTGGGGTGGGGCTGATAGTCTGCATTTCTAGCAAGCCCCCAAGTGGCACTGATGCTGGTGGCCCAGGGACCACACTTTGGGTATTTATTTTTATTTTTAGAGAGAACACGTTAACAAGCAGGGGAGAGGCAGAGAGAGAAGGAGAGAGAATCCCAAGCAGGCTCCAAGCTATCAGTGTGGAGCCCGACATGGGGCTCCATCCCATAACCATGTAATCATAATCTGAGCTGAAATCAAAAGTTGGATGCTCAAAAAAAAAAAAGTTGGACGCTCAACCGAGCCAGCCAGGCATCCCATGGAGGCTCATGTCTCCTATTAATAAGAAAAGATGAAAGGAGCTCCCTTTCCAAACAAAAGCTGAGTGGTAATAACATTGTTTACTAGTCCAGAAGTGAAGGGACCAAGTTGAATAACTTAAAAGAAGATGCCACAGCTTTTTCCTTCCAGCACTGTGTTTGCACAGAGACTTACAACATGAGTGCCTAGACGTAGGAGCAGTATCTGTTGAGATGAGCATCAGGAATGACCTTTGGCCAGTGGTACTGAGCAGAGCATTAAATTGCCACTTTGTGAGGATAAGTAAAACTTCAGATCTCTCAATTCATTTATTCGTTCCTTCAACCACTGTTTACTGAGGGCTGTATTCTTCCAGACGTTGTGTTCTTCCAGACATGGGGGATACAATCTTGAGTAAAAATGGACCCAGTCCTGCGGCGCCTGGGTAGCTCAGTTGGTTAAGCGTCCGACTGTAGCTCGGATCATGTTCTCGTGGTTCATGGGTTCAAGCCCCACGTTGGGCTCTGTTGACAGCTCAGAGCCTGGAACCTGCTTCGGATTCTGTGTCTCCCTCTCTCTCTGCCCCTCTCCTGCTCACTGTCTGTCTCTCTCTCTTAAAAATAAACACTTAAAAATGAATGAATGAATAAATAAATAAATATACCTTCTTGCTTTTAGGATTCAAATCTTTACTCCAAAGGTAACTCTGTGTATTACTTAAAGGAGATGTGACCATCTTATTGTCATTGTACAGTGGGAAACGGGTGCAACCAGCCAGTGCGAGTATTCCTCAGCCTCAGTTCTGGGGCTGTGACTAGAAGGTCTTGGAGGGACTCCAGGTGAGCCCCATTGGTAGGCTGACTAGTTCCAGGTCTTTCCTTAGCATTACCTAGACTTTGCTGCCCTTCAGTGCCCATGTCTACATGCAGCCGTGCCCCACTCCTTCCGAGGACCACAGATTTCTCATCTTGGTCCTTGCAGCAATACTGGGACATTCCTGAGTTTTCTCTCTTCCCTATTCCCCTTACACACCAGCAGGTGTCTTTGATGTCTGTCTTCTTCTAACTCCTCCAATCATGTTCTGGCTTCTCCTGTCCCTCTCTCCCAGCTTCTGTACATGTCTGTGTGCATGTATGTATTCACGCACAAATGAGTCACATAAGATGTGACTCTGTGTCACATGGTTGGGCCTTGGAACATACTGTCACTGATGACTGGGAGGCATCTTACATGTACATACCAAAAAGAATGTCGGCTGTCCTACCTCCACTAGGCATGGGGCCTCTTGGATCTTTGGGACATTGTTTCCTGTTTCTTGTCTTATTCTACCCTCACTGATACCACCACTCTAGTCTAGGCCACCAACAACCCAGTCCTGTCCCTACTTCCTACTGCTGAGTGACCTTGAGCTAGTTACTTAACCTGTCTCTCTCCTTTTTTTTAAGTTCATTTATTTTGGAGAGAGAGAGAGCATGAGCAGTGGAGGGGCAGAAAGAGAGGGGGAGAGAGGATCCCAAGCAGGCTGCACTGTCAGCACAGAGCACGACATGGGGCTTAAACTCATGAACTGTGAGATCATGACCTGGACTGAGAGCAAGAGTCGGATGCTTAACCAGCTGAGCCACCCGGGCACCCCACTTATCCTCTCTTTTCTCAGTAAAATTGGGAGGCTTCAGTGTTGGGTACAGAATAGGCATTTAATAAGCATTTAACTGATTAACTTGGGGGGAAAAGGAGGAAATTTCATTTTACAATAAAAAAGGTAACTTTTGGATGTCAAAAAGCTTAAACAAAGGCAACCAACAATATTAATAACGTGTATGGCAAATAACCATAGGAAAAGATCTTTCATAGGAAAAGATCTCTCCTTAGACACTAGTAAAAAAAGAGAATTTAGCCAAAAAAATGTATAAGATATGAGGTAGGCAATTCATCTAGTACATTGATATGATATAATCATATCATTTTCATGACATGGAAAATATTCAGCATACTTCCATGATTTACAAATGAAAACACTGAATTTGTATCTATCTCATTTGCAAAGAAGTCCCACCACCCCTGCCATCTCCACCAAAAGATAACCCCCAGTGTAGGGAAGAGATCAGACTGCTAGTAGAAATGTAAATCAGCACAACCTTTCAGGAGAGCAATTGGCAATATACATCAAAGGCCTTTAAAAATCTACTAAACCTTTAATTTAGAAATCCCACTTGTGGAATTTCTGCTTAGGAAATTATCCTATAGTACCCAGCAGAAGCTGAGCTTCTCCTGAGCAAGTGGTGGATTTTTGTTTTTGTTTTTTTCTTTCACCTTTTATACATGTTGAATTTCATTGTGGACACCCACCCCCCACCCCCCCGCCAGCATTTTTTTTTTTTTTTTTTTTTGCTTTAGCCTCTGGAAAACCCAGAGCTGAATTTGTAACCACCTTTAGCAACTTTGCAAAGCTCACCTCTTTTGTTGCATGCCCTTGACCTTGGGTTCATTTGCTCTTCCTTCCCTGTTTTCACTTCCAGAAGGTATTTTCCTCTGTTTTTGTTGTATTATATCATGTACTTTTTAAGCAGCCTCTGATCCTTTTTGGCAGAAAGGGAGAGTAGATTTAAATGCATAGGAATCTCTTTCTTGAGCTCCCGCTAGCAACCAAGCCTGTGGACTGAACTCAGGTGGGAAATAAGAAACCAGAAGAGTAGCCCAGTGCTGCCCTTGAGTGGACGGGAGGAGATTTACATTAGGAAATACCTAGAGAGCAGAGTATGACAATGTCTTGAGGAACTACAAAGTGTTGGTCCAGTCGGTGCCATTTTGTTCATAGAAGTCTCCATAGAAGACTGACACTTGTCCCAGAGGGCAGAGCAGGTGCTGGGCCTCACTTGGCTGCTCTGCCCCACCACGAGGCCACTTCACACAGAGGCACCTTTCTTCCTGAGCGTGTGCCATCAATGAGCAGAATCTTTTCTCTCCGAGGTAGGGAGCTGCCCTTTCCTGGATGTGGGGGCCAGCGTGATGTAGGTATTCCTGATGGTCAGTGCTAAGGCTGTAGGGTCACTTGAAGCTAATAATTACCAAAAGATGGTCTATATCATGCATAGGTAGTTTGAGGTGGCCGTCTGTGCCCCCTGTCTCTGCTCTGTGAGGTACTTGGCACAGAACAGAGACCTCATAAGGAAAGATCACAAGCTCTGCAAGATTCAACACAAGTTTTGGACACACTCCTAGGGCTGGGGGGTGCCCTGTAAAATGTTGGGTAGGGCACAGAAAAATTAAATCAATCATTTTCTGTCTGCCTTCAGATAGCCAAGAAGGGAACTCTTGGATTCCCCAGCTGTCAGCCTATAAATATTACATATTTACACCTATAAATAAACCTATAAATAAATATTACAGACGTAAGAGCCGCAGTTGTTAGGCGTGGCTTAGACAGCCAGAAAGTGGCTGACCATGACTGAGGAAGAAGAGAAGGGGGAGTTCTCAGAGACGCACTGGTTTGGTTTCATCTCTTAAGGCCCAGGCGGTGTGGGGACGAGAAGTACACATGTGGTCGCGACTTCCAGGAGCCCTCAGTTGAGGACCACAAAGCTGACCTGGAGAGGCCCTGTGGCCAGGCAAGCAGAGGCCATCCAGCCACAGTGAAAGAATGTGAGATTCAGGCCGAACCCAGTGCCAGCCAGCCAGCGTCCTCTGCATTGGGCCAGCCCCACTGCTCCCCATCTGCTGGCTCCATGGCATACGGTCCCTGCCATCTGTGCTAGTCTCTCTTCAGGGAGGACCTGCCTGCTCTCCCAGCTCCTACCTCCTGCTTCCTCACTGTCAGGTTTATAGTCTCCCTGGCACAGGATTTGTGCTGACTGCTTCCTTCGACCACTTAGGACTCACTCCTGCAGGCATCCTGGCAGGTATTGCCTGCTGACCTTGATCTGTCTGCCTCCAGCCCTGTCAAGCCAGACATGCACTAAAGCACAGGATCCTTCTCAAAGTAGCATCTCATGAAGAGCCATGCAATGGACTAATCTGAGTCCAGGTGAGACTCTGGCTTGGAGCTGTTGAACCAGGAGGGCTTCACTGAAGAGATGGCTCTGGAGGATGGGATTTAGATAGGGAGTGTCTGGGGCAAAGGCCAGAGTGGGATACTGTAGTGTATTGTAGGGCAGAGTGTGCAATAAGGTCAACGGTGCCACATCTTAGAGGGCCTTGAGCACCATGCCGAGGTCCTTGAACTTGTGATCAATGAGATAGTGATACTTAATCTAGACCAGAAGAGAAATCCCAGAGGCAGATTGTCTGCTGATATTTCTGATGGACACATTGAGTGCCCACCGTGACCAGCCTCACACTGGGCTTCAGGCCTACCTATGGCGAGAGGGAGGCTGCTCCCTCAGGCTCTGGGACAGGTGGCCCAGGTGGCTTCTGCAGCCCAGTGCCCATCTCCCTGCCTCTGCCTCCCTCTAGCCTCACAGGGTCACTTAGTGTCTTCTGCTTCGTGGCATTATGGGGGTTCCATGTGCATTAGAAGGCCTGGTTTCTGTTAGAGGCACACGTTGTTAGTAAGTTCTTGTGCAGCGTTTCGTAACGATCTTACCAGTCAGCGATACTGTGCTTACAAGTACACATATACCTCAAGAGGTATCGTGGGTTCAGTACTAGACCACCATAATAAAGCATAGTCTCAGTAAAGCCAAATTAATTTTTTGGTTTTTCATTGCCTATAAAAGTTATGTTTACACTACATTGTAGTCTTTTAAATATTTATTTTTGAGAGAGAGAGAGCACGAACAGAAGAGGGACAGAGAGAGAGGGGGACAGAGGATCTGAAGCAGGCTCCGTGCTGACAGGACAGAGCCTGATACAGGACTCAAACTCACGAACCATGAGATCGTGACCTGAGCCAAAGTTGGACACTCAATCGACTGAGCCACCCAGGCCTCCCTACAGTGTAGTCTTTTTATTGAGTGTTTATTATGTGCTCAATATGGTTCCATTTTCATATGTATTAAGTCAGTTAATCCTCACCATGTGATCAACACCATGTGATAAAATTGTTAGCCTGTAAAGTGTGCAATAGCATTATGTCTAAAAAATGACATACATACCTTAATCAAAAAATAATTTGTTGCCAGAAAATGCCAGCCATCATCTGAGCTTTCAACGAGTTGTAATCACTGATCACAGATCACCATAACAAGTGGAATAATGATGAAAAAGCTTAAAATATTGCAAGAATTCCTGAAATGTTGACCGAGAGACATGAAATGAGCAAATGTTGGAAAAATGGTGCCAGTGAGGGTGCCTGGGTGGCTCATTCGGTTAAGCATCTGACTTTAGCTTAGGTCATGATCTCACAGTTTATGAGCTTGAGCCCCACATCAGGTTCTGTGCTGACAGCTCAGAGCCTGGAGCCGCTTCGGATTCAGTGTCTCCCTCTCCCTTTGCCCCTCCCCTGCTCATGCTCTGTCTCTCTCTCTTGCAAAAAAATAAATAGTAAACATTAAAAAAAGTTTTTTTTTAATGGCGCACCAATGGCCTTGCTTGAACAGAATTGCCACATACCTTCAGTTTATAAACACACACACACACACACTATCTCTGAGGTGCGGTAAAGTGACGTGAAATAAAACGAGGTGTGCCTGTGCAGATGAGTTTTCGTATCAAACTGCCTCTGACTACCCAACCAGAAGGTAGAAAAGCGCATGGCCTGTTCTGGGGGTGGGGGGTGGGGGTTGCAGGGAACAGCATTGCACAGGCTGGAACAGAGCAGAGTGATGAGGGTGTGGAGCAGGGGCTGGCCCTGGACTCCCCTGGTGACCACGAGCTGAGCTCCGGTGCCGTCCCCTTCCTCCCTGTTGGTGTCCCACGGCGCAGTCTCTCCTGAGGTCCCTGTTCCTTCCTCTCTGCCATGAAATACCTCTTTTATGTCGGCAGGTGCATCACTTAGAATGTCTGGGCATCTCCCCCATCGCCTTTCTTCTTTCTTGTTAGAAGAAATACCAGCTGGGCTTTCTGAGATTCTGCCTTTGTTCTTCTAGAGTCTTGCTCTTGCCTCTTGCAGTTTTCCTTCTCTTTCTTACCTCCTTGTCTCTCTTTCTCTATTAGCTCCTTGCCATCCACTTCACGGAATGCTCGGGTCTCTCTTAGCTGTAAATGCTGCTGGCTCGGGCTGCTCGGGCTGCCATAATGCCCACCATGGCTTAACTAGCCGACATTGGTTTCTCACAGTGCTGGAGATTCGATTCCAAGTGACAGCTTGATTTCTGGCTTGTAGATGGCCACCCTCTTGCTGGGTCCTCACATGATGGAGAGAAAGCTCTGGTGTCTCTTCTCTTCTTATAAGGACACTAGCCCTATCCAATCAGGGCCCCATCCTTAAGACCTCATTTAACCTTTATCACCTCCTCACAGGCCCCATCCCCAGGTTAGGGCTTCAAATATGAATTTGGGGGTAACACATTCAGTCCCAAACAGCTACCATTCCTCTCTCTTTTTGTCGAACATCAAAATTCTCAAGAAAAAAACATAAAATAAGATGAGTTAAAAAAATTCTCAAGCCATTTCCTTGGCTTCTACCACGTGACCTGCCTCGTGCTACAAGGGCCACCAGCATGGTAAGGTCGTGGCCCCTGTCCTCGTGGAGCTCAGAGAATCTGCTTCACCTCTTGTTCTTTTGGCCCATTAGTGAGCTGCCACTGGCCTCTCAGGTCACCGGCACCTCCTGGTCATGTTTTATTTAATAAATAATAGTCATGTGCGTGTCATATGCCAGGTGTTTGTCTGCTGATGAACTAAAAAAAAAAAAAATGTCTCTGACCTCATGGAGCTTACATTCTGGCAGAAAGAGATAGGCAGTAAACATAATTTTTAAAAGCAAAGTGGGGGCGCCTGGGTGGGTCAGTCAGTGAAGCATCTGACTCTTGATTTTGGCTCAGGTCATGATCTCACAGTTGTGAGATCCAGTCCCGTGTTGGTCTCCGTGCTGGGTGTGGAGCCTGCTTAAGATTCTGTCTCTCCCTCTGCTCCACTCCCACTGGCGTGCACACATGCATGCTCTCAAAAAAAAATAATAGTGTGTGTGGTGTATTGAGTTATGAGAACTATGGATTAAAACTAGAGCAAGGTAAAGGAATTGGGAGGACAAGGGTGGGTCACAATTTCAAATACGGTGGTTAGGATCAACTCCATGGAGAAGGTGATGAGAAAATTAACCTTGTGGTTCTCTGAGAGAGAAAACTATCCCAGGCAGAGGGAACAGCCAGTGCGAAGGCTCTGGGACAGAAGTATGCCTGACGTGTTTATGGAACAGTGAGGCCAGTGTAGCTGGAACAGGATGAGCAAGGGGAATTTGGGGGTGCTTAGACTAGAGAGGGTCCCATAAGGACCTTTGTTAATAGGACTTTGGCTTTCACACTGAGTGAAGTGGGCCAGCAAGGGTGGGGGGTGTTGGGCAGAGGAGTCCCATAATCTAATGGTAGGGTCCCTCTGGTTGTTGTGCCGAGAAGCAGGGAGAGCCATTGGGACGTTGTTGTAGTCATCCAGGGACAAAATGGTGGTGCTCCGGGAGGGATAGTAGCAACAGGAGTGGCAAGATGTGGCTGGTTCTGTACAGAGGTTGATGGTAGAGTCTTAGAATTTGCTGACAGACTCGATGTGGAGGGTGAGAGTAAAGGAAGAGTCAAGACAGCACCACGGCTTCCTGCCCAAGCAGCTGAGGGAAGGCGTCCCTGTCAGCAGAGCTGGGAAAGCCTTGTGTGTTGGATGCAGGGCATGTGGACAGCAGCGATATGGAATTCAGTTGAACAATAGTTTAATTCTGACCATGTTGAATTTGACCGAGTGGTGGTGTAGATGCAGCAGTCTGGAATTGGGAGGGAGGTGGGCCTTGAGATATAAATGTGGCATTTTCTTTTTTGTTTCTTTTTTTTCCTAATGTTTATTTATTTTTGAGAGAGAGAGAGAGACAGAGAGTGCAGCCAGGGGAGCAGCAGAGAGAGGGAGACACAGAATCCAAAGCAGGCTCCAGGCTCTGAGCTGTCAGCACAGAGTCTCACACGGGGCTCAAACTCATGAACCGTGAAATCATGACCTGAGTTGAAGTCAGACAATTAACCTACTGAGCCACCCAGATGCCCCTAAATGTGGCCTTTTCCACTTGATCTGTGGTTACATTGCAAGCCTAAAATCGGATGAGGCCACACTATTGACCTCCCCATTCTCCTCTTGCTTCATTTGCTTTTGTTTTCAGACACTTTGGGCTACCCCTAAAATCCTTTCTTCTTCCTTTCACATCACCCCCACTCCTGGCTGTTTCCTGCCCCGCTGTCTCTTGGATTTCTCCTCCGCCATGTCCTCTGAGGGGTCCTGTCTAGGGCTCTTCTCCCTGTGTTCTCAGGGTTCCTTTATACCTAGCACGCCTCCTTTCCTCTGCTCCACCTCGTCCTCCTCTGCCCCGGTGTGCTGTATGCGTCAACATGGCAGAGCAGCTCCAAGTGAACCTTCCAGAAGATCTACTCTCATAGTAATGTTCATCCCCCGCCAAGAAGCCCTCATGGCTGTGGTTCTCCACAGTCTGGTCTCAACCACCTTTCCAGCTCTACTTCTTCCTGCTCCCCTATCCACACCGTCCTCCCCCCATCCCTGCCATCTCTCATGGCCTCCCTCCCCAGCCCTCCATCACCATTCTCCACATCCTCCCCATCCTCCCAGCTCAAATGCTGCCTCCCCAGTGCCTTCCCTCATGGAGCAAACCTCCCTCTTCCGAACTCCTGTGCTTGTGTGATCTCTTGTCATGTGTCACGTTCCCATGTGTAGTTCCACAGGTGGACTCTCTTCTCGGGGATCAGCTGCTCCTTTAGGACAAGGAGTGGGGACATGTAGGTTCCAAACCTGGAGTTCTTTTCCTTTCTTCCCTACCTTCCTCCCTCCTCCCTCCTCCCTCTTCCCTCCTTTCTTTCCTTTCTGGTTCATTCAGGCTTTTCTTCAGCAATCATTTCTTGGACACCTGCTGTGGCTTTGAGCCAGATCCTGAGGCAAAGGTGACTGGTACCTGCCCTCCAGCTGGGCTGGAGACACAGGGAACACCATGTTCCTTACAGGGGTGCTCTGTCCCCACGCACCTCAATACACCGGGGATAGTCTCCACCTTTGGAGCCCTTGTGGTTCCCGCCCCTGGTTTGGTATCACTGCTGATGGCCTCTCTCGAGTCTTGGAAGGGGGCAGCTCCTTGCCAGGCTGTACCATCCCCTGGCTGGATTTCGCTTTTGCTTGCATCTGAGGATATTTAAATGCCACCGGTCTAGCTCTGCTACCTTTGAACTTGAAGGAATTGTCTATTCTTTTATACTCACCGTAGCATCACAGAACTCTGAAAATTATTTTTGATTGAACTCTATTTCTGAGTCTTGTGTGACTCTGTGGTTACAACTTCCAAAGTCATTCAACAGGTGTATTTATATGTATGTCTGTATTTTCTGAGCTGTTTTTACTTACAACACTCATTAAAAAAAAAAAAAAAGATTTTTTAAGTAATCTCTCCATCCAACATGGGGCTCAAACTCACAACCCTGAGGTCAAGAGTTGCATACTCCACTGATTGAGGCAACCAGGCGCCCCTACTCACAACACTTCTGATACCAAATATGTGTGAGTGGTTCCCTCTCCCCAACACCAACCTCCTGGGTTCTCTGGGTGTCCTGCAAGTCGACTGAATTCTGACACCATTGATCTGGAGTTAGTGGCAGATCCCACGGGTCAAGGGCTCAGTCCCACCAGAATCCCCACACTTCAGACATTAATATCGTTAAGTCCAGGCATCCTATACTTCTGACCAATTGGCCATAAATCAGGGGTTCCCATGACCCCCTCTTTGGGTTTAGTCCTTTGCTAGAATGTCCTACAGAACTCAGGAAAACAGTTGATTTACTATCATCAGTCTATTGGAAGAGCTGGATGGGACTGATGCATAGGTATATGGGAAGGGGCACAGAGCCCCCATGTCCTCAATGCACACCACCCTCCCAGCACCCCCATGGATTCAGCCCTCCCCGCTCAGCTCTCTCTGACCCCACCAATTGGTGGTCTTTATGGAGATTTCATTACACAGATACAATCAATTAAATCATTGACCATTGTTTTTTTTTTTTATGTTTATTTATTTTGAGAGAGCACACATGCATGCATGAGTCGGGGAGGGGCAGAGAAAGAGGGAGAGAGAGAATCCCAAGCAGGCTCTGCACTGTCAGTGCAGAGCCCGATATGGGACTCAAACTCATGAACTGTGAGATCATGACCTAAGCTCAAACCAAGAGTCCCGGACGCTTAACTGACTGAGCCATCCAGGCATCCCCATTGACCATTGTTGATTAGCTCAACCTCCAACCTTCCTTCCCCAGAGGTCAGGGGGTCCATCTGGAAGTTGCAACCTTCTCATCAGGCCTTTCTGGCAACCAGCCCCCACCTTCTGAAGTTATTTAAGGGCTCCCCCACCATTGGTCAACTCCTTACACACAACACACTTGTCACTCCCAGATTTCAAGGGCCTCAGAAGCTCCTGTCGCAGGCTCTGAGACCAAATGTTGTAAGACCAAATATCGCAACAAAGAATGTCCCTCTCACCCCTGCCACTGAGGAAATTACAAGGGTTTTAGGAGCTTGGTGTCAGGAACTGGGGATGAAGACCACATGTGTATTTCTTATATTACAGTGTCATCGTGTGCACACACTCCAGACATACACAGGGGCGGTAGAGAGGTCCTGCTGTTTTGAGTATCCAGTCTTCAATGAATCCTGCAAGGCTGTGTGTGGGAGAGTTCATGCTCCCCGCCTGACTCTCTGTGTGCCCTGGGCTGGGTGTCTCCCCCGGAAGCATTCTGAAGGCGCTTTCACAGAGCAGTGCCAGGTACATTCCCCTGCCCACCCCCAAGGTGAGCCACCTCCACCTGGCCTGGTCTGTGCCTTACAGCGAGCGAGTAACTTGATCTTGACGGTCACTTTGTGTATTGAGGCACGTGAGGACAGAGCTCCCCTGTGTTATCCTGACAGACTCGGATGAAAGTGGGTAATGCGGAAAGAACCCGGGGTCCTCTGGGCATCCCGCAAGCTGGACTTACAGCATCTGTGGATTGCGAGCCCCACCCAGTAGTACACTGAAGGAGGCCTTGTTGAGGTGCCTGCCCGTCTAGGCGGCCATGCGAGAGTCTGGATCTTGAGGTCGTCGCAGAGCCTGCCGCAGGCCTTGATGAGCCTGGCCAGGCCGAAAGTCGCGCCGCTGCGGGCAGCTGGTCACTGGCTCCCTCTAGGCTCTGGACTGAGCCCAGGCTGTATTGACCAGCAGGCTTCACCAGGCCACCCGGGCTCACCGAGGCCCTGGCACTTGGCCTCATCTGTTTCCTTTGTCTCAGGGGAGTAGCCAGGTTACGCCGAGCCCTAGGCCTCCCTACCCCAACTGCTTTATGCAGACTGGGGAATTTGGAGCCCTATAAGTGGTTTTAAATGCCTTTCTAAGGAAAGGGTTTAGACATACTTGGCAAAAGGCAAATCCCATTAGCAATTGTCTAACTAATCCGGGCTGTCAGGGAACACCGTGTTCTTTGCAGGGAGGCTTAGCGCCCCTTCTCTCCTGGGTTGGGGGGCCCTAGTGTTTTGTTCCTCCTCTCCTCCCCTGGCCCCAACCTCTGGGGAGGGCAGACAGCCTAAGGTCTGTGTAGGGCCGAGTGGACAGACGGACAGATGTAGGCCCTGCCTCTGGGAAAACAGCCCCCGAGGTGGATGGTGCCTTCAGTCCAGCTGCTGGGGGGGCAGAGGGGGGGAGGGGGCGGCAGCAGCGTGAGGGCTATTTGCTGCAGGATATGTCGCTTATGTGGCTTTTCTGTCGCCCTCTTTCCCTGCTCATCTTTCTGCTTCTCTTCCCCTTTCCCTCCTTCCTGTTCCATTTCCTGCCATTCTCTTCTCTCTTTCCCTAACTTTGCCCTCTTCCCCGCCCCTTTCAAAACATGAATTTGAGGCAGAACCTATTTATTGTATAGAAACGGGGGGCTCCTAGGGTGGCTCAGTGGGTTAAGCGTCCAACTTTGGCTTAGGTCATGCACTCACGGTTCGTGGGTTCGAGCCCCGTGTCAGTTCTGTGCTGACAGCTCAGAACCTGAAGCCCGCTTCGGATTCTGTGTCTCCCTCTCTCTGCCCCTCCCTGGCTCACATGCTGTCTCTCTCTCTCTCTCTCTCAAAAATAAATAATAATAAAAATATTTTTTTAAATTGTTATTATGTAGAAACAAAGCATTTGGAGATTGTGTTTTTCAGTCATTAGAGTGTGAGGGGCCAATGCTGGTGTTTTTAATAGATCTCAGGAATGAAAGGGCTGGCCCTGCGGGCCTGGGGAGGTCAGGCCACGCATTGCCGTGGGACCTCCTGAGCAGCTCCATTCTGTTTGTCTTGTTTAATTTGGAGAACATACAAAAAGAAAAAGCAGACAGGAAAAAAAAATAGTAACAAGCACCCAGTGTGGCCACCACCCAGAACTGAGATTTTTGCTTCAGGTATTTAAAATAGAGATCAATGGGAGCATTAATACAGACCAAGGGGAGACTCCCCCTCACTCCTGTGCAGCGCGGTTCTCTTTCCTTTTCCCCTGGGGGAAATGCTACCATGCACTTCATGTGTATCTTCATAATTGGTTTTCATATTCTTACAGCATATGTATGAATCCATGAATAATATATGGTCATGCTGGGTGTGTTTTTTAGAAGCATGTTTAAGTGCTGACATGCTGTAATATCATTCTGTAACTTGCTTTTCTCACTAAACATTATGCTTTCAAGATTTGTCCTTGTTGATATTTCTATCTGATTCACTTCTCTTCGGTGCTGAAAAGGGTTTCACTGTACAACTGGACCACGGTTTATGTAGCTGTTACCCTGTTTGATGGACGCTTGCTTGTGTCTGGTTTCTGTGTATTGTAGGAATGCTGCCACAAACGTCTCTGTGCCTCTGACACAGACACGTGCCCAAGTGGCTTTTGGGCTTGCTAGCCAAGTGCAAGTAGGCTAGACCTGTCCTCACACCCTCCCTTGGGATTCTAAGGTTTTTTTTTTTCTTTAATGTTTATTTATTTTTGAGAGAGAGAGAATGAGGAGAAGGCAGAGAGAGAGAGAGAGGATCCCAAGCAGGCTCCACACCATCAGTGCAGAGCCCAAGATGGGGCTCAAACCCACAAACTCTGAGATCATGACCTGAGCCAAAACCAAGGGTTGGCCGTTTGACCAACTAAGCCGCCCAGGTGCCCTGGGATTCTCTGAGTTTTACCACCCAGACCAGCTGCCTTCTCCCTTCCATAGCTCTCCAGGCAAGGGCGGGTTTGGGGGAGCCAGCAGGGAGTGCAGAGGGAGCTGTTGAAGGAAACCCGTAATTGATAAGGCCAAGGCGTTAGCCTGAGTTTGTTGCCCTGCCCGACTGCCCTCCGGTTTTTCTTTGGTTTTTATTTTAAGCTAATACACATTTATCATAACACCATCTAAGAAAACTCGAGTCTATATTGCTCTCACCCGCATTCCTGCCTTACTACACAATTGTTTTTACTGTTCCGACTCCCTTTTGGTCTCTGTCCACACGCACACATACTTATATGTAGCTGTAATCATACACACGGGACTGGGTATTCTCTACTTTCTATTTAATGACATGTTACAGTTTCCATCCTGCTCTAGTCCCCATGATGACCACTATCGTGATCACCTATTTTGCCCTGCCCTGTACCCTCACCTGTTCCTCCTGCCTAAGGCTCTGCTTTTCCTTCCATTTCTCTTCCAGCTCCCAGCAATCTTTGCATGATGACTGCCAGCCCCCTCGGGTCATGTTGCCATCTAGAAGCAGAGACAGAAGGTCATTGGGGTTACAGCCCTGCCTAGCTTCTCTCCCACTGCCCCGGGCCCCCTCTGCCGCCTCCTTCAAAACCCCCTTTTTGCTTGGCAGAAAAGCAGCCAAACTAAATGTGGGACAGGCTCAGTACACATGTCTTTGAGATTGTTTTAAATATTCACAGAAAGGCTCCTCCCAGGAGGAAACTGTTTGGAGCAGGCCTTCCGGCCTTGGTCTTTGTTCTGTAGGTTTTGAGAGAGACTGTGCAGGGGGTTCTGGGGCACTGTTCGTGGTCCAGCCCAGTTCCCCAGGGCAGGGGGCTTGAGGCAGAAGCTCTCTCTAGGAGCACTGGTGTTTGTTCCTCACCCAAAGGTTACGCTTGGCCTGGTGCAAGTAAACGAACTTGTGATGTGGTAGACGTCGCATGGTTCCTAGGATGCTCACTTGCACTTGTGATGTGGTAGACGTCACATGGTTCCTAGGATGCTCGCTGCAGCGTGGACATTGTCTCTGTTTTCTGTTTCTTTAGTTAGCCTCCTCCGGCCAGCACAAGGTTTCTGTGTATCTCACGAGAGCAAGGCACCAGTCTTTTCTGTACCTGTGCCTTCTCATGAGCCACATAATCAACCTAGGATGACCACAAATAATAATAACGAGAGGCGCCTGGGTGGCTCAGTCAGTTAAGTGTCCGACTCTTGACTTCGGCTCGGGTCACGATCTCACGGTAGATGAGTTGGAGCCCCACATTGGGCTCTGTGCTGGCAGTGCGGAGCCTGCTTGGGATTCTCTCCCTCTTTCTGTCTCTGTCTCTCTCCCTCTTGCTCTCTATGTCTCTCTCGCAAAATAACTTAAAAACTAAACTTAAAAAATTACTTAAAAAATAATGAACTTATTTATAAGAGGGGCTAATACTTCTGGAGTACTCATTGTAAAACGCTTTCAGCATTTTATGCTTGTCATCTTGTTTGTTGTTCCCAACACCCACTGAGATAGGAGCCTGTCTCTACCCCCTGTGGCGGCCATGGAAATGAGGCTCCAAGAAGTGAAGTGGGTGGCCTGGATCTGCCTTGGAATTCTCACCGTACTTTCCCCCAGCCACTCCGGCGCCCCCAGCTGGGGAACCAGAAGCTCAGGCAGAGATGACGCGTGCTCCCTTTGCATTTCCTTCGGAGAAGCCCCTCACTGGTGCCGCCAAAGTTATTTCGCACAAAGGCATCGATTAGAAATGTTCCATTCCCTTTCAGTTTCCCGTTAGGGGCTTTGCCCTATTTTCTCCTTCTAAGTCTCTGCTTCCGGGAACCCGCTTCAGGGGAGCCTGGAATGCATGCTGTGGGGGAGGAAAGGGAAGAGGTGATTTGCGGTCTCAGCCTCCTTCCCTGTGGCCTTGAGGAGGAAGAGGAGGGCGGCTGCTGGTGCAGAAAACTGGATGCCGGGGGCCTTCCCTTGCCTACCCGCGAGAGCCCCTGCTGGCAGTGGCCAGGTAGAAAAAGCAGCAGCTTTTGCAATAGGCAGACTGGAGGTCCTGTCCCAGTTTGGCCACTTGTGGCCGGATGACCTTAGGTAGGTAACTTGGCTGTCCGTGAAAAGAGGATTAATCGTGCCTCCCGCAGCCGTCTATTATGGGGAGGAAGTGGAGTAGCATGGGCCATGCTAGTGCTGAGCAGATGTGCTAAGACAGCTCTCCCATTCTTCCTGCGGGTCACCCCTGGAGGGGAGCACACACACTTAAGGCTCTAGGGCCGGGCATGATGGCAGGGGGGCCTGGCCCAGTGCATGTGCCAGAAAGGGCTTCTCTGGGTTTGCAGTCTGGCTGTGGGCATTTTACCAAGCTGCTTTCTGTTGATGTACGACAATCACACACACCTGGTTACCTTAGGCTCTTAGACGTGGGCTTTGGTGTCAAAGCACAAATACGAGTGGGGACTTTGCTTTTGTGTAGCTGTAGGCAAGGGGTGGGGAGAGCCAAGGCCCAGGGGTGCTGTTCCTTGGTGGAATCAGCTGAGGACCCCTGAGCAGCCAGACAGGGGCTCCATGTCCTTACCCTGCTGGTCCCCACCAGCGAGGACTTCAGAGAGGCTACAGCCGTGGTAACACAGAAGGCCCCTTAGAGTAGTCCCTTGGAGAAACTGAGGCACCAAACCAGGAACTGGGTTTCTTTGCCTTCAGATTTTACTTTTCTTCCCTTCTCTGTCCTCTGTGGCTGTCCGTCTTCCACAGACCAACTTAGCATCCTACGTCTGGGCTACAAACAGGCTGGCTGCTGTGTCTAATATTAGCAGTGGGCAGGCCCTGGTTTAACCCAACACTCCTAATTGCCCAATGTCAGAACCACACCGACTCTGATTGAAGAACTTAGCCAAAGCATATTTGAGATGGGGCGTGGCGATGGGAGGCCCCCATCGTGGCCCCCAGCCCCTTCAGGCTGCTGACTCAGGCCCAGCCCCATCCTCGGGGCTGGGGAACCCAGGCCCCTGGAGGCTAACATGCAGGTGTGAGGATGAGGCTGGAAACGCCCGTAGGCTCTGCGTGACTCCCAACTCAGGAGGCCTGGACAGCTGATAGTGTCCTGAAAGCTCCCAGGAGCCCTGGCTGCATGCATTTGTGTGTGGTGCGGTGGGAACGGCAGTTCTCCGGAGCCCATTTCTCTCTGGACTTGTTCTCCAGCATGCCAGGCTACTTCTAATAGGTGTGAACATCATGGACTCACTTAAGTCCTTTTGAAGACAGGCCCACCACTGCATGCCTGCTGCGCCAGCAGCCGCGCCGGGTAACAAAACACTAGGACCACATTCCGGGTCCCTTGCTGTCCCCACCCTCCCCCACAGAGAAGCAAAATGTCAGTGGAGCAAATTACTCACTGAATGCTTTGGAATCTATAAATATTATATTGCTACGGCTTTCGCTGGCCCATAGAAAATTAAAAAGCTCTGGTCAGCTCCAGAGGAGAGGTGGCTGGTTAGGAGGGGGTGAGGGGAGCGGCTGCCAGTAGTGGAGAGACAAGTGTCTCCAAAAGGGCTATGGGCTACGGTTGGTAGGGGGTACCCTGGCTGGAGGAGAGGCAGCAGGGAACAGGGTACGCAGAGCAAGGAGGTGGAAATCCCAAATGCGAGTGTAACCCAGGATGGGTTTTTTTCCTGGTTTTTCACTTGAGGCTTTATGGGCAGGGGGGTGGGGCGTGCTGTTTGCGGTGGAGAGTTCTGTGTTGCATTTCTTACTCCAGCCAGGACTCTAAAGTGGGGGTGGCAGCATTGCCGTCAGCATGCTCCCTCTAGGGACTGTCCCCCTCAGAACCTCCCCAGGCAGCAGGGCTGGAGATGGAGGTGGGGCCCCTGGCTCACTAGCAGCCGACTGTCCCCTGTTCTGCTGTGGCCCCTGCCCCAGGCTCCTCCCCTCCTCCAGCCTCTGTGCTCACACTGGTGGGACTGCCAGCCTGTGTGTGGACTCCCCTTGCCTGGGTTGATTTGTGCTGGCCTATGTGGGCAGCAAGTACGCTGTGTGGGGGTGTGTTTTCACACCCTGCAGGTGGCAGGGGCGTCTCCTGCTTCTCTGGGATCTCTTTAGGATTTAGTTGAGTGCTTCTAAGTGCCAAGACCCTGTGCTGAGTTCCTTAAGTGCATGACCTCGCTGATCTTTACAAAGATGGGAATGAGGGTGCCGCGGTCCATTTACCACATTGCAGTGGAGGACACTGAAGCCAGGGGGTGAAGTGAGTTGCCCGGTTTCTTGGACAAGTTGCGGGCAGACCCGAAGGAGTCCCATGGCTGGTCAGTGGCTGAGCCTGGATTCTGTCCCAGCACTTCTGGACTCTCAAGTGAGCTCTCTCCCTCACAGGCATCCCCACCCTCATTGTGCTGGACCCACAGGGGGAAGTGATCACGCGGCAGGGGCGCGTGGAGGTGCTGAACGATGAAGACTGCAGGGAGTTCCCGTGGCACCCCAAACCTGTGCTGGAGCTCTCCGACTCCAATGCCGTGCAGCTCAACGAGGGCCCCTGCCTCGTCCTTTTTGTAGGTATGAAGCCCCAGCAGGAGCCCCAGGGTGGGCTGGACAAGACAGACCTCACGTGGGGGGTGTCCATCCTGCAGCTTCTTTCCATCCTGAACAATGCCAACAATGCCGAGCCTGGGCCTTTGTCTCTCCCGGCAGCCTTGCTTTTGACCCCAATGATTTATTCATGGCTCTGCCCCTGCAGGAGGGGCTTTGAGAGCTGCCGCTGTGCTTTCCTTCCTCGACTGCCAGCTGGGAAGAATAGGTCAGGCTGGAGCCCGGCCCCCCTCCAACAGACCCATTGTTGGGAGGAGGCAGGGCTGCGTGCACAGCAGCTGCAGGGGCTGGGCCCCCTTGGGCCGAGGCCCCCCACCCCAGCCTCAGGGCCTTGTCTCTGCGTACCCCCTCGGTGTCTTCTCTGCTCAGTGGGTGACTGCTCTGGGGGCCAGGGGGACACCAGAACATCCACTCCAGGCTCCCTGCAGCCCTGTGGGATGACCCTGGTTCCTTTTGCAAACAGAGCAACTGCTGGCCAAGGGCCACCTCACCCTCTGCCTTGGGCTGTGTTGCTCAGCTCCAACTCCCCAAATAATCTGGGGTATGAGGGTCATGGCTGAGATGCCACTGGGGGGGCATATCCCACCCTGTGCTCTGGAAGTCTGGTATGGGAGCCAATCAGCAGACTCAAGGGGATTCTTAAACAAACTGACTTGTAAGCTGGCCCCTGTGCTTGAAGAACAGAGGCCTCCTGGGGAATCACTGTCCTTGGGGCTTTGCCGCCTACTGCCTGCTCCCACACCCACATCCTGGGGCCTCTGGGACACAGTTCTGAATTTAGGGACAGTTGCGGCTCACTGGCCATCTGAGAAGATATGAGAAGGTCCCAGAGAGATAAAGCGAGTTCCCAGCGTCACAGAGCTGATGAGATGTAGATCTAGAATAAGTCCTGCCAAGTCTTCAGGCTGAGGGCCCCTTGCACAATGTGGCATTTCTAGGTGCAAATCCTGCTACCTGTCTCTCCTTCCCGCTTTGCCCCTAGGGGTGTTGTTCTTGCTCTTGCTCTGGGCTACAGGCTCCATCTGAAGTGAGCCCCAGGGCCCCTGTGTGTGGCTGCTCCCAAGCTGCTCTTTCCCTGGAGGCAAGAGGTGACTAAAGGGGGCTCCGGACACCTGGGCAGGCCCCCTCCCACACAGGCAGTCCATCCTCTCCCAGAAGAGTCCGGCTAGCCCTGAAGCTGGCATTCCAGGGCCTCAGGGGCACCCCACTGCCACCATCAGTCCTGCCATTTTTTTTTTTTTAATTTTTTTTTTTCAACGTTTTTTATTTATTTTTGGGACAGAGAGAGACAGAGCATGAACCGGGGAGGGGCAGAGAGAGAGGGAGACACAGAATCGGAAACAGGCTCCAGGCTCCGAGCCATCAGCCCAGAGCCTGACGCGGGGCTCGAACTCACGGACCGCGAGATCGTGACCTAGTCCTGCCATTTTTGATAGGAGGTCAGATCTGAGGTCATGCTGTGATTCTGTGATTGAGAGAAGAGCTACAAGGACCTCAAATCCTGGCTCAGGGGAAGTTCAGCGCGCGGTGGTGCGAATGTGCTGCAAACACACCCTCGTGCACCCAGGAGGGGAGGCCTGTGTCCCAGGGGGCGTTTTGTTTCCATTCAGGGGCTTCCCCGGATGGGCATTTCGGGCCCAGGACCCAGCTCCCTCAGGGGACACCACTCCATCTGTTCCACAAACTAGTGCTTCTCGTGTCTCTCTTTCCCCATTACAGATTCTGAGGATGATGGGGAGTCCGAGGCAGCCAAGCAACTGATCCAGCCAATAGCCGAGAAGATCATTGCCAAGTACAAAGCCAAAGAGGAGGAGGCGCCACTTCTGTTCTTTGTCGCGGGGGAGGTGAGTGCACTGGGGCCTGGGCTGCGGGCTGCTCGTCTGGCCAACTCTTAGAACATGAGCGATGCGACCCTAGGGGATGTTCGAAGGGGCCCCAGGATCTGGGGTGAGGAGCCCACAGACAACCGTGGCATGAAAAGGTGTCATCCAGCATGGTCCCTGCTACACCTTCCTCCCTTTCGTTGTTGCTCGGCAGCCTCAGAGCAGCAGGAGGCCCTCCCGGGACAGCGCTGCCTCTGGCAGTCTACTACCCAGGCTGCTAGCACGAGTGGCAGCCACAAAGATTGTGATCAGTACTTAGTCCCTCCGCCCTGACCTGCAAAGTGGGCTCTCCCCCATTGCAGGCATCCTGACTGGGGGCCTCGACTTGGATCTGTTCCCTAGCCAGCCCGGGGAGGGTGCTCAGGTGGGAAACTGCTGCTGTCCCAGGCTCTTTTCGCCCAAGACCTGTCCCTTGAAGGCCTCCAGCTGGGATGGGCTGAGCGGAGGACTTTACACAGGGTGAGAAGGCCTCAGCTGGGTGCCTGTCCCACCCTGGTGCTTGAGCCTCCATCCTGCAGATGGGGGAAATCCCTGCAAGATGGCCGTAGTCCCCGCCCCCAGGAAGCCAGTCCACGCATGCTCCGCCCCCCCCCCCCCCCCCCCAACCCCAGGCGCCGGCTGGAAGCTATTGACAGACACACTTTTTGAAGCCCCCTGCCCTCCTGCCACCCATCTGCATCCCCAGTTGGTCAGAGCCCAGCACTCGTTTCATGCTGTGTTGTCTGGATCCCAGAAGAGGCAATGAGGCCAGACCCCCAACCACCACCCATTCATCACCTCCTCAACAGCCACCCCTCCTAAGCCCCACTGGGTCCCTCACAGGCAGCTCAAGTCACCCCGCTCTGCCGTGGGGCAGAGGGAACAAAACAGGTTCACAGGGTCCTGCCTTGGGGCTACACGAGCCCGCTCTACACAAAGCACAAATGGAAGCTGCTCTGAATTTATTGAACTCTAACCCCTTTCAGATGGCTGAGACAGAAAAGATGGGTGCAGGACAGCAGGGGCCGAGCCAGGGGCAGGGCTGGGGCTGGGGAGCTCCAGTAACTGCTTTAGAAATGTGGCTGAAAAGGTGCATTTGCGGGTTTTCTGTGTAGCAGGCACCAAGACAAGCACCACCGGCACCATCCCACCTGCTCCTCACCTCTCTGACTGGGGATGGGGTCATTACCATCTCACAGATGAGTGAGGCTTCGAGAGCACAGACCGCTCACGCCTCGTCCCTGTGTGAGCTGCTCTTAGACCCATTTTGCAGGGGACAAGACCTGGGCTCACAAAAATGACTTCTCAAAGTCGCACATTAAGTAGGTGGCACAGAGGACTGAATGTGAGGTCAGTGTGACTCCAGAGGCAGTGATGTCCCTCCTGCTGCCCACGTGGTCTGGCAGGTGGCCAGGCCCAGGCCTGGAGGGAAGGGTCTAAGACAGAGGAGGGTCTGACAGGGTCATCCACTGCTCCATCTTGCCACCTGGCCACCTCGTCCTTCCTGTGCCTTTCACCTGGGATCCTGACCTTGGCAGCTGTCTTAGTCCAGTTCTCGTCCTCATGCTCAGAAGCAAGGCTGTGTGGAAGGGGATGGTCCTGGGGTGTGGGAACATCAAGCACTGACCAAGCACCTCTGAGCCAGGACTCCAGCCCTCTCCCGCTCCTCCTGGGGCTAAGGGTGTTTATCTTGATCCCCTCCACTCTGCCAGGTGGAGGTCATCCCTTCTGAAGCCTTAGTAGACATTGAATTCATCTCCCTGTGGTTTGCACAGAGGGAGAGGGGAGGGGACACAGCATTGTGCTCAGCTGGCCAAGGCCTCCTAATGGGAATTCGATACACAGTATTTGTCCAGGTGTCTCCCCTCTGTCTATCATGAAGGTTGTTTATTAACCCACATGGAGGGCCTGAGCGGGGTGAACAGTGCCAGAGGTGCTGAATCCCTCATCGCCATTGCTGGAAGTGCATGCCATTTCTGGGGTAGGGAGAAAAGATGATCACTAATCATCTTCCTAAAGATTTGCCCTTTGAGAATGGAATGGGTTTTTGTTTTTGTTTTTGTTTTTTTGTCTCAGAAACCAGTGAGCAGTAAATCTCATACCTCCTATTCGCTAGCGTTTAAGGCCAGGAATACCCCAGGCCCTTCCTCTGCAGGGTGACTTGGGTCGGGGTGGCTGTGTAGAGTCCATTTCCTGTTCTCTACCAAATGGGGGTCGGGTGCACAAAAGGTAATCTCAAATGGTTGCTCCCTTACAGGTCTGTCTCCTATCTTTGGGTTTCTGGGTTTGCCATTCTACTTAATAAGGCAAATTCATCTGGACAATCACTGGGAATGTATGATAAATGCAGCCACCCGTGTAAGCCTCAGGAAGTACTGCAGTAGCCCTGTCTTTTCTACTGGCTGTGCGGTTTCACCCCCAAAACCTCAGGGGTGGGGTGGGGACAGTGATCTGTTTCCGTTAAAGACGTTACGGAGTTGAAGGTTGGCCAGGTTGGCCTCAGATATCCATAGTGGGGCCGCCAATAATTGAGAGGCAGTTGCAAAAGTAAGTGATCAGAAGACATCACATTTTTACAAAGCAGAGGGCATGTTAAAGTTGCTTTTGTGCTAATGAAGAAAGAGGACTTCTCTAGTGGTTGGGGGAGATGCAGAGAGGACTTTACAAAGCACCCTCCCCTCCCCCAGGCAGGGCAGAGTCCACTGCTCCCTGTTCTGAGAGCCCATCGTTTCCGGACGGCCGCCCGCTCTTCAGGACAATGGAGTGGCTGCGTTCTGGGGACTCTCTAGCCTCCTTCTTGAAAACGTACTGTTTTCTCTCCCTCTGGTGACTTCCAGGATGACATGACTGACTCCCTGCGAGACTACACCAACCTGCCCGAGGCGGCCCCTTTGCTCACCATTCTGGACATGTCAGCCCGGGCCAAGTACGTGATGGACGTGGAGGAGATCACCCCTGCCATTGTGGAGGCCTTTGTGAATGACTTCCTAGCAGAAAAGCTCAAACCAGAGCCCATCTAGTGGGGCTCCGGCCTCAGGAGACGTTATTTAAAACTTGGTCTTCTCCTCTTCCTCCTCCCCTTTCTTCCCTCCACCCTTGGACTTTTCCGGCGTGTCCTGAATCACACAACCCAAGTGTCCAACCTCTCTGTGGTGCCTTGTTTTCTGCATTAACTCCTCAGCTAGCACCCTAAGGTGCACATCCTCTCAGCAGCAGAAGAACCCACCATGTTTGGAGACTCGGCCTGGGATTCACGGGGCTGGCATAACCCGGCCAGAGCCAGGACTGCATCACACTCTCAGTCACTAGCTCTGGGAGCAGTGTTTGCCAGGCATTCTTCTGCCGAGCGAGCGTGAAGGGACAGTGCGCTGGTGCTCTGGCTCGGCCTCTGGTGTCAGCATGCACACGCAGGGCCCAGGACAGCTCAGTGACACACGTACATGCAGGTGGAGCAGGGAAAGGGCCACAGCCTTGCTCGCCTCAGGTTAGAGCTGCTGGTGAGAACATCCCTTCCTAAGTGACTTCGTCTAGTGACTCTCCCTCTTGGTGTGAGGGAAAAACACCAGCTTGGCAGTCGGTTCTTGGGCCGGGGATTTCACGATCTCAAAGGAAGCTTATGTTCTTTTCTGGTGAGAAAGAGTAGCTATGGTAATGATTCATGTAGTAATTGCTTACTCTGAGCTCCTACCATGTGATTTTTTTCCTTACATCTTTTTTCCTTCATCTTACCTTCTCCAAGTTTCTGCCTTCTTGTACAAACAGCCTCTACTGTCTTGGAATTTTGTTAATTCTTCCCCTTGGACATCTTCCCGAGAAGAGGCACCCAGCCCTGTGTTCTTGGAGGTGCCCCACCTCACCCAGCACAGACCTCTGACACTCGGCCCACTCTGCCGCGGTGCCTGTGACCACCTTTGGTTACCTCTGTCATCCCTCCTTTCTTTTCAAAGCAGAACTAAAAAGAGACAAGAAATTACCAGAAGCCTAGCTTTCTCCCTAAGGACCTGCAGAAAGAGCTGTATCCTAGGGTGGCAGCGCGAGCAGAGGGCATGTCAACTAAAAGTATGCTTTGGATACACTTTGCTGAGCAAGCTCAGGTAGCTTGGATCCCAGAAAACAGAAGTAACAACTGCTGTGTCCTTGGGACTTGGGGTGGGGGCTTTACCTAGGGAGTCACAGGATTTGGGCCTATCTCAACCAGGTGTTAGGGTCTTCCACGTGACGGCAGGCCTCACCCTTGTCCCCGCTGACAGCATTGTGTCAGCCAAGACCACTGATTTAGAAAACCCAGCCCCCAGTCAGCTGTTGACACCATTGCCCCTTGCTGAATTGGACTGTTGATTTGTAGTTCAGAGGTACAAGGTTAGCTGGTAATTAGACAGTTACTTGATGTCACAGCCTGAAATGCAATCACCTAGTAAGAAATAAAGCAGGCATCTCTGGACATTATCGACTTGGCCTTTCCTGTGGTTAATAACAAAAATCTTTTTGCTTGTGGTGCTGGGCCCTGGGGGGTCGGGGGTTGGGGGGGAGACACACAAGATCTTCTTGACTTTCACTGGATTCCTAGTAGCTATGTTTCAGAATTTTTCAGAGCAGAAACTAACTAACGTGGTCATCTGCCGGATCCTTCTGAGGCCAGGGAGCTCCTTTGGGTTAGTGCATCAGACATCCCTGCTGGAGCTCTGGCTGGCATCTCTCCTGGTTCCACTTGCCCTCGTGGAGGGCGGATTCTCCACTCACAGGCATTCTTGTGGACACTGGTGCTCATCCCCTCCCCACAGGGGAGCAAGTGCTCTGAAGCCTGAGGAGGCCGGTTGCAGAAACAAGGAATCCCACACAGGTCTCCCAGTGAAGAGCGGGCAACAGTTGGAGACCCTCAACCCTAGCTCTATGCTGGGTGGAGGGGCTTCTCTGGGAATGTTGCCAGTGTCTCCTCTGGGAGTGTGGTGGGTGTGGGGACAAGGTGTTGTTGCACCATATCAAAGTTCTCAAACTACGTTGTCTTCTAGGATGTCCAGGAAGGACAGTCCCTGGAATGGAGATCCCTCTCCAAACATGTTTCTCCCCCATCATGGCTGCATCCCAAGCCTGGCTCCTACCTGCTGCCTAGCCTGCCATGCTGCCCAGGACCCTTCGTACTTCCTGGTACTTGGTACTGGTGTGCTGGTTGAAGCATGAGGTTTCTCATGGGATAACTGTGTGTGTGTGCTGAGGGGCACGGCAGATGCTGGACTCCTACAGACCTTGCTCCTTGGTCCTGCACCCTGACTGGGGCAGGGCTTCAGGCCTCCCGGCAGTGCTCACCTTGATGCCCACGTGGGTGTCATGAGCATCTGCCTGTGCCCTCAGGTTTTTGCTCTCTTGGGCCCCAGGAAGTTGCTCAGGAACTTGGTGCTGTACTTGAGGTTGTCGCCACACACACCCCACTGCCAGGCCTGCCAGCTCTTGGGAGTGTGGTGGGTGTGGGGACAAGGTGAGGTCAACCTTACTTGGAAGATGGATTTCTTTGGACTTCTGCCTGTGTCCTATATCATGATAGCCTTGGAGGAAAAGTGGTCTCTCTTAGCAACTACTTATCTTCTGGCGCAGAAGGAACAAAGTCCAGGTAGGAGTCCCTGTAAGTCACGCGGCAGAAAAATCAGGTCATCTGTGATTCTTCTGTGACCTGTACGGGGCTGACAGAACTACTTGCCACTAAGGTCAATTGGATCCTTGGCACCAGAATTCCCCTTTAGAGTGGGTGTGTAGGTTAAGGTCACTGGGAAGGTTTACTAAAAAAAGCTTTAGGTTTATATAGTGGCAGCTTTGAGGAGAAATGGTGATGGAGGACCACTTCCCAGTGCCAGTAAAAACCCGTTTCAGTAGCATGAGATCTTAAAGGTTCTTGATGCAAAGTGGGTGGCTTCTTAAGCAGCTCCAAAATACCTTAATTCTTGTCACTAATTGGAAGCAGGTTAAAACCCCAGCTGTGATATATTCAATGGCTTCCATCAGCAGCAAGGGAAACCAGGCCCCAGTAGGTTGAGGCAGGAACGTGGCTGTAAAAATGCCACCCTGGGGTTCCAGATTCTGTGCTCACCACAATGACTTCCAGATCGGACTCTACTCGTGTTCACAACAGATGAGATTTTTTACCTGTCCCCAACAATAAAGATCTGGTTAAGAAAAAGGGTATGTGTTTGGAATCGGGATGTACGGTGGGCAGCGGTAAATGCCAGAGGGCAACTGAAGTTCCTTTCCAGAAGATTCCCCCCATCTCCAAGTATGTCCTCAAATTCAATGGCTCTCACTTATCCAAGCACAGGGAGCCAGAACTGTTTTGGCATCAGCCAAACTTCAAGTGGTAATTTTCAGCCAGACTTTGTTTTTGCCTCTTGCCTAATTAAAGACACTAAAAAGCTGTTCTCTCCGCCTGCTGCCTTGTTCCAGGGTAGCAAACGGAGTTCTGCAATGATCTAGACATAGAACACGGTCCAAGAATAGATCAGCAGAACCTAATAAGGTGTCACAGTGTCCGCTCAGGGAGAACACCACACGTGTGCGCACGCATGTAGACTTAGAATCGTAGCTCCGGGAGGGATGTGAGCAGGCAACTGGCCCAGCCCCCTTCAGTCACACAGGCTCAGGCATGGGGACATCCTGTTCATAAGTCATTTCCCTGGGCCAGGAGGAGCAAGCCCACACTCGCCCGATGGGACTGGGCACAGCTGCGTGTGGCCGGTAGGGAGCTTCAGCAGTGCCCTCTGTGGCCTCTTTGGGTGGTGCCATGTGAACAGAGGACTGACCCAGAGGCCCAGAGCTCAGGGTCTGTCAAGTTCCCTGAAGCGGCGGTGTTGAAGAAGCGAGCACTGAACCTGTATCCCTCTTTGCGAACACCCAGCGGGCAAGAGTCGCCATGGCCTTCTTCCAAGCAGGCTGCTCAAAGGAAAATCCTCTGTTGACAAACGGCTGTCATCTGTTAGCTTCGTTCCTGATTATCCAGTGTTAGTAAATAATGCAAGGGACGTGGTTTCCAGGAACCAAGGCTGTTTGTAGGAAAATGTTACATTGGGTCCACTTTATGGCTGCGATTTCTCCTTCCAATGGGGGAAATACAACGTTAGGATGTCCTAGGCGTGTCTCAAATGTGAAAGCATGAAGAAAATCTGCTTCATTTAAGGCATACTGTGTCTCCACAGCCCCCTGGACTCTTGCAATACTTCCCAGGCTAGGAGATGTGTAACTGGATTTGGGTAGGACTTGTTCTGAAGGACTGCTGGGTTTCTATTAAATAACGTGCTAACTCATGAAGGTCTCTCCCCAAGCCTGTAGGTGACTGTGCAGCCCAAAGGAGGCAGGCAGCCTCAAGTCTAGGTTCCTGGGTGTTCATGCTTCACACAGGTCAGTCACCCAACACAGGTAAGCACAAAGATACAAGAGGTGGCATGATCTTAGGACCCAGGGCTAAAAAAGAAATCTTTGGACATCACAGGACGTGGAAGTAAGTCCCTCTGCCGGTCTGCAGTCAGTTGCACCACCCCTTCCCATCACAGAGGTAAGAGGGAGGCTGGGAGGCCAGACCCTGTCACGGCCACATCTCGTCCCCAACCTTTGTTCCCTTCTTGCATTGTGCAGCGGCAGCAGCTTTGCGGATGGCCCTCCGACTATGATGCCTTAGCTGAAGAAGGTGGCTCCTCTAGAAAACAAACGTAGTTAAGAGAACCGATGCCTTCTGTAGCGTATTCAGACTTCCAGTCATACTTGGCCTCTGGGTGTTGGCCGCGGCTCTGGAGGGCCCGGCTTGCAGGCTGTCTCAGCTGCAGACATACGTGGCAAGCTAGTTCAGACTTTAAGGTCGCCCACAGCAATAAACAGCTCATCCATTCATTTGACTTCCAGCTTGTTACTTTTGTGCATTCACTGAAGAAAGTCATTGGAGTTTAAAGATGTCTATGTGAGTGTTAGCGAAAAAAGAATTTTTTTTTAAGTGAGTGGGGGCAGGGAGGGCTTGGCCCAGGGAACACCCAGGCCCTGCAGCACAGCTGGTTTTCAGCACTAGCCACAGAACCCTTGGTGTGGTGCTGTTTCTGGGGTGTTCATGTGGCAAAATGGCAAAAGTGGAGGTAAAAGCAGCTCAGCTTGGGGCACCTGGGTGGCTCGGTTGGTTAAGCCTCCAACCTGGGCTCAGGTCATGATCTCAAGGTTCTTGGGTTCGAGCCCCAATTGGGCTCTGTGCTGACAGCTCGGAGCGTGGACCCTGCTTCCAATTCTGTGTCTGTCTCTGTCTCTGCCCACCCCTGCTTCACCATCACGCTGTCTCTCTCAAAAACAAAAACGTTAAATAAATAAAAGAAACTCAGCTTAGAAGGGGACATCTGGTGTTTCGATGATCCACGGGGCAAGTAGTAAGAGGTCACAGGTGAAACTGGTGGAAACCAGTCCCCAGAGGTCTGCTCATCCTGAGCCTTAATGACAGGATCTTCACCTCGAGCTGGGGTAAGGGAAGAGGACTCTGCAGCTCTCCCTGCCCTGAAGCTGCAAACCAGGGTGAGGCTTCCCAGTGTGAGTTCCAGGCGTATGGGGACATCAACATTTGTCCAGAGCTACTTCCCCAGAGGTTTCATGCAAAGGAAAAAGTTATGCTGGTTTTTCCCTCTGCAACCGCTTCCCACTTCTGTCCACTTCCCCCTTAGTTTTTTGGCCCAGTGTCCATCTATGCTTCAGATTCTACTGAGAATGAGAATCTGGATGGGTCTCCAACTTCAGCACCTCTGAGCACAAATGTCCTGCAAAATGCCCTCTGTGCAGAGACTCACTCCATCCTTTCTCAATAACTTAAATCCCTCCCTTCAGGGTTGGGAGTGGTTTTGAAGTGCGGCTGCCACCTTGTGGCAGAAACCGTCAATGGCGCTCCACTCAACACAAAGTCAAGGGGCCGCTCTGCCAACCATCTGACAGCTTCTCTTCCAGCCAGTGTAGTGTACTGTCCTATACTGCTCCTTCTTTAATTCTTATTTTCCAGGGAAATGGCAAAAAAACGAATGTTGGCCTTAAAATTGCAAAGAATTTGAGAAAGTGACTTTCCATGATCGTTCAACAAACCAGAGCCTCATCACTGGTTGCTTCCCCTGTAGTCATTTTAAAGAAAGGAAAATTTGCCCTCTTTGCTAAATTATATCCACAAATGTGCAAAAAGAACTCACAAGGCATGGCGTTATAAGCCATTGACTATGAAGTGGATGGGACGTAAATTTCTTTTCCTTCTTTCACCCAGTGTGATAAAGTAGACTTAGAATTATGTGCCAGGTATACTGTTTTGCATTGTTTTGTTTTTCTTAACAGTAACAAGGCATAGGGTTTGTTGTTCGGTCATTGATCTTTATTTTGTAACAAAAATCAGCAGGAACAATAATCCAGGGACAAAGCTGCAGGACACTGGCTTCATCCTTTAGTGACCTCGTTTTCCTAGCACTTTTCCAAGGTGTTGACAGAACAAATGCCAACAGACTCCAGGAGTACTGAGCTGCCTCCCAGATCTAGCCTGCTGGTGTGACAGGCATCATGGCCTCTGTGAAGCTGGAGGACGAGCCTTTGTGGGTTCAGCCCTGTATGAAGGCTGTGGGCTCTTCTACCTTCTAAAAGCTGACGGGGCATTGAGGGTCTCAAGCACAATCTGTGGGCCACTTGCATCAGACATTTGTGTGCGACCCTGGCCAGGCCCAGACCAAAGTGGGGCACCAGCCCGGGAGAGCACAGCCAACCAGAGATTGTTCCTGCAAAAACCCCTCCCCTTAAACATAAAGCAATCCCACTCTGCCACCACTTGGGGCACGAGTCAGGCTTGCTCTCTGGGCTCTCTCGAGAGGAAGTTCGGCTCGGGAGCTGGGGGAGATCTCAGGAAGAATTCTCACCCTTGTTACTTTTGAAGATAAGCATAAATTCATGGAAATTCTTATTTTTCCAGTAATCATATAATGGCATCTTGCCCACCTCTTGCCTCCTGAATATGGCCTGATTACCATATTCTGCCTATCTCCTAACAACGCAGGAGGAGCTGGGAACCACCTCAAATCAAGGACTGACTTCCAAGATCCCTCTCAGTGGTAACTCCTGTCCCTGCTCACGTGTTCCGCCCTGACCCGCAGTTGTCTTTTCCCTTCAAAAAGCAGGATGCTTGCAGCCATAGCCGAGTTTAGGCTGTCCACACCAGGCACAACGGGAATCAGCAGCCTCTTGCCCCCAGTGCTCTCGGCCAACTGCAGGGACTCCAGGCTCACACCGTGGGTCTCCCCGCCTATTACCACAGCTGCTGGTGCCTCTGTCCAGTCCAAGTCATAACTCTGGACCTCAACTTCAGGGAGCCAGGCTTTACTGGCTCCAGGTTCTAGATCCTCCTCCTCCTCCTCATACTTGTGTAACTTCGAGAGTTGTTGGTCACATACCCAGCCGTGATCACTGGCTTTATTAGACATGTGCGCCTGGGCATAAAGGCCACAGTTGTCAGCCACGTAGACCCGGGTGTCGGTGGGCAGGTAGTCGGGCAACGTTTCCCAGTCCAGATTATTGACGATGGGCACCTGGAAATGCGCACCCATCGCTGCCCGTAGCACTTTGGGTTCCCAGGCATCCACACAGCCTAGAAAATAGAGACAGGATCCAATTAAGATTATAAACCATCCCAGACAAGGGGTCTTTGCAGTAAATCAAATTAATTCTGGATGAGGAGAGAAAGCAAAAAATGTCCTGTAGTTTCGGGATGGCTGGGACCTCTGCCTCCCATTATGGCAGCATCCAGCAAAGGGACTATAGGGATGAATTCCTGCTAGTGCTAAACAAGACTTTCTTCATCCCTTCAACATTTACCATACACCCGGGCCAGACCTTGTACAGGAGAGGCAAAGAGCATTAATGTCTCCAACCTCCAGGAGCTCATGGTATCACGGGCGATGGTGTTCGGACAATATCTGAACACGTGACTACGATATCAGTAATTGAGGTAAAAGAAGTATTACTAGGGTAGCAAAAATCCCTTGTACGAAGCAGAGCTATCAGGAAAAATGTCCCAGAGAACATGACAGTGAGCTGGATCTTGAAGGATAGGAGGAAGCTGTCAAAGAAAGGCCGAGGCAGAGGACAAAATTATAGAAGGGGGAAGAGCGCCACAGTCCAAAAACTGTAAGTAAAGCGATCAGGCCAATAGCGGGTGGGGGTGTAGCGGGAGATGAAAGGGAGGCAAGCAAGGACCAACTTAAAGGAGGGTGGGTATGCCAGGCTGAGGAGTTTGGGACTTTGTCCATTAAACAATATAATGCTATCAAAGGATTTTAAGTAAAGTAGTGACAGAATCTGGTTTATGCTTTAGAAAGACCCATTTGGCTTCAGTGTTAAATCTGCACCAGAGCAGGGAAGACCCTAGAGAGGGGAAATTAAATGGGAGGCAATTACAGTGATCCATGGAAAGCCAAGGCAACAGCTTTCTCTTTCTCTCTCCCTCTCTCTCTCACACCACAGAAAAAAGGCTAAAAGGACTATTTTTTATATTCAGACCCATGTTAAGCCCAGCCACTTCTGCGTGGTCTTTCTCAGGACCACAGGCTGGGAGAGACAGCAGGGCCAGGGCATCACATGTCTGCCACCATCCCCTAACTTGTTAACACAACTCTCTGCATTAGAAATTACTGTAAAAAGTAACCCAACTTCACAACAGAGTAAGTGGGCAAGCCAAATTTTAAAAGGAAGATAAGACACAGAGAATGTAACACTGCCCACGCCTACTGCCAACCACAGACTTTCCCAATCACTGCAGGGAACTGGAGAGAAGAGTTGGGCTGTGTGTCAAGAGGCTGCAGGCAAAACGGGGAGGACAAAAGAGGGCCGAGACTCATGAGGGGAGCCATCCAGTCTGACCCCTCTCCCTGGTGGGGAGTAAGGAACAAAGTGGGATTTCCCCCCTCATCCTCACATCCTCCATACTGGGCACCACGCCAAGTGCTCCCTACTCCTTCCCCTTGTCCTATACACCAGCCACCACCATGAATGTGGCAAACACACCACTTGGATTGTATAGGTACATCTCCAAAACCACACCAGCTCTCAGAGATCTCAACAATGGGGTGGGTAGGCGGGGTACTGATGATGGAACCCCAGTACCCAGCTCTCCTGCTGCCATCTCTACATCTACTCCCATCTATTCCAACAACATGTGACTGGGACGAAGGGGTGAAAGGAGCAACTGAGGCAAGTCTCAGCAGCAGGTGTCATTAGTTTACAGTGAATGATAGCTGGAGTGTTTTCGATGAACTCTCTCCCTCTCACCATCCCTGCAAGCTGTAATAGGTGTTTTAGGTGTGTCCCAGCTGTTAGGCAAGTCTGTTTAGAACCAAGCCTACTCATCCCAATTTCTGAGGACAGGAGAGAGAAATGTCAGAGGCTAACTTGTGTGGGTATGTCTGACCCATCTTAAGGCTAAGGCAAATGCATCCCAATTTCATATTCACACTCCTTTTACAGGATTCAGAATGTCTTCACTTAGGAAGGCTTCATATGCCCCCCAATTTGGGAACTCAAGATCATTAAATAAAGGACTCGAAGTGTTAAAACTGGCATGTATTTCTTTCCCTGATTTTAAGTTCTTTAATAACCTAGCCGGTGTCAAAGTAATCTTAAAAGATAACTGACATTTCCTGAAGTACTTAACGTGTGCCAAGCAGAGTGCTAAGTACTTCATGTGCACCATCTCACTTCTCAGAACAACCCTACCAGGTAGATTCTGTTATGCCCACTTTACAGATGAGGGAAATGACACTCAGAATACTGCTCACAGACAAATGGCTAATAAGAGGCAGACCCAAAATTCAAATCCATGTATGTCTGCCCACAGAGCCAGCTCACTTACAAATGGCCGACCAATCCACCCAGGAACAAGTGCTCTGACCTTTGGTGAGTAATACTTTGCTGCAGCCTGCCCCAGCAGCAGATCTCAGAATCGTCCCCAGGTTCCCAGGGTCACGGAGATTGTCACAAATCAACAATAAGGGCAGCAAATGGCGAAGTTGAGTCTCTGGGTATGTCATCTTAACATGGTCAGGTTTGGCAAAGATCCCTGAGGAAACAAAACAGGCGGTTCACTTGTCTGATTTGAACCTGGGAGATAATTTGGCTTTTCAGATATTTATCAATCTGTGTTCTTAGTCATGTAAGTACTACATGAATACATTCTGATTGAAAAAAATCGATACAAAAAGTCCTGCCCGTGACACCTCCTCCCCGTAACTGTTTTCAATCTTGGGAGTGTACAGATCCCTTCAGAACCTGTTCCATGCATCTACGTACATATATAAACGTCTACTCATATACAGGTGCTTTTTTTCTTTCACATACAAAATTCATACTCTATGTGTTATCCTGTAAACTACTTATTCAATTCTATAGCAGGAGATGTCTTAGAGAACTTGCCATGTCAATACATTTGGAGTTACCTGATTTTAACTGTTGCATGTTATCTTGTAACATGAACATACCACCTTTATTTAGTTCTTCCCCAACTGACAATTTGATTATTTTCCACTTTCCCTATTATAAACAACCCTGCAGTGAACATCCCTGTATACCTCTCTATGCATATGTCCAAACTTTTCTCTATGAAAAACACTTGCAAGTAAAATTAATATATGGTGTGTGTGCATTTTTTTTTTTTTTTTTAATATTTATCTCTACCCCCACATGGGGCTCAAACTCATGGCCCGAGATCGAGTCACATGTTCTCCCGAGTGAGCCAGCTAGGTGACTCAAGCACTCTTAATAGATACTGCTAAACTGTCCTCCCCAAAGGCTATTCCAATTTATTCACACCAAGAATACAGACCTATACCTAACCCATCAATGAAGGGAAGGGAATGGTTTCCCTATTAGGTATCTGTATGTGGTAAAAAGATCCTGCACCTAAGAGTCACAACAGCAGGGGAACTTAGAGTCCTTTAACTTCTTTTCTTGTTAATTTTTTTTTTTTTTTTTGGAAGAAAGAGACAGAGTACAAGCAGGGGAGGAGCAGAGAGAGAGAGGGATACACAGAATCGGAAGCAGGCTCCAGGCTTTCAGCACAGAGCCTGACATGGGACTGGAACCCATGAACCACAAGATCATGACCTGAGCCAAAGTCAGACGCTTAACAGACCGAGCCACCCAGGCACCCCTTGAAGTCCTTTAATTTCTACCTGGACAGCTGCAGTGACGAGAACACTCTGCTAGAGGCCCTACTTACGTTACTGGATTCAGAGATGTGCCAGAAGCCTGACAGTCTTATCTCCTTCTCCCTTTACTCCACCTCTCAAATATGAAATAAAAGGGTAAGCTAAATAATATATATTTTTAAAAGACACAAAACGATGAAAGGCAGTCATAACGACGAGGAGGGCTACAGAAGTCCAGGATGGGCTAGCCGCTATCAACACATGTGCCCAAAGTGGCCAGCAGGATAAAAATGAATGATACTTGTGCTGTAGCATAGAGAAGGGAATTAGAAGTATAGCTAACAAGAGCACGGATACTTAGGGTGGAGGACTTTAGCAGTCCAAATCCCCACCCTAGGGGAGAGTTCTGCGTGTAGGGTCACAGGTCCCTAGGACTTGATGGGTTACAGAGTAAGAGACAGTCCCCAAATTTGCTCTCCCAACTAATAGCTGCACTTTACCCACTACAGGAAAACACACGCACAACTGGTATGAGAGACCCTGGCCTAAACATTAGAATCTTGGAAGATAACTTCTCCTACCCCAACTGTCCCTTACTATCCAAGAGAAACCTCTACATTTACTGCCATTCGATTCTCAGATCAAAAATATAATTCCAATGTCAAAAAGATATATTTAGACTTCCCATATTTAGAAAAAAGGCTTTCTTTTTCCTTTTTTTTTTTAAATTTTTAGAAAAAAGACTTTCTAAGTGCTAATAGACACCACCATCTATTAGAATCTTAAGTTAGAGGAGCCTGGGTGGCTCAGTCGGTTAAAGTGTCCAACTCCAGCTCAGGTCACGATCTCACAGTTCGTGGGTTTGAGCCCCATATCAGGATCTGTGCTGATAGCTCAGAGCCTGGACTCTGCTTTGGATTCTGTGTCTCCCTTTCCCTTTGCCCCTCCCCTAGTCTCTCTCTCTCTCTCTAGAAAATAAACAAACATTAAAAAAAAAAAACTTGGAAAAAAAGAACCTTAAGTTAGAGTCAACCAAAGGAAGACACAGTTTCCTGTTCAATGGGCTAAACAGGGTAACAGCTTGCAGCTTACTGCTTACACCTGCTTCTAGAATAAGGGGGTCAACAACAGAAAGGTTATCACCACACTGGCAGTGGTCTTGTGCAAATAGAGGCCTAAATCTTTTAGTAACCATTTTCTTAAATTGCAGTTGGACATTACTGGTTGAAGAAGTGACCTAAAAATATATAATATTCAAGGAGAATATATAATATTCAGGAACTATAATTCAAACGATGACCAAAAAAACTGGCTTCAGCTTCCACTGAAAATACTACAAGATGCACAGATTTGAGAACTGTATTTTTCTGGGTGTCTCAAGAAAAGGTTAGGTAATAACATTTTGAATTTAAGTAAAATTTGCTGCCTTAAGATAATTATGAACAAATGATCCTAGGTCTCTACTTCTGGTGACACACTGTAACCACTGACCCATTATTCCTTGTGGTGTTACTAGGTCGGACCAATCCTTGATATCTTCAAATTTCACCTTAATGAGGCTGACACCTTTCAGCTTATCAATGGGCAGCTCCTTTAGGTATTCCAGACGGCTAAAGAAGAAAACTTTCGGTACAGCACCAGCCTTGAGAGCATCTGCAATCAGCCTGCGACCTTCCAGCAGGATCTTCCCGTGCTTTTCCCGAAATGGCCTGGACTTAACAATTGTCATTACACTGCTGTGGGTGGAAACAAAAAGACGGGCTAATTACCAACATCCTTGTTACCGAGACACACCTAGTTTTAACAAACAGAAAGAACTTCATAGACATTAACAAATGAATTCCAAGGAAAACACTTATTCTGCCCTCCATGCATTATAAAAACCAATGGATTCTGGTGGAAGAAGTCCTCCAAAAGGAGGAAAGAGGTTGGCAGGCGGGAAAAGAAATGGAAAGAGAAACGGGAATACATGACAAGCCTCAGGAACAAGTCACCTCAGCCTTCTGTCTCCGGGTAAAGCCTTATCATAGCGAAGCCCCGAATCTTCCCAGGTGCAGGGCTTCTGGGATGGAGGCACCTGAAGCGACGGCTTCCGTTGCGGCTCGTGGGGACCGGTCTCAGCCGCCGCTCTAGGGGGCTGCTTCCCAGGACCGGGCTTCCGTTCCACCACCTGTCCGGATGGAGAGACCACTCTCACGGGGCTCCGCCGTAGCGCCCGGACCCAGCGCCGCGCGTGGAGGTCCCAAGTTTGGACCACCGGCAGCAGCGGCCGGCTGGCCCAAACTAAACCCCTCAACCGCGCTGCCATTTTCCCTCGCCCCGTGGGTTGCGTCATGGAAGCGCGCCGGCGGCTGCCAGTGACGTCACCGACCCGTCTGCGCAGCTGCCGGCGGGCAGCACTGTACGGCTGATGGGAGTGGCGCCGGTGGGTATGGCTTCTCGTCGAGCTTTGCACTTCGTATTCAAAGTGGGAAACCGCTTCCAGACGACGCATTTCTTTCGCGATGTCCTTGGAATGAAGGTGCAGACAGGGCCCGGAGGGGCTGGCACACGATGGTGGGGACAAATGGGTGTCCGACCTTAGCCCTGGACTCTTTTTAGCCTTGTCGAGTTTTCAGCTTCGGGAAGTGTTGCATGTCACTGGTTGGGTTAGATGACTTTGAAAGGGGCCTTTATTAGTCCTCGACTGTGTGCCCACACACGTTTCTTTCCTAGTTCATTTGCAGGTATTGAGCCTCAGCCCTCCTGGGGCTTCCAGCCTGGGGGAAAGACAGTAAACAAAAAGTAATATAATACTTTTCCAGTAAACAACTCAGCCTCTTCCGGTTTGGAGCCTTAAGGTTTAGATTGCCTATTTAGAGCTTTGCTTCTCTTAGGGCTGCTTTGAATAGTCCCTTTTGTGTATTCAAAAGCGCCTGCCCTAAGTCAGAACCCATTCTTTCCAACACGCGGAAGCGCCCTCTCCAGCCCTGAGCAGCTGCCATCTACAGGGATCACCTGGGTGGCAAATGTTGGTGGAAGCTATTGGGGAGTGTAAGCAAGGGCTTTAGAGGTGCAAGAGTGCAATTTAATGCAGAGACAGTGCAGAAGTCATGGAGTGCAAGGGCGTTACCTGAATCCATCAGTCATTTAAAATACATCCTCCGTGTTTCATGGTCGTGTGTTGAACTTTGGTGACAAAAATGAAAATGACCCTAGTATCTGTCTTCAACTAAAGCTCCTGGCCTAGGTTGGGGGTGGAGTTGAGAATTGGATTTGTACGTAGTACATTGTACATAGTACAGTAATGGAAGTCAAAACTTGATAAGTGATGGAAAACCACAAAACTCTCCCTTAACATGTTTCCTCATTGATTAAAGGTTGTTATGAAAATTAAATACTGTTATATGTGTAGTATTTGATACATCGTATGTGCTATATAAGTGTTTGCTTCCACTATTACAAAAATATGACAGAAGAGATTTAACTTTGGGCTGGGTCATCAGGAAATAATTCATGGAGACCTTGTGTTTGAGTTGATCTCTAAAGATAGCTAAGATTTCCACAAACCAAGATTAGAGGGAGGAGTATACTAGAAAAGTTGAAGAGCCAATGCAAAGATAAGTTATGTTTGAGAAACACCGCTAGTTTTCTGTGTCTTTAGCTTAGATTACTCAGATGAGGTTGAGATGGGATATCAGGACACTTCTGATAGTATCTTGAATACTAAGAAATTTGGATTTTATGGCACAGTAATTTGGGAGCTGTCTTACATTTTAGAATAGGGTAATGATGTGATCAGAGCTGTGTGCATTAGGCACATAATTTTGTGGTGGTATTAAGGAAAAAGATCAATGAAGATGATTTTTAATAGTCTAGGAGAGAACTGATGGGAACTTGAACTGGAGCAGTAGCAGTGGGAATCAAAAAGGAGAGTAGAAACTAAGACATTGAGAGCCTACTGTGTGTGGGGTTCTGTGTCAAATGGTCTAATAAATTATTTTCACAACACATTGGGAGACTCAGACCCTAAGCAACATTCTCACAGTTACACAACTATTGAGTGACATCCAGAATTCCAAATCAGCATTCTCTAATGCTGAAGGCCAAACTTTGGTTTTTGGGGGATGTTGTTGTTGTTGTTGTTGTTGTTGTTGTTGTTGTTTTAACTACACAGCACTGCTTCCCAGTGTAAGTAGATTTCACAGCTTTGGTTGTCTCACCCTTGGTGTCAAACTGTTCTTCCTTACCTCTCCTACTTCTAGTCTGGGCAAGATACAAAGCTCATTATCTTTGTCTTACAAGTAAAGCTTATATGTTATTATATATAAGTTATAAATGTTTGTGTTTTAACATTTTAAGTTGTGCTAAATATGCTGTATACAGTATACTGGTAACACTTGACAATTTATTGTAATTTCCTTACTAGATTCTGCGGCATGAGGAATTTGAAGAGGGCTGCAAAGCTGCCTGTAATGGGTATGACACCTTGTTTCTAATGTTATTTATTTATGTTTTATTTATTTATATATTTTATTTTTTTATTTTTGAAAGAGACAGAGTGCAAGCAGGCGAGGGGCAGAGAGAGAGGGACACACAGAATCCAAAGCTGACTCCAGGCTCTGAGCTGTCAGCACAGAGCCCGATGCAGGGCTCGAACTCACGAACCGTGAGATCATGACTTGAGCCGAAGTCTGACACTTAACTGACTGAGCCACACAGGTGCCCGACCCCTTGTTTCTTAAAATCTCGTTTAGGCTCTAAATACTCCTGGAGAAGAGAAGACAGTTTCTCAAAGTGAGTATAAGGCAGTGGAATAAATTCAGGAGAAAATAAATTAAGGTGGCAACTTCAAGAACACAAGTAAGTGTGTGTTCTAAATGAAGCAACGCTTTATCAAGGGTCTCTTAAGCTTAGTAGCCATAGCAAGCTGGAAAATTCCAAGCCTCACGAGAATTGCATGTTTGTTGATGGATATGTACGAAAATAAAGGTCAGGTTGGAGAAGCGTCTTTATAGGAGTCTGTCCTTTACTTTAAAGAAAGGTAAACAAATCTTTCCCTCGAATAAGTGCCAGACAGATGGTCTTTGGAGCCTCTGTGGTGGGACCCACACATACTGTCCATTGCTGCTTTTAGCACCAGCTGACAGGTCATCTCATCTTTATGGGTACTTAGAGGACCAGAGGTGACTGCCCACTGCTCTGTCCCAAGAAGTCCTTAGGGGAGGCCTGAGGCAGATTTTGTCTGTGTCACTGGGTTCACTTACTTTCATTTTTCTAGGCCTTATGATGGGAAATGGAGTAAGACAATGGTGGGATTTGGACCTGAGGATGATCATTTTGTCGCAGAACTGACTTACAATTATGGCATCGGACACTACAAGCTTGGCAATGACTTCATGGTAAATGTCATTTCATTCTAGTAGATTTTTGGCTGTGCCTTTTATTGAGATCCCTGATACGACGTTAGGTATGATGACTGCTGAATTGACGGCCTTTGGGTGCAGGTTAGCGATTAGTTTTATGGGGTTTTGTTTTGTTTTGTTTTGTTTTTTTGAGAGTGAGCGTGCAAACAGGGGAGGGGCAGGGAGTGGGGAGAAAGAATCCCAAGAATCCCTAACAGCACAGAGCCTGATGTGGGGCTTGATCCCACAAAAGGTGAGACCGTGACCTGAGCCAAACAAAATCAAGAGTTGGTTGAGCATCCAACTCTTGATTTCAGCTCAGGTCATGATCCTGGGGTTATGGGTTCAAGCCCTGCACTGGGCTCTGTGCTGACTGCTCAGAGCCTGGAACCTGCTTCAGATTCTGCATCTCCCTCTCTTTACTCCTCCCCCGTGTGTTCGTTGTCTCTCTCTCTCTCTCTCTCTCTCTCTCAAAAAAATAAACATTAAAAAAAAAAATTAAGCGGCACGTGGGTGGCTCAGTTGGTTGAGTGTCCGTCTTTGGCTCAGGTCATGATCTCGCCATTTGTGAGTTCGAGCCCTGCGTCAGGTTCTGTGCTGACAGCTTGGAGCCTGCAGCCTGCTTCGGATTCTGTGTCTCCCTGTCTGTCTCTGCCCCTCCCCTGCTCATGCTCTGTCTCTCTCTCGTTCAAAAAATAAATAAACATTAAAAACAAAAAACCTAAAAAAAAAAAAAAAAAGTTAAGACTTAGAAACAGCTTTGACAGAGACAAGACGACTCTGGGGGAATGACTGAACCTTGAGAGGTAGAAGGGCCAGCGTCATGGGTCTGGTCAGGCCCTGATCACCAACCAGAGAATTATCTCTCTTGCGAACTGTTAAGATTGGGCTGCACTATTACAGCCAGTGCTAGAGAAAAACATGAGAAGCTTTAAGGAGAAAGAGAAGAAGGCATTGCATGCGCTACATTCTTTCATGCAAGAATTCAAGTTACTGTGCATCTAATAGTTATAGTATCTTCCTCTTACTGAGCAGTTACTCATGGTAGATATAATGTCTCTGGGCCCAAATACACAGCGAGATAGGAGGCACTAGTTTTTACTCTCTGCTAAGCAAACCTGCCTCATGCTAGATGTTTATTTTGGTCATTTGCTCTTGCTACTCCTGTTAACTCCTGTTAAAATAATAGTGATATCAAGGTGGAATTTTTAGGAGGATCAAATTATCTATAAAAGTGGTTTGTAAATGAAAAGGACTGTTCAGATGTAACATACTAGTATCTTTGTTTTTCTCTTTCTCACTCTGTATGTCTCTCACTAATTTATTCATTTAATAGATATTCACTGTGACTTACTGTATGCCATGTACCTGGTTAGGTCCTGGGGGTACAGTAGAATGAAGCATGTTCCCTGGCCTAAGGAGCTTCCTGTCTTGTGGGGAAACAAGTAAAGAGACAAAAGAATGCAGTGTGATAAGTGCCAGGATTGGGATGGGATGAGGACAGGCAGATGTGGGAACGCCTGGGAAGAACTCCCAGCTTATTCCCAGAGAGGTGAGAGTGCAGGGAAATCTCTCCAGAAGTGACAGCCGAGCCGGTGAGTGGGGTCGGGGTGGGAGAGTGAGACTTGTGTCTCGGCATGCGCGCAGGCCTGGAGGTGAGAGGCAGCATGGCGGTCAGGGGACAGTGAGTAGCACAGTTTGTGTCTAGTGAGGTGCGTGAAGACGAAGGGGCAGTTGTGAGGCTGGAGAAGTAAGCTGGGACCGCATCACGTGAGGGTGTTCAGACTACATTCTAAAAATAGAGTGAAGCCATTTTTAAGCGGCGGGGATGACACCGTGTGGTGTGCAAGAATCCGCCTGGCTGCAGCACGGAGATCAGGTTGGAAGGGAGCCAAGCTGGAAGTGAGGCAACTGGCTCAAAGGGTGGTATGGGAAGCGACTGGCCGCTCCTTACCTAACCTGGTAGTTGTGGGAGATGGAGAGAAGTGGGTGGACTTGAGAGCTGTTTAGGAGGTAGAGTTAAGAGGATTTGGTGATTGAGTGTATGTGAAAATTTCTTTGTGTTTCTCCTTTTCTTCGCTCTCCCAAATTTAAATCAGGGAGAGAAGAAAGAGCAAAACCATTTGGCACCATGAACATTGCACCGGCTCCAGTCAGATGTTGATTGATGGAGCCGCAGGGGCCAGAGAGCATGTAGGTGGAGGAGAGCAGCTCGGCTGTTCCGCCCTGGGTCTTCCTGAGAGACTCCGGCAGGAAAGTATCCCTGAGGAAAGGGACCTTCTGTGCTCCTCAGTTTGTGGAACAAAAAGAAAAACAGGTTACATAGACCTCCCATTTCTGTAAAGAATCCCTGTACATGAGAAAGAGGAGGATGGGGAGCCTGGGTGGCTCAGTCGGTTGGGTGCCTGACTTCGGCTCAGGTCATGATCTCGCGGTTCATGGGTTCAGGCCCCGCGTCAGGCTCTGTGCCGAGAGCACGGGGCCTGGAGCCTGCTTCGGATTCTGTGTCTCCCTCTCTCTCTGCCCCTCCCCCGCTCACCGTCTATCTCTCTCTCTCTCTCAAAAATAAATAACCATTGCAAAATTAAAAAAAAATAAGAGGATCAACAACTTAATTTTTTGAAAAAAGGACAAAAACTGAATAGACAGCCACAGAAAGTAAATGAGAAATGTCTCTTAAACATTGAAAAAAAAACGTTCAACTGCCAAGCTGCCATTTGTCACCGATTGGCAAAACTCAAAAAGTGTGATAACGCACCGTGTTAGAAAGGGTGTTAAAAAAGTGCCACTCTCACACGTTACCAGTAAGGGTGTACATGGCTACAACCTCACTTTGTCACTATCAAAATAGTTAATGCATCTATCCTTTGGCCTTGCAGTTTCACACTTAGGAACTTAGTTTACATGTATGTTAACAAATACGTTTAATGAACTATGTACTAAATTACACATTGTGGTGTTTATTCATGCCACAAACATGTATTGAGTGCCTTCTATGTGCCAGGCACAGTTCTAGGAACTTTGGATAACCAGTGAATTAAACAGACAAAAATTTATGCCTGGCAGGGGAATAAAGTCATAGCAGAATAAGGGGTGGTGGGGATTATGGGACAAGTGACTGGTTTTAGTTTTAACGAAGGTTTCAAGGGTAGGGATCAATGAGGAGGTGACATTAGAGGAAATTCTCTCAGGAGAGAAGAGTTAGGCATGTGGTATCCTGGGGAAGAGCAATCCAGATAGAGAACAGCCTGTGCAGAAGCCCTCAAACAGCAGCTGGCACATTTGAGAAAATGCACGGAGGCCAGTGTGGCTGGAATAGACAGAGCAAGAGGAAAGTGAGAGGAGATGGGTCCGAAATGACCTGGGCTCAGATTGTTTTGGGCCTTTCAGGCCATTAGAAGCCATCCCTGAGCGACATGAGGAGCTATCAAGGGTTTTAAGCAGGGGAAAAACAACATAAGGTCGCTGTCTTGAGAGTAGGGTGTGTTTCAGAAATTTTACTCTGGCTGCAGAATGGAGGATGGATTGACAAGACTCAGGGAAAGAGAGGCTGGCTTTGTTTTTTTTTGTTTTTTTTTTAATGTTTATTTATTTTAAGAGAGCACATGTGCAGGACAGAGAGAGGAAAGAGTGAGAATCCCAAGCAGGCTCCACGTTATCAGTGCAGAGGCTGACGCAGGTCTTGATCTCATGAACTGCGAGATCATGACTGGAGCCGAAATCAAGAATCAGACACATAACTGACTGAGTCATCCAGGCACCCCAAGAGAAGCTGTTATGATAATCCAAGTTAGAAGTGCAGCTGGTCTGGGGTGCCTGGGTGGCTCAGTTGGTTGAGCCTCCGACTTCGGCTCAGGTCATGATCTCACGGTTTGTGAGTTCGAGGCCCGCCTCGGGCTCTGTGCTGACAGCTCAGAGCCTGGAGCCTGCTTTGAATTCTGTGTCTCCCTCTCTTTCTGCCCCTCCCCCACTCACACTCTGTCTCTCTCTCACAAATAAATAAACATTTTTTTTTAATTTAAAAAAAAGTACAGCTGGTCTTATCAGAAGACAGTGTACATTTTTAGGTATTTTGATTAAATTTAAATGATACCTTGATAATTGGCTTAAATTATTTTGTTTAGAAAGCAAAAATAAAAAACATCTTAAATAGGTAGCTGGCAAACTAAAGTAAGATCAAGATTTCTCTGACTAGATCTTTAAAATTAGAAGAGATTATCTTTGTTAAATAAAAATTTTAAACAAAAAACAAAAATGAAAGATTATCTTTGGTGTTAAATGGATCAAACTTCTCTAGCCTTTGAATTTCTGTCCTACAATTCACAACATTTGGAATCTTTGGAGGAGAAATATGTCCTAGGCGAAAATTTTGAATGCCAATTAAATCTTCGGTGGCATCATGTAAAGGCAGCGGGGTTTTGGCTCATTATCTTGTTCTAGAAAAGATCCATGGTTATACAGTTGATGGTACTGTTGTTTGTCATAGGGTATCACACTCGCTTCTAACCAGGCCGTCAGCAATGCCAGAAGGCTGGAGTGGCCACTCAGCGAAGTTACGGAAGGTGTTTTTGAAACTGAAGCCCCAGGAGGATATAAGTTCTATTTGCAGAATCGAAGTCCACCTCAGTCAGGTAATTATAGCGGGACTAGTAAAAGCCCTCTGTCTAACGACATCTTTGATGAAAGGAGAGAGGAGCCAGATTTCTTTCTCCCGTGAAGTCTTTCTGTGTTGCCATGACATGTCTTTCCCAAGCCAGCGTTTTGTTCTTTGAGAAATCATATTTTCATATTAGAACTTCAGTGCATAATTCTAGGGAATCTACACTGGTTTGGGCTCTATTCTACTGGTAATCTCTACTAGGATATTTTCAGCTGTATCAAAATCGATCTCAGACTAGCCGGCACATGAAGAAAACGTTCTAGCTCACGGAGCGGGTATCCTATAGGTAGGAACAGCTCAGTGTTAGTGGACTCAGCAGCTCAGCAATGGCATCAAGAATCCAGCTCTTCTCTCCATTCTCTTGCCCACGGGGGTCCACCTGTCCTAGAGCCGCTTCCCTCGCGGGGAGAGAGAGAGTGCACACATGCAGAAGGGAGAGGCAGAGAGACGGGCCGAGGCGGTGAAAACTGAAGACAAATGTACTGAATTTACCATAGTCAGAACAGCTCTTCAGGGGTCACTTTACAATATAAAAATTTCCAATAATGTTAAATGTTTTAATATAACTTTTATTCTTTTTGGAAAAAATAGATTTTTTTTCCTACACAGATAAGCAAAGAAGAAAGACGAAAACAGTACCCACAAAGCCAGAGATAATCACTGTTAACATTTTAGAGTGTATCTTTCCAATCATTTATCAAAAGGAATGTATATCTATGTATATGTGTGTGTGTACATATATGTATATAAGTATGTATGTGTGTGTGTATATATATGTACATATGTATGTATATATGTATGTATATATACGTATGTACACATATATATGTGTGTGTGTGTGTATGTATGTATGTATGTATATATGTATATCTTATGTTCCATTATAGCGATTCCTATGTATTACATCCAGGAATCAAACAGTTGCCTATTGTTGGATGTTTATGTTGTCCTTAGTGTTTCATTGTTACAAGCAGCAGTGTAAAGAATGTCTTTGTTCAGAAAGCCCTTCATATATCTACAATTACTTCTTTAATTGGTGATAATAGGATAGCTCTTTCAAAAGCAGTTTACCTTTTTTTAGGCTTTGGGTACATTCTGTCAAATTGCTGCCCAGAAATGAACTAATTTACACTCTGCCAGTACTATATGATTATGATTCTCCCCCCTGCCCTATCACAGCTAACACTGTGAACTTTTAAAATTATTTGCCAGTGAGATGGCAAAATGTTGTGTTTTAATTCCAAATTCTTTGATTATTTGTGAGGTTGAATGTTTTTTCATGTGTTCATTGACCATTCCAAGTCCTTCTTTTGTGGGTTACCGCTTTGTGCTTTTTACCTATTTTTTTAGGATGTTCGTCTTTTTCCTACTAATGTTTAAAGGTGATTTAAATATTAAGGACTGGGGCGCCTGAGTGGCTCAGTCAGTCGAGCCTCTGAGTCTTGATTTCAGCTCAGGTCATGATCTGACAGTTCAAGGGTTTGAGCCCTGAGTCAGGCTCTGTGCTGACAGTGTGGAACCTGCTTGGGATCCTCTCTTCCTCTCTTTCTGCCCCTTCCTTGCTCGTTCTCTCTCTCTCTCTCTCTCTCTCTCTCTCTCTCCCCCCCCCCTCTCCCCCTCCCCCTTTCTCTCAAGAATAAATAAATAAACTAAAAGAGGAAAAAAGTATTCAGGACTTTTTGTCATATATGTTGCAAAAATGTTTCTCACTTTGTCATTTACTCTTTGATTATCTTTTTTTTTTTTCTTTTCTTGGAGGGGGGTGGTTGTTGTCTAGGAATTTTCCATTTCATGTGATTAACCTAATACATTTTTTCTTTCCTGGTTTTTCTACCTTTGGTGTCAGGTTTAAAAAAAAATCTTTCTACACCCCAAAATTGTAGCAGTAATAATAATTGTTTTTAGTATTTTCATGATTTCATTTTTTTTTTTTTAACATTTATTCATTTTTGAGAGACAGCACAAGCAGGGAAGGGGCAGAGAGAGAGGGAGACACAGAATCCGAAGCAGGCTCCAGGCTCTGAGCTGTCAGCACAGAGCCCAACGGGGCTCGAACTCACAAACCGTGAGATCATGACCTGAGCCGAAGGCGGATGCTTAACCCACTGAGCCACCCAGGCACCCCATGATTTCATTCTTTAAACTAAATCCTTTAACCCATTAGGAATGTATTTTGCCATTTCGTTTAAAGGTGTAGTTTTTCTAACCAAATGACAAGCCAGCTTTCTTCATGCCATTTTTTGAATAATATGCACTTTCATACTGATCCCTTTCTTATCGTAAACTGAACTCATCTATACACGAGCCTGATTTAGTCTTCCTGTTCTATTCCACTGTGCTGACCTATCCATTCCTACTGTTTTATTACTCTCCAGATCCTATATTAAAAGTAACTCTAGCAGTGTCTGATCTTCAGAAATCCTTGAACTACTGGTCTAATCTACTGGGAATGAAAATTTATGAAAAAGATGAAGAGAAGCAAAGGGCTTTGCTGGGCTATGCTGATAACCAGGTGAGTGATCTTGGAGAGAAGTAATCTGTTACTTTGAGTTTGGCTTACAAATGAGGATCACATGAAGGTTATTCTCAGAGTCTTTTCACAGTGACTCAATATTTACATAGGTAAGCAGAAAGAAGAAAATAAAAATTGCTGATAACCATCACCCATATATTATCTTTGTTTATTTTTAGGGCTATAACCTTTCAGAAGTGGAATTGCGGAGTCAGAAGTGATCATTGATTTTCATCTTTTTTTTTCCCCCTTAAATAACCTAGCATTTGAACATGATTTAGTCCGTGCACTCTGACTCAGTAGGTCTACTCCCAGGAATTTATTTTACAGACCTACTCACCATACACGTGCACAAAGAAATGTGTACAAAGTTGTCTGTTGCAGCACTGTTTGTAATAGCAGAAGATAAGAAATAACCTCAGTGTTCTGTGCATTAGAGGAGTAGTTCAGTAATTTATGGTTCATCCATAGAATGGATTACCGTGCAGCTGTCAGAAAGAATGGGGTGAATCCTTACGTGCTGACATAGTAACATTGGGTAGAAACAAGGGACAGAATAATGTGTAAATTATGCCACCGTTTGTGTGAAAAAAAAAAAGATCTGTGCATGCCATGTGTCTTCCAGGAAACTGTTGACTAGTTGCCACTGGGGAGAGTAGAAGGGAGCGTTAGTTTTAACTTTATTCCTTTAGTACTGTTTGAATTTTTTTTTTTTAACCATACATATAACGTGTTCCAAAAAATAAACCTTTCTTATTTCTTTTCAGTGTAAGCTCGAACTACAGGGTATCAAAGGTACAGTTGATCATGCAGCAGCTTTTGGAAGAATTGCCTTTTCTTGCCCCCAAAAAGAGGTAATGTTTGGTCTTAGATCTTTGGTTTAAGCTCTATGACTAGCTGGTTGAACCTGCTAAGAATGTCGCCCCCCCCGCCCCTTCTTTCGGTTCATTCTGATTGTGGCTTTGGTATCAAGTTCAACAGTTGTCTCAAGAGCAGCTGAGATAATAAAATCAAACACATGGTGCCCGAGTTCTCTCTGGTTGATCTCATCCTCCCCCAGGGCCGCTGAGGACCACAGCGTGAGTGGTACATGACCCCTTGCTCACTTTGCCTCTTTGTCTTCCTCAAGTTATCAGACTTAGAAGACTTAATGAAAAGGGAGAACCAGAAGATTCTGACTCCCCTGGTGAGTCTGGATACCCCAGGGAAAGCAACAGTGCAGGTGGTCATTCTGGCTGACCCTGTAAGTATTACTCAGGGAAGGGATGGGCTGCACCAGGGGTTTCTGCAAGGTGTCTTTCCGCCAAATTTCTTTTCTCTTTATTGCGGTAGGATGGACATGAAATTTGCTTTGTGGGGGATGAAGCATTTCGAGAACTTTCTGAGATGGATCCAGAAGGAAGCAAATTGTTGGATGATGTGAGTCTTATTTCTGACTTTATATGCCCACAGGCCCACCGGGGATGGTCTTAAGTGTGTGGGGGAAGGGCCAAAGCAACAGGTTCCACAGCTGTGTCCTTTTGCTGTTGGGGTGACTTCTGAGCCAGGACTATGTGTTTTCATTGCCACCCATATGACTCTTGTTTTGTTTGAAGATTTTATTTTTAAGTAATCTCTACACCCAACATGGGGCTCAAACACACAACCTTTGAAATCAAGAGTCTCATGCTCTACCGATTGAGCCAGCCAGGCACCCCTAAAATATTTTATGTTTTTAAAGTAATCTACACCCAACGTAGGGCTTGAACCCACAGCCCCAAGATCAAGAGTCGCACGCTCTACCAACTGAGCCAGCCAGCAACCCCCCCCACCACCCTCGTGACCCTTAACTGGGTGCAGCATTTGTCCCTTCGCATGTGCCCAGGCTGCCTGGGCAACCACTGCTGCTCTGCTGTATGCATCATGACTCCGCTTGGTAAGGGAAATGCCCGGATGCACCCCTTCACTTTTTAGCTCTTTTGGTCCCCTCATCTCCAATCTACACTGCCACTCCTGTCCTTTCCAGTGAATGGTTCTCCTCCACACACAAACAAGCTTTCAAGTCTCCCATCTTTTAAAAATCTTTTACCCTCAAACTCCTTCTCCATATTTCTTTTAAAAAATCTGTCCACATACCGTTTCTACTTCTTACCCCTTTCATGCTTCAGCCTGTTGTGCGCTGGCTCTGTGACTCTGTGAAACGCTCATGTAGATGTCACCCATGACCTCCGTCTCGCTTAGTCCCACAGCTACTTTTCTATCTTCCTCAAACTCAGTCTTCCGCAGCACCCAAAGCAGTTGTTGTACTCCAGCTCCTGGCACACACCTGGTGTGTAATAGGAACTCTGCGAGTGCTCTGTTGATGATTAAAGGAATGAATCAATCTGTCCTGGTTCTGTCACTTAATATCTGTGTGACTGACCTTAAGTGATTTGCTTAAATTCTCTGAACTTCAGTGTTGTTTTCCTTTAAGAAATCTCTGTGTCCAATGTGGGGCTCGAACCCACAACCCTCAAGATCAAGAGTTGCATGCTCAGACGCCCCTAAACTTCAGTTTTCTTACCTAAAAATTTGAGAAAATCATATTAGCCACCTCCTAGGATTGTCGTGTGGCTTCTAGAACGTGGCAAACTGCTGACATAATAACAGACATTCAGTTAATGTTAGCGAAAGCAAGAGACAGAAAATGTAGCATTTATAAATTTTATCATGAAGGAAAGGAGAATGTCAGGCAACCTCTCAGGTGGCACATTCGTTAGACTCTTTTCCTTCTTACTTTTTCATATCACTGACCAACTTCGTCCTCTTTCGAGCTCACTTCTGCTTTGGTCTTACAGATCCTGCCATCTTCATATTTGACAGCTTCGCAGACACAGGCATGGCTTTCTGTCTCATTCCAAAATGATTTAGTGCGGTCCCACTTTGGCTCTTTTATTCTCATGTACCATTCTTCTTCTCTGAGTCCTCTCGTTACCTCTGCGCTGAGCTGCAACCATCATTCTCCGACCCTCTTTTTTTTTTTTTTTTTTTTTAATTTATTTATTTTGAGAGGCAGCAAGAGCAGGGGAGGGGCAGAGAGAGGATAGAGAGTCCTAATCAGGCCCCGCACTGTCAGCGCAGAGCCCAATATGGGGCTGAACCCATGAACCATGAGATCATGACCTGAGCTGAAAACAAGAGTTGAACACTTAACTGACTGAGTCACCCAGGTACCCCCATTCTCTGACTTCTAATTTCTAGTCCCTACTCCTCCCTAAGCTCCAAACAAGTATTTTTTGTTGTTGTTACTGAGGTAAAATATACATGATATTTTTTTTTTTTTTTTTTTTTTTTTAAGAGAGCTTGAGCAGGATAGAGGGGCAGAGGGAGAGAGAGAATCTGGGCTACCCACGAGCCCCTGCCTAGAATTTAAATAAACAGAAATTTAGTGTTCAATTTGATAAGTTTTGACAGCTAACTCTTCTCATACAACTGCTGCTCAAAATATAGAGCACTTTCATCATTGTAGAAAGTTCTCTTGTGCCCATTTCCAGCTAGTTCCCACCAACTACTACAGTAGCTGACTACTGTACTGATTTCTGTCACATTATTTGTGTTTGTCCTTGGACTTAAAAATGGAATCATTCAGTAGATATTCTTTTGTGCCTGGATTCTGTCACCCAACATAACATTTTTGGGATTCCTCCATGTAATTGTACATATCAGAGTTCTTTTTTTTTTATGTTTATTTATTTCTTAGAGAGAGAAAGAACATGAACGGGGAGGGACAGAAAGAGAGAGAGAGAGAGAGAGAGAATCCAAAGCAGCCCAATTCGGGGCTCAAACTCACAAACCGTGATGAGATCATGATGTGAGCCAAAGTCGGACGCTTAACTGACTGAGCCACCCAGGTGCCCATGTTCTTTTTTTAATTGCTGAATGGTATTCAGTTTTATGAATATGATGATTTGCTTACCCATTCTTCCAATGGTGGATATTTGAGTTGTTTCCAGAGTTTTATCTATTTATAAGGAAGACTACTATGAACATTCTTTTTTTTTTTTTTTTTAAGTTTCTTTATTTTGAGAGAGAGACAGAGAGCACGAGTTGGGGAGGGGCAGAGAGAGAGGGAGAGAGGAGGAGAATCCCAAGCTGGCTCCTTGACATTAGCACAGAGGCTAACACGGTGCTTGATCCCACAAACTGTGAAATCATGACCTGAACTGAAGTCAAGAGCCAGATACTCAACCAGCTGAGCCATCCAGGCGCCCCTACTGTGAACACTCTTGTGTGAATCTTATAGACATGAATCATTTTTCTTGGGTAAATACCTAAGAGTGGAACTGTTTTTACTTTGTAAGAAACTGCCACCGCTGTACAAAGCGGTTGAACCATTTTACGCTCCTACCAGCCATGTACGTATCTGAGAGTTCCGACTTTTCCACATCCTCATCAGCATTTGTGCTCTTCTGGGTTTTTGTTTTAGCTCTCCTAGAACATGTGCAGAGGTTTCTCAGTGTGGCTTAATGTGCATTTCCCTGATAATTGTTGATGTTGAGCACCTTTTCATTTGCTTATTGCCTATTTGCATATCTTCCTTCATGAATTTTATGTTCAAATCTTTCATCCATTTCTTTCCTTAGTAGATTTTATTTTTAATACTTGATGATTAAAAATTCCAGAAACACATAGGAGAATACAGCAAATCCCTATGTGATTGTCACCATTCAACTCTGCCATAATCTTTCATCATTCCCTCCACCCCACTTTTTTTTTCCCCCCCTCGGGAATTTTAAGGCAAATCTTAGATGCTGTATTTCAGTCCTAAATACTTAAGTATTTTATACATTTTAAGATAACTTAAAAGAAGTAAAAATTTAAAAAAATAAAAATCAAGAAATTCTTATATACCATATTGATATTACACCCAAAAAAATCAATGCTATATCCTTAATGTCAGTTGAGACCCAGTTTTTGTTAAAATTTCCCTGAGCATCCAATGCAGGGCTCCATCCCACAACCCTGGGATCATGACTGAGCCAAAATCAAGAGTCAGATGCTCAACCGACTGAGCCACCCAGGCACCCCTCCCTATGTATTTTTTAATTAGCTTTAATATAATTGGACTATATCAATACAGAACAATGTATATGATCCACTGAGTTTCATGACAAACAGATTAGAAGACACACCTCTGATCTCTTTTACATCTTAGCTATTCTAGTCTATAATCTCTAAATATGAACATATTTCCATACTGTGTGTCTGTTCACATGACTTTATTCTCCTGGAATGGCCCTTCTGTCATTTGAGTTTTTGCTTATTTTTCAAGGCCTGCTCAAATCTGTTTTTTTAAAAAAATCTCATTGATTTATTGGAGTTCTGGAAGCAAGTCATTTGTTAAATCTCTACAAATGCAAGTACTATTCCCAGTCTGTGGCTTGCTGATTTATTTTAACACAGTCTTATAAGAACAGAAAAAATTTTAGTCTCCAACTATTTGTTATCTTTCCACATTTTTTCTTGTGGTTGATTGCGAGTTTCATAGTGTTGTGGTCTGAAAATATGCACGGTATGATCTCAGTCTTTTTGTACTTGTTGAGGGCTGATTTGTGTCCCAGTATGTGATCTTTTCTGGCGAATGTTCCATGTGCACTTGAGAAGAATGTGTATTCCACCGCTTTAGGATGAAATGTTCTGAATGTATCCATTAAGTCCATCCGGTCCAGTGTGTCATTCAAAGCCATTGTTTCCTTGTTGATTTTCTGTTTAGATGATCTGTCCATTGCTGTAAGTGGGGAAGAGCAGAAAAAATTTTAAGTCCAGTTTTATCAGCTTTTTTTTATGTTTAGTGCTGTCTCTGTCCAGACTAGTGTTAACAGCCAGCGAAACCTCTTCACCCATTTCAAAAAGTAGAAAAATTAGGGGCACCTGGCTGACTCACTTGGAAGAGCATGCAACTCTTTGATCTCAGAGTTGTGAGTTCAAGCCCCACATTGGGTGTAGAGATTACTAAAAAATAAATAAAACTTTTTTTTTTTTTTTTTTTTTTTTTTTTAAGCAGAGCAATTTAGGGGCTCCTGGGTGGCTCAGTTCGTTAAGTGTCTGACTTCAGCTTAGGTCATGATCTCACAGTTCATGAGTTCAAGCCCCGTATCAGGCTCTGTGCTGACCTCTCAGCCCTTGGAGCCTGCTTTGGATTCTGTGTCTCCCTGTCTCTTTGCCAGTGCCCTGCTCATGCTCTGTCTCTCTCTCTCAAAAAATAAACATGAAAAAATGTTTAAAAAAAGGTGGAGCAATTTAACATTTTTATCTATTAGAAGGAAGACTGTTATGAACATCCTTGTATAAGTCTTGTAGACATGTTTCATTTCTCTTGGGTAAATACCTAGCAGTGGAACTGCTTTTACTTTCACATTTAATAGGCTTTTTATCTTAGAATTGTTTTGGAATTAAAAAGCAATTTTTGAACATTGTTTCTCCTCATCCCTAAGTTCTGTTAACTATTTAGTCACCAAGAGGTGTGAGTTCCACTCTGAAATCTCTCGTCTATCCACTTCCCTTTGGAAAGGGCCCTCATCATCACCTATAATAGTGCAAAAGCCTCCTCTCACCTTCCAGCCATCCCTGCTGCCAACACCAGCTTTCTAACACATAAATCCAGTAATTTCAAAAACCGTTTAGTCTTCTCATAGCTCCTGCTGCCTCCAGGATACATTCCAAACTCTGACAGAGCATGGAGCGTGTCTGGCCCTTCCCTGCTATCTGATCCGTGCTGCCCCTCTCCCACCCTTCCTCCTGTTCTAGTCCCACTGAGCCGTGTATATTCACCAAGATGTATCTTCTTGCCTCCACCCGAAGGTTTGTTTCCTTCCTTCTTAGTCAGCTCATCCTTCGGAACTCAGAAGCTTTCTTGGATCCTCCACACCAGCGTTTGTTGTTTCCCTCATTTTTTATGGCTCCTAAGTGACAGAAACTCCTGCACCTTTGTCGGTTTTCTCTTATTTTGCATACCTTGATTTTCAAAAACCTTTTTATGTTCATCAAAAGAAAGTCACATAACACTAAGATTTTATATAAGTCGGTGCGACGGTGTCTAGTCCCATCTCTGAATCCCACCGCCCAAGACAGCCACTTTCACCTTCACGGTTTCTAAATAAAAAATACGTATACTTCTGTTTCTTCATTTTCGGTGGCAGACACCATCTTTGCACTTCCTGCTGAGGTATATGAGTCTTTTTATACCATTTCTCCAACCACTTAGTTGTTTTCTTTTGGTCTGATATCACCTTGTTCGTGCTTCTCTTATAGCAAATGCCCTACGAGACACACACATGCATGCTCCCTCATGCAAAATAGTTGTCTCCATCTGAGTCCTCAGCTATTCTGTGTGCTCCTCAAAGCCTCAGACTAGGTCTCTGCCACCACACCCGAACCTAGCATAATACCTGGCTCATAATGAAAACTGACATTTTTAAAGGTATTTCTGTACTTGATTTTTGACTGAATAGGTTAATGTATATCCTTACCAAATACCCTTTTAGCATATGCATGTTTGTATTACAGGAAGTTGGGTTTCTTTTAATGTTTTTATCTTTTTGAGAGAGAGAGAGAGAGACAGAGAGCGAGCAGAGGAGAGGCAGAGAGAGAGAGAGAGAGAGAGAGAGAGAGAGAGAGACAGAATTCGAAGCAGGATCCAGGCTCTGAGCTGTCAGCACAGAGCCCAATGTGGGGCTCAAACTCACGAACCATGAGACCATGACCTGAGCCGAAGTTGGACGCTTAACAGATTGAGCACCCAGGTGCCCCTGGACAGGAAGTTTTAAAAGACTTAGGTTCTAAGCCTGGATCACTCTATAAGCCCTTCTCCATGGTCTCAGCCTCATGGAATAATAAAATAAAAACACTCTAGTGGAACCAAAGCATATTCACAAGGCTTCCTTTTTAATTAAGAGGCCCCAAACTAACCAAACAGTACCAGCATCAGTAGAATGGTATCAGAGGAGTCATTGTAAAAGCAAATCATTCCAGGCTTAATGGCTAAAACATGAAAATAGCTTTTCATATCTGGTCTCGTAACACTGCGTCTCATTAGCACTGAAAGTTCTTGAGAGCCTACCCAGACGCGAAGAGTGACAAGCCTTCTGTTCTACCAAGGACCCCCGCAGACTAGGGGTCTTGCTCCTTGCTCTCTGATCAGTCAGTTGTCCAGCCACACCCCCTGGCTGCACGCTTTACCCTTCGCTCTGCCATGTGAGAATCTGCAAACAGTTGCTCGAAACTCATCAGCATCCAGTGAAATTAAACGTAATACTCTAGGGGCGCCTGGGTGGCTTGGTCGGTTAAGCGTCCGACTTCAGCTCAGGTCATGATCTCACGGTCCGTGAGTTTGAGCCCTGCGTCGGGCTCTGTGCTGACAGCTCGGAGCCTGGAGCCTGCTTCACATTCTGTGTCTCCCTCTTTCTCTGCCCCTCCCCCACTCATGCTCTGTCTCTCTCTGTCTCAAAAATAAATAAACGTTAAAAAAAAATTAAAAAAAAACAACAACATAATACTCTATATCGAATGAATGCATTCAGTATATTGTAATTGTTAATGACTGTGGACAATGCACTTGCAATGAGAGGTACCAAGTGGACTGTATGTTTTGTTTTATAGACTTAAATATATATTCCAATTCTCTTTCTATAGGCAATGGCGGCAGATAAAAGTGATGAGTGGTTTGCTAAACAAAATAAACCAAAGGCTTCGGGTTAACAGAAGACATCTCATGGAACAAGCATTTGTGATTCCTGTCTAGCACGTGCAAGGCCTGATGTGTCTGTCCATGCCTGATAAACGCTCTCACAACTTGGTTGTTTCCTGTACAGGCAAGGAGGCTGGGGTGGTGAAGATCTGTGTGTTTTAATCTTTGAAAGCTCCAAGACACATTTAGAAATAAAATCTTACTATTGTCAGTCCCATTAGAGGAGAACTCTTGCTGTAAGCTGCGCTGTCACTGGAATGGCACATTCTATGTGTAACTCTAGTGGATTAGAATTATTTTCAGCCTGGGCAACTATGTGGGACATGACCTTTGGTTGGAGATGGAGGGAATTTTGATAAGCTTATGGCAGGAATACTTCCAATACCATGAGAGTATGCTCTTCTAATGCCTTCCTCTGGCAGGCCTTGACAGTGAAACATTTTAAAGACATTTTGTTCATTGAATCAAAAGATTTGACTAACACCCACACATTCCTTGCTTTAAATTTTTGAGTATCCAGAGAAAACAGATGGAAGGATCTAATGTGTTGTGCTGCTACATGCCTGGCTTCAGGCCACTTTCTTTATATAATTTTTCTAAATCCTCACAAGAATTTCAATTTCTTAAACATGGATTAGATTTCTTAACTATGGATTAGATTATTTCTTTAGCGTGAAAAATTTTATTTTAACATTTTCTTATAGTTTTCTGTTTGGTTCTGCAGAACAAATTTTAATGATTGGAAACAGAATTATATTGGCCATATTTATTCTTAAATGGTTTTTGAAAGTATACTCCTGAAATCAAGTTTTTATACCAGCCATAAGATTCATTATTTGAAATGGTTGTGGCCAGGTTCTAATTATAGAGAAGAAACTGAGGAGATTGAAAAGGGCTGGCTCAGAGGTTCCCAGTTCCAGAATAATATGTATGAAATTACCTCAGTTATTCTCCCTTGCTGGCAGGAAATTTCAGGGTTTCAGTTCATCTTATAGGGTGGTCTTACCTTCACTGACAGAAAACAGTCCTTTTCCAGCTCCAAAGGACTTTTCATTCAACTTAAATTCCCTGTCTTAGGGAAGCAATCACGAGGTTCAAAGCAAACCAAGTTTAGATGTTCCTTCCCTAAACAGTTGGTTCACCTATTTTCACGTACATGGGGAAATTATTGTGTAAATTTTGAACAACCAAACTTCTCTGTGTCTCTTTAGACTAAGATTTGTTAATTCTCAGATTTCCCTTTAGCTTAATGAGTAATTCTTGATGTTTATCTCTGGTAATACTGTTCTTGTACAAAGAAACTATGCTTTTCCCAGTGTATTAGGCTGCTGACATAGGCCGTCTCAGTTTGTTATTATAAATTAAGTGGTTTATGTAAGTACTGAATGACTAAACACATACTGGATTTCTTTTTATTCACTTCAATTTTAATATACCAGAATTTTCCTCTCTTAAATTACAGCTATGCATGAGAAAAGTTAATGCTGTTTATTCACCTCGGACATTTTGACTTTACGAAATAAGCCCCCTTTTTATCTCAAGCCCGTCATTTTTCTTTAGCTGCAATCTTTAGTATTGTGTTCATCCTAAAACCATTTAGTGTACAACTTTGGCCTTTTATCAAGGAATCCAAAAGTTTGCCTCTGCCCAGTGTAGCTAGTGATTTTAAACCCCAGGTATGATTGCTTTCCCACCTCTGGTATGCTCCATGAGAAAACGAAGTTATAAGAAAGATGGCTTTGGGAGCACCGGGGTGGCTCAGTCGGTTGAGCGTCCGACTATTGGTTTTGGCTCAGGTCATGATCTCACAGTTTGTGGGTTCAAGCCTCGTGTCTGGCTCTGTGGTGGCAGTGCAGAGCCTGCTTGGCATTCTCTCTCTCCCTCTATCTCTGCCCCTCCCCTGCTTGTGCCATCTCTCTCAAAGTAAATAAAACCTAAAATTTTTTTCTAAGAAAGATAGATAGATAGATAGATAGATAGATAGATAGATGGTTTTACTCAAGCTGGTGTTTTAAGACAGATGAAGCTGGAAAGTTCTTGAGCTTCTTCAGGGTTGTGTTTTTAGAGCAGTCATTTTGTTTTTTGGCCTTGAGGGGTTGTGGACTTCTAGCATATTAAAAAAAAATTTAATGTTTATTTTTGAGAGAGAGAGAGAGAAGAGCAGAGAGGAAGACACAGAATCTGAAGCAGGCTTCAGGCTTTGAGCTGTCAACACAGAGCCTGACGAGGAGCTCGAACCCACGAGCTGTGAGATCGTGACCTGAGCCTAAGTAGAATGGATGCTCAACCAGGTGCCCCTAGCATATTAAGTTTAAATTCAAATTTCCCTTGGGTTAAATCCAGAGAGATTTAGAATGGCTATGTTGCAAGAGTTCCCCTAGCTTAGGCCAGAGAGTTAGTATGAAGTCCATATTTGTTTGACATCTTGGTGGAATTAGCAAAGCTGTGGATATTCACTGCTCTTTTATGTGACTTTCTGCCCATCTCACCTGTCACATGTTGCCATTGTGGCTTAGCAGAGTTTTTAGGAGGGGCTCCAATTTGTGCACTGAAATTTATGGTGAGAGTTAATGGGAACTTGCAGTTTGGTCTAAGATTTACTACCTTTCCTTTGGGAAGTTCATAGGAAATTTACTCCGGCCTTAATGATCAACAAAGAAATACTTTTTGCCTCAGGCCTCTATAAGACAATAGAGTCAATGATTCAAAAATCAAAACAATATAAAAAGGTATACTTTGAAAAGTCTTGCTCCTACCTGTCCCCATCAATCCCATTCTCCCTGCCTCCTACTTATTAAGCATACAAATATACTTATGTTCTCCCATTCCTCCAAAAATTTTAGCACACTATGTACATACTTTTTTTTGTTTTGTTTTGAGAAAGTACATGCGTGCGTGCACCAGCAGGGGAGGGGCAGAGAGAGAGATTCTCTCTCTTTTTTTTTTAATTTTATTTTAGGGAGAGAGAGAGTGCAGGCAAGCGGGGAGAGGGGCAGAGGGTGGGGGAGAAAGAGAGAGAGAGAGAGAGAGAGAGAGAGGATCTTAAGCAGGCTCCTAGCTCAGTGCAGAGCCTGACACAGAGCCTGATGATCTCACAACACTACAGTCATGGCCTGAGCAAAATTCAAGAGTTGGACATTTAACTGACTGAGCCACCCAGATGCCCCACTTTTTTTTTTTTTTAATAATGCATCTTATGGTTTTTTTCTACAGTCCCAACTATGGTGTATTTTTACTTTATCAGGTTTTATATAATGATTTACAGAATGGTATGGCTATACCTATAACTCCTGAGTTTATACCATATTTTGGAGCAAGATACTCTTTTTTTTTTTTTTTTTTAAGTTTGTTTAGTTTTGAGAGAGAGAGAGAGCGGGGGAGGTTCAGAGAGAGAGAGGGAGAGAGAGAGAATCCCAAGCAGGCTCTGCACTGTCAGCCCAGAGCCCGATGTGGGGTTCAAACTCACATGTGAGATCATGACCTGAGCTGAAATCAAGAGTTGGGAGCTTAACCCACTGAGCCACCCAGATGCCCCTCCATTATTATTTTTAAGTAATTCACATTTAATGTGAATCAGGGTCCTAAAAGCATCAAAATGTGCTTATAATATCCTCCAAAGAAGAGAGGACAGCACAACTGTTGTACAACTATAAACTATTTGCCCAGTTTATAGTTACAATAGTTCTTTAGTCACAGACACCACTGGTGTCCTGGGGACACTTTATTCTCAAGTAATATATGTACTTAGTCTATAGCCACTTCCTGTATATACATGAACAGAAGATCGTAAAGATCTTTGGTTTCCTTTGTCCTCCGAAGTCTTTATGGTTGTTGCTTCTATTGTTTAAGGGTCCTTCATGAACTGGAACTGACCTGATGTCATGATCTGTGACAATAGTTTTTGAGGAAAAGTATTGGGAAATTCCATGCCACAGTAGAGCTTTTTCTCTGAAATGTCTTTAGTAATACCATTTAGCACTCCATATCCCAGTGCACTTTTTGTCCATCGATGCCTCCGTGATAATCAACACTAAGGAGTGGAAGCTGAGTTCAGGCACTTTGGCCTTTGCATGGGTCAAGGGGTGGGTTGTCTTTCTGAAACAAATTCGGGGGCGCCTGGGTGGCTTAGTCAGTTGAGTGTCCAACTTTGGCTCAGGTCATTGTCTCACGGTTCTTGAATTTGAGCCCTGCGTCAGGCTGTCAACCCAGAGCCCGCTTGGGATCCTCTGTCCCCCACCCTCTGCCCCTCCCCTGCTTGTGCTTGCACTTGCTCACTACCAAAAATAAACAAACAAACAAATAAATAAACTCACATGTACACATCTTGTCCTACCGACATGCAAGCAGAAAGCAGGGTTAACTACAGACTAATCCCAAGGAAATTTTGGTTGCATTCAGAGGCTGGGATTTTGAAACCATCTGCTATGTTGTCATGCATCAATTACGTCACTAAATGTTTGACTTCCCTCAAATTATTAACTTCATCAGGCCTATGTTCCAGTGGGGCTTTGGGAAGTAGGACTTGACTTGAGCTTTTTGGAAGACAAAGACCCTTTCCCCTCGGTAATGTTGGGTTAGTAGTGAACAGACAACCCCTGAAGAGAGAGGAGCCTCAGCCTCCTCCTTCCTTCTCCTTTCCCCTGAGAATGGTCTGGAGAATGGTCTTTGTGACTGACCTCAAATCTTGGGCAATTTCCATAGCATGATTCTTCCCCCAACCCCTCTACTCCTGCCAAATATCTATCTATACTCTGGGAATAGGAAGGCTGGGAGCTCTTAGAATCCTACATGAAGCCAGTTTTGATGGAACTTTCCCTAGTGGAGAGGCTGTTTTCATATATTTTGGACACCTCCCCAGGATTCTCCCAGTCACTTTGAGTGTAATCACCTGTCAGCAAACAGTCACTCTCATGCAATTGAAGTGATTTATTGAGGTCTCTCAGCTACAGTTGTTATGGCTTCATGACATTTCAGCCATCAGACTTTTAAGAAGCCCTTTTCCCTATCAGAGGAGCCATGCCACTTCATTCTGTTTGGCATTCCTCCTTATCCACTGTCATTTTTCTTCAGTTCTTCCACTTTGGCAACGTAGATCCTCATGGCATCCATCTTGGACATCCCTTTGTTCTCGTTCCATGCCTCCCACTTGGCCTTGGCTTTCACATCTGTGGCAGGTGGGGCAGGGATGTTGCAGTCGCCCTGGGTGGCCTGTTTGTAGAAGCTGTACACCAACAGTTTCTCCTGATCACTCACAGGTCCCTTCAACTGCTTGACAGCAGCGCAGGCCATCTCAAACTCTACTTGGCACATTGGGGGAACTGAGGCCGGGCCCCTGTGTCTTTTCTAGGTGACAGTTGGCACTGGAGGATGGAGGATGGAGAGTTAGAAACACTGGAGGCTAGTAATTAGGTCTCGGAAGAGTGAAAGGGAGCAAAGGAGACGGTAATGTTTGAGAACACGGGAGGTCCATGTGTGTCTTCCCAGTGAGAAGTCCAGTGTGTTTTTATAAAGTTCAGATTGCAAACTGAGGCTCATTGGATTGGATCTCCCCTCCTATTGCTCTGGCTGGCAAAATGCATTTTCTGGGGAGGGTAACCAGTAACATCTCACAGGCATCTATTATGATGCCAGAAAATTTAGGATGCTGTGCTGCTGCTATGAGAAGAAGGCACTCTGGGGAGTGGGGGGAGGGCGGGTTGTGCGTCTGGGGGGGCAGATGGTCTTGAGTGAGACCAGGCAGACCCGCTAGAGGCGAAGACGCCTCTGAGTGGCACATCTGTGCTGGTTAATGGGCAGCCAGGGGGAGGGCGTTCAGTGCGGGTAATCCCGGGGGGTTACTGTATGGGAGCGAAAGCGGAACCTGGGATGGAGCTAGTGGGTAGGAGCCACTGGGACTCAGAAGGCTGGGCTGTGCAGGGGCTGAACACAAGCGGTGTTGAGCGCGCGGGCAAAGGCAGCTGTAGAGCCCAGGGGCCAGTGACCGGAAGGACGTTTGGGGGCGGGGCGGGGCACGCAGGGCGGAAACGAAGTGCGAGTTCTTGCCTGTTGGCTGGTTGGAAGCCTCGGGCCGGTAGGGGGCGATGTGGGCCGGCTTGCCTGGGCGCCGCTGACCTGTCGGTGAGGACCGCGCGTGCGCGCGGAGCGGCGGGAGGATCACGACCGACCGCGCGGAGCCGGGGCTGAGATTGTGGGCGGGGGCTGAGGCGCGCGGCCCATTGTCCCGCCCCCCGGAACTGCCCATTGTGCCGTGGCGCCTGCGCTGCGCTCGCGGCCTCGCGGGGGAGGGGCGGCCTCACGGCCGCTGGCGTCGCCGCCATGGACCTAGGTGGGTGTCTCTGGTGCCGGTCCTCGGCCCTCCTGGTCCGCGTCCTGAGACGGGGGACGAGGGCGGTGCTGAGCGGGTCCGGGCTAAGGGAGACCTCCGGGCTGGGGAGGGTTTTGGAGGGCTGGGTTATCCTTGGAGGCCGGGGGTCGGGAGGCCGGGATCTAACCCCGGCCCGGCAGCTCCTTGGCCGGCATCTTGCTCCCTCCGGACGCCTTTCCACGTGAAGGGCGAAGCGGCTGTGAAGTTAGATTTTCCTGAAGGTGGACAGGCAGGGTTTGTGCACGTGCTTTGGAAAATGCCCGGCTCAGAAGACGCCCGGGGGAATCCCGGATACCCCGACAGTCTCATTTATTGAATGGCTACCGAGTTGTTGAGCAAGCGTCTTACGCTCTTGAGGTCCTCATAGATATAACGGGGACGATAATAATGTATCCACCACACAGTTTGGGGGCCTTTGGATTGAGAGCACGTGGATACAGTGTCTGGTACGGTGCCTTGTGTACAGCTAACGTACCTGCGACCAGCAGCTGTGGGGAGGGCCGCAGCAGCCGAGGGGCACTTTTGAACTTATGTGCCTTTGATTCAGAATCCTCACAGGCAGGGCCTGCGGGAAGGGAGGCGAGAGCTAGTATAAGTCGGTGGCTCCTTGTCCAGCCTCCCACCCTGCTAGCCATGCTCTTACGGAGATAAGACCAGGAGGCTGTTCTGAGAGAGCTGGGGTGAGGCACCCCGAGATGTGCCAGTAGAAATGTAGTCCTATCCCCAGTTAGCTCTTCAGTGGTGGAACAGGAGAGAGTTTGGAGCCCTGCAGCTGTGGTGATTTCTGTCCCGGCCCCATTACGCTGTAGTAGAGACATTCTGAGCAAACTCTTCCTGAATCTCAGTGTTCCCATCGCTACAGCAGAAATGGTCAACAGGTTGATTTGAAGATTCAAAAAGATCTCGCACAGTGCCTGACACGGAGTAAACACTTAATAAACATAGGGAGGGAGTTACAAGCACCAGTTAACCAGGAGTAATAAAAATACTTAGGATTTGCCCAGCTGTTAACCGATAGCTCCTGGGACTTAACTCCTTCAGGTAGCACAGTGAACATACCATCTCTGGAAAGTGGGTATCGGGGGCCAAACATTTTGGCTGAACTGATTGTGCAATAAAATTAAATGTACAGATTCATGGGGGGCATATTTTGGGGTCCTAGGAGACCAACTTGAACCAAAAAAAGGGGGGGAAGGGGCAGAATCCCCAGTGAGACCCCTCAGGCAACCTGATCTTTCCTGGGAGTCTGCCTTGGCCACTGGGGGTCCAGGTGAATTGCCTTCACCAGTTGGTTGGATAATCCTTTGCCTTTAGCTGCTCCCTTAAAGTCAAAGGGCAGGACCTTTTTAAATCTGAATCAAGGCTCTCACTTGCTGGCTTCTGGCCTATATAAATGGGAAAGATGGGTTCTTGGAGGCATGAGGGAATGAGGAAGGGGTGGCATCTCCATGCCCTGGGAAAGGGGAGAGAAGTCAGGAATACTCAATAGTGAGTAGTGTTTGTACTCTATTTTGTTTCCGGGCCGGAAGAAGCTTACTTGAGGAAGACCTATGTCCTTTCCTATTATTGAGCTGGGGAAGGCAAAGAATAGTGACAAGGTTCTGGTCCTGCCAACAATGGAAAGATTTGGGGGGAATCAACGTTTATTGAGCACTTACCAGGCTCTTTGTAGCCAGATGCTTACTGTAGCTATATCTTATTTAACGCTCAGCAGCTCTGGGAGATGGAATCGGGAGCTAACAGCCACCACCTCTGCCAAGGGCTTAGCTAATATTATCACTTGTTCCTCACAGTCCTAATAGGAAGTCTCTATTTTCCCCACATACACAGAAGGGAAGCTCAGAGAAGAAATCTAAGATTGCACTGCTTTTAAATGGTTGAGCTAGGATTTAAAGCTGTGTCTAATTTAACATCCCAAAATGCCTTCCTTGAGAAGTCTGTTGATTCATGGCTCACTGGAGGAAGAACTTTTCTTTCTTAATCTAGTATTTTTTTGTGTCGACCTCTCGGTTTCTACCAGAGAACCAGAGCCTTCAGTAGCTTGTTCTGGTTTGACAGAAAGAGCTATGGGGTAAACTGTTTCCCTGAAAGGCAGAACATTTGAAATCTGTTTGCAAGACAAGGCTGTAAAGGAAAGGAAGGATGGCAAGGCTTGTCTGATTGCTTCTATGCCCACAGCCCTGGCCTGTGCCCCTCTTAGGCTATATCATTACTTAGAGGCTCAATTGTCACATTCCACACTACTCACTTGGTGGCCCCTGCAGTTTGGTACTGCTGTGATATCTCTCTCTCTCAGCCTTCCTCCCCACATCCTCTGCTGGCCCATCCTGTGCCGGAGGGCCTAGCCCTTCCCTTTTCACATGCTTTTCCTGCAGGATCTCATTTACTTTGTTCATTCCATTATCCCCTCGGGGTGGATATCTCCCTGAGCTACATTTCAGGATGGACTCCCCTCCTGGGTGTCAACCCCACCTTTCCATTGCTGGAGGATGTTTCTACCTTAATGTTCTACCTCAAACTCCAAATAACCCAAACTGAACAGTGGGTTCCTCCAAAACTGTTCTGATTCTTCTTTGTTCCTCCAGTGATGCCCATTGTCTTCCCAATCCAGGCTAGAGAGTGTGGGAGTCCTTTTTTATTCCTCAGGCAAGTCCTTTTGACTCCAGCTCTGCAGCAGCTCTTGGAACTATCCATTCTTCCCAGTCTCACTGAACCCTTCTCATGTCCAACTCTGATAATGACAGCCAGCCTATACTAACTGATGTCTGTCTGCCTCTAACTCCTTCTAATTATTTTAAAGATTTTTCACCACATTCTGTCTTGTTCGGTTTCTCTCTGTGCAGGACCCTTGAATATCTGCGAAGAAATGACTATTCTTCATGGAGGCTTCTTGCTCGCTGAGCAGCTGTTCCACCCCAAGGCACTGGCAGAATTGACAAAGTCTGACTGGGAGCATGTTGGGCGGCCCATTGTGGAGGCCCTAAGGGAGATCTCCTCCACCACAGCACATTCCCAGCCCTTTGCCTGGAAGAAGAAAGCTCTGATCATCATCTGGTCCAAGGTTCTTCAGCCCTACCCTGTCACCCCTTCTGACACTGACACTCGGTGGCAGGAAGATGTGTTCTTCTCAGTAGTCAACATGATCCCTACCATCAATCACACAGTGCTTTTTGAGCTGCTCAAGTCTCTGGAAGCTTCTGGACTCTTTATCCAGCTCCTGATGGCCCTGCCCACCACTATCTGCCGTGCAGAACTAGAGCACTTTTTGGAGCACATGTCTGTTGACACTTCTTCAAAGGATGTGGCCTTTTTCCTCAGTGTCTGGTGGGAAATGATAAAGCACAAAGGCAATCAGCAGGACCCCCTGCTCTCCCAGTTTAGAACAATGGCCCATAAGTACTTGTCCTCTTCAGATGAGTTCTCCCATCCTCCAAAGAGGTTTAAGTCAGACCCAGATGTGTGTCCTACTATGCCCCTATTGGCCATGCTGCTCACTGGGTTGAAACAAATCCAAAATCGAATCCTGTGCCCCGGGATGAAGTGTTATGCGCTAGCCAACTTGGCTGACATGCTGACAGTGTTTGCACTAATGGAGAACGACCCCCAGGAAGTGTCTGCAACTGTGTATCTGGACAAACTGGCCGCAGTGATCTCCGTGTGGAATTTGGACACCCAGAACCCATATCACCAACAGGCACTGGCAGAGAAGGTAAAGGAAGCAGAACGGGACATCAGCCTGACTTCCCTGGCCAAGCTCCCAAGCGACACAGTTTTCATCGGATTGGAGTTCATGTGCAGCCTGCTGCGAGAGTGGGGGGAGGAGCTGCAGACCGTGCTCAACAGCAGCCAGGGGACAAGTTATGACAGCTACCGGCTGTGTGATAGTCTGACTTCCTTCAGCCAGAACTTGAAGCTCTACCTGGATTCCACCAGCTTGTCTAAGGAGGAGGGGCAGGTGGTCTCTGAGCTGGCAGAGTGTGTAGGGGACTTCCTAAAGAAAACAAACAGGGTGCTGAAGAACAAGGGCTTCAAGAAGGACATCACTGCCTCGATTGCCATGGCCATCATCGACCAGAAGATGGACCGGCATATGGAAATGTGCTACATTTTTGCTTCTGAGAAGAAGTGGGCTTTCTCAGATGAGTGGCTAGCCTGCCTGGTAAATAACCAGGCTCTCTTCCAAGAGCCGGACTTGTTGTTAAAGCTGTTGCAAACGGTGATGGAAGTCACCGTGACAGACAGAGCCATCCCTGAATCTCAGATCAAACAAGTGATCAGCCTGATCCTGGAATGTTATGCAGACCTCTCACTGCCAGACAAGAATAAAGTCCTATCAGGCACCCTGCGCTCCTGGGGGCGAAAGGGTCTGTCTGAGAAGATGGCTGGCTTGGACGGGTTTCAGGAAGACCTCAATACAACTTTTAACCAGCTCGCACAGAGTGCCTCTGAACAGGGCTTAGCTAAAGCTGTAGCTTCTGTGGCTCGCCTGGTAATTCTGTACCCAGAGATCACAGTGAAGAAAATGTGCAGCATGGCTGTGGTCAATCTTGGCACTCACAAGTTCCTGGCTCAGATTCTCACTGCCTTCCCTGCCCTTAGGTTCATGGAAGAGCAGAGTCCAAATCCACCCACCAATTTTGTGGTGTCATGCCTCAAAGAAACCGTCTGGAGAAAGTTCTCTACACCCAAGGAAGAAAAGCAATTTTTGGAGCTCCTGAGCTGTCTCATGACCCCTGTGAAGCCCCAGGGTATCCCAGTTGCTGCTCTTCTTGAGCCAGATGAAGTGCTAAAAGAGTTCGTCCTGCCCTTCTTGATGCTAGATGTCAAAGAGGTGGACCTCAGTTTGAAGATCTTCATCCAGACTCTCCAAGCAAATGCATCTTTAGAGGGATACTGGCTGCAGACCTGTTCTCCGTTCCCTCTCATCTTCAGCTTGTGCCAGCTGCTGGATTGCTTCAGCAAATACTGGCAGCTCCCCAAAGAGAAGCGGTGCCTCTCTTTGGATGGGAAGGATTTGGTGATCCATATTCTGGAGATCCTCTGTGAGATTGTATTGGCTAATGCTGAGACCTTCTCCCCGGACATATGGATCAAGTCCCAGTCTTGGCTCCACCGGAAGCTGGAACAGCTCGATTGGACAGTGCGCTTGAGAATGAAGAACCTCTTTGAGGGCCACTTCAAGTGTGAGGTGCCGGCCACACTTTTTGAGATCTGTAAGCTTTCTGAGGACGAGTGGACCTCCCAGGCCCACCCTGGGTACGGGCCAGGCACAGGGCTTCTTGCCTGGATGGAGTGCTGCTACCTCTCCAGCAGCATCTCTGAGCAGATGCTTTCCCTCTTGGTGGTAGATGTGGGCAACCCTGAGGAGGTCAGATTGTTCAGCAAGGGTTTTCTGGTGGCCCTGGTACAAGTCATGCCTTGGTGCAGCCCCCAGGAGTGGCAGTACCTTTACCAGTTGACCAGGAGACTATTGGAGAAACAGCTCCTACATGTCCCTTATAGCCTGGAATATATTCAGTTTGTTCCTCTGCTCAACCTGAAGCCCTTTGCCCAGGAGCTCCAACTCTCTGTACTCTTTCTGAGAGCCTTCCAGTTTCTCTGCAGCCAGAGTTGTCGTAATTGGCTTCCTATGGAAGGCTGGAGCCATGTGGTCAGACTTCTCTGTAACAGTCTGACCAACCTCCTGGACTCCGTTAGGTTGATACAGTCAGTTGGCCCTTGGGCTCAAGGACAAGAACAGGACCTGACCCAGGAAACCCTGTTTTTTTATACCCAGGTATTCTGTCATGTTCTGCACATCATGGCCATGGTCCACCAAGAGGTGTGTGAACCTCTCTACGTCTTGGCCTTGGAAATCCTCACCTGCTACGAAACCCTGAGCAAGGCCAACCCTTCTGTTAGTTCCTTGCTCCAGAAGGTAAATGAGCAGCGTTTCTTAAAGTCCATCGCCGAGAACATTAGCCCTGAGGAGCGGCGCCAAACCCTGCTGCAGAAGATCAGCAACTTCTGACCTTTGTAGATCAGAAAACAGCTGGGCCCTCAACATGGGTGGGGTCTCTAGGGGTCGAGCTGAGAAACATAAACTTTTCAGTTATGTGAAATTGTATACAAGCTAAGAAGGTATATGGCAGTAACTATAAAGAAAATAGTTTCTTAGATGTTTATAACGTACAAATTATAAAATTCTCTTCTGAGTTTTATCCTGTCTCTTGAGTCTTTCTCGTCAATAGTCTAGGCTTAGAGATTCTCTGACATTGGGCTCAGCTGGAGTCTTAAAGATCAAGGCAAGCTGGGAGGAACTTGCTCATAACTGGACCTATCCACCCTAGAATTTGGCAAATGAGTCCAAAGGTGAAATCACCCAAGTGGAAAAATTACCAGGTATGTTCTTTTGCACTGAAACCCCTTTCCAGAGTCATTTCGTGCTACCTTGGAAAGGGCAACAAGGAAAAGCACTCCCTTCTGCCAGCAAGTGGCTGTGTGATTTGTGTGCTCAAACAGCCTGCACCACTGTAAAAGAACGTTGGACCAAGAAAATTAAATGTCAGGGGGTAGACTACTAACCTTAAAATGGGTGACTTCGGAATTGGCGTACGGTCTTAACTCCATTCAGTGGACCCAGGAGGGGCTATGTGAAACCAGGTCTGGTAAACACAGCAGAGATGGGTATAAAGGATGGGTACAATTATCTTCTGCCTAGGGTAAGTTGTCATGGTTTTGAAGAGTGGGAGCGGGCAGTGGTGTATGCAGAAGCATAAAGATGCAAATTTAACATGTCTGGGTATATCCCAGAACTATGAGAACTGGTTGGTGAGACGTTTAATTTGGGAGGTAGGGAAAGGAAAAGGATATGCCCCGTCACCTTCCTGTGCATACCTCCACTCAAAATGGGGCATTATTCTGGTTCCCGCCCCCGCCTTAAGTGGGTCGGCTTAGTGGCCTACATTTGGTTTTCAACCCTCCAATTCCTCTAATTGGTACTTACATAGGAAGGGAAGAAAGCGCCAAAAGTTACCTGATCAATATGCTTGAACTCTAGGACCCTACAATGTATTCTTGGAACCCCAGAAACGTTAGAGTAAGGTATGAACTAGGCCCTCCTAGACACTGACAGCATGACCACACCCCCAACACCCCCACTTCTTCCAGGTGCATGGATGGGCCGGAAACCATAGCACACAACAGTGAGTCCAGTCAGGTCACAGGATGGGTCTGGAAAGAAGTCAGTATTGATGTATTTCACAAATGAGAAGAAGCTGGGAAATATTAGTGCAATTTAATCACCACAGGGGTGATTTATAAAGATACACCGATAATAAAAATGGTAAAAAAAAAAAAAAAAAAAAAAATTACAGCATTTTAGGTTTTTTAAATGGCACCCATTAAAGACTGAAACAGTCAAAATTTGAGACACCGTTACATACCCAGTACTTTAAAAGTTCATGGACAACAATGAATTAAAAGGCACTTTAAAAACATCTAGATTTTTACTACCACTTGCAAAAACACTTCATGGTAGCAGTTTCTAAAAACCATCCTAGTTGATAAGGAATGATTAGTACTGGCACCAGAGGATCCTATTTGCAAGTGGCGGGTGAAGGAGTCAGTCCACAGGATGTATTTTGGCCAGCGCTGTGTTGCGCTCTTGCTCTCCAGCCTTCTGTGGCAAAGTGGCCATATGCTCATGTAGGAACAGGCTTTGGGACACAGGCTCTGGTTTATCTGGCAGCCTGGATGAGACATCTCACGGTTTGGAATACAGAAGCCTGTTTCCATGTCATATGGAAAGGGCAGTGTCAAAGCAGGGTTACCCAGTAAAGAGCTTGATAGGCACCGTTCGCTTTACCCCTATCGTAACAACGGCATCCTGTGCGTGTGGATACGGGGAAAGCTGGGCTTGAGGGAACGTGCTAAAACAGGAACAGCATCTGTGACTTTACAACAAGCTCATGTTTGACACTGGTCTTCCCAAGGCAGCCTACGAAGGCGCTGATCTATCGGCCTCTCTGCCTACTCAAGTGCTGTAGGTTCCCTTCCCCACCTCTACCCTGCTGCCAGCAAGACTTCTGAATGGAAGTCAGTGGACACAGGAATTCAGTGTTGGCACGTGGATGACAGGATGAGGCATGGGACCAATGGGTTATCTAGTAAGTGATAAAAAACTACCTACACACAGTGATTTTCCCAGGCTGACATCACAAGAACTGACGTGAAGAACCAAGTCTTGCTTCTGCTGGCCCGGTATGTGTGGATACTGCCCTGAGTGGTTGGAAAGGTGGGTAGCCACCAATATTAGGGCCAGGCGGGTGCCCAAACACTTACCACCCTAGTCTACCTGTCTCCATACCCCATGCTTGTACCTCCCAGAACCTTTGAGCTAAGACCCAAGGAAGGATCCTTGGGCTTGCATTGAAACCACCTTGCTACCAATGGAAATCTGACAGAAGCCGATAGTTGTTACTAACAAAAAAGTGCTTTTGCAAAAGGGGTAGGTTAGAAGAGGGAGGTAATATGAATATTCTTTAGAAAAACTCAAATCCCTCTGCTTATCAATACCCCAAGGGCTGAGGCCACCCAGGGCACAATTTGGTCCATAGAATATTGATTGAGTGGAGGAGGCAGCTGGTGTGAGGAGGCACCCTCACTGCCCGACTCCGGAGAGCAATTACCCATCCTTTCGGGCTGGGGGAGCATCAAAGAGCCGTGTTGCCTTTTTGCACAGCAGAGAGAACCAGTAGATCTGGGGAGCGATGAGGAAGCCATTGGCCACGTTGCAGTAGAAAGGGATATTGAATGGTACTTGGAGTAGGCTTAGTCCCTGCTGTTGGCCATAGGACCAGTACATGAAAGGGAAAAGAAGGATCCGACAGCAGAGGAAGGTGGTCAGTGTGAGGATTCCGTTCACTTTGTACAGAAGGGTATGCTGCTGCTTTAACTGCAAGAGAAGAGGGAAGGAGAATGCAGAGTCACCAAAAGGCTGTGCCTTCAGGGAACGACTAGCCCAAGCCCCACCGCAGTAAGGGCCAAGCATCTAGTCTTCTGACACTTGTAGAAAAGAGGACTGAATGCCACTGCATTTATGTGTGCATACAGGCTCGTGGTTTTTCCAATACTGATACTGAATTTGGCATAAGCCGCCCAGCCGACAGGCATACGGAAACTGAATTTAAAAAAAAAAAAAATCAACCTGTATCAAATTGGAATCAGAAGTACAATTTCAACCCCATCAGCTCAGAACACCAACTGACCTTTAGGTCTGTTCAGTGGTTTCCTATCCCCACTATTCCTAGCACAAAGGGATTTCTCTAAACCCCACAATCTACCCAGGAAGAGCAGAGTCGGCTTCCTCCGCACAGCTACTGCCGTCTCACTCATACGTGCCTGAATCAGAACTCTGCCCAGCGACACAAATGGAGTGCTCAGTTCTGCCGTGAAGATACAGCCAACAAAGAAGTCACCAAGGTCTCCCCTAAGCTTCTGCGGAAGGAAAAGGGGAGGGAGGAAAAAAGGGGAAATAAGACATGGAGGTTAAGGAATCACCAGAAGGAAAATTCCAACTAGGGCTATTGAGAAGGGTGACCACAAGAGAGCATGAAGGGAAAGGGAAAGGCTAAATGAGCAAGTACAGGCCCAGTGAATGTGCTGCTGCTTCCACAGCAGTGACACTTTGATGGCCAAATCCCTAGGATCCAGAGGCAGCTTCAGATCAGCTGATTGCATCACACACCAAGCTTTTTCTGAATTTCAATGTCAGCCGGAAGGAACCGTGTAGCCTACTTTTGGGTATCTAACTTTGTCACGCCAAGGGCATTTAGCCAGTTTGAGTCAACAAAATATGTGCCAGACCCTGTGCTGGATGTTAGGGCCCCAGAGCAATCAGGTGAAGCTTCTTGAAGAATGTAATATACTCTACCACTCCTTTTATCTTCTTAAGAAAAACCAGGATAGCGTAGGATAGCAGCTCTGTCACCTCGTACCACTGGGTACAGTAAGTAAACTCTTAAGGCCCTGGTTTCTTTATCTATGGTACAGGGCTAATAATATCTAATTATTCTGTAATAACTTCTGATCACAGATAGAAAGCTACAAGCACCTGTCACCTGGTAGGCACTCAAAATTACTAATTTCCTTCCGGCATTCCCATTCTCTTCCTCATTGGGTGGGTTTTTGTGGGGAAATGGATCCAAGGAGAAATTATGAGGCTCTCTGCTTTGAGAGTGTGCTTTTGTGATCTCAAAATAGTGCATACAGTACTCTCCGGCACTGTTAGAGCAAATGGCCAGTTGACTGAGCTGCTCTCGTTTCTTTAAAACAATTTTTATGTTGCCCTGCATTGTGTCTTCAATTGTTATTATATTGTATAAGCTAAAGACAGAACCTTTGACAGAGCCTGGGAGTCACAGAGGGCTGGGGGCTTGCATAAAGAGTAATGTCTGTAAGGAGGATCACAGACATTTCAGATCCTTTTTTTTTTTTTCCTGCAGGATCTGCCTGGGACGTTTTACTGCTTAAGTAGCTGGCCCAGGAGAGCGGGTGCAGCAGGGAAGGGGAAGGCAAGACATTACTCAGAGGCAACAGTCAAGATAGCCAGTTTAACAGGAGAAGATGAGTGACCGAGTCTGCTGGTGGCTGTGCTGGAAGGCCATACCTGTGCCACTGGCACAAGGACAAACAGAATGACCGCATGGTGCGTGATCATGAGACGGTTTTTACTTAGGAAGCTCTGAAAAGTGGTGAGGGACTGTCTGCGGCTCTGGTCTCCAGTTCGGTACCATTCACAGAGGTACATGGCGTAGGAGTCATAGATCATGTATGGAATCAAGAACCAGACGTACTCCCGGGCAAGCCAGTGCCTAAAAGAAAGCATATGAACGGTCCTTGAAATAACTATGGATCTCAATTATGAAAGCTCAAAGCCGACCTCTTCTCAAACACATCCCCTTCAGCTTCATACCTGATTGTTTCTTACTCCAAATACTTTACAATGGAGACACTGACAGTGATAAGGTGAGTGAAAAATTTTCTGAGTGACAGGGCAAATTCCTAATTGTCAAAGGCAGAAAACCAGGATCCACTCAGGACCACGGAGCCAGCTGTCACTATTTCTCTGACTTAGCTACTCATTTCTAATGGGCTTTCTGGCGCTTTTTGATATAAGTTAACTTTGATATCGATATCTCTACAAATGATTCAATAGCCTCACCAAGAAACTGGTTTGAAGGTAGGTGTCCCAAATGCCAAATCAAATATTTCCCGTTTGACTTCACTTAGTTGCTCAATAGCTGGGAGTTTCCTCTTGCATCTGCTTGCAACCCCACTGTAGGGAGTTTCTGGGAGCTACCCTGACCATTTTCTTTAGAATTCTATGGCTAATCCCAATTGCACTCATTAAGAAAAATACATCTGGAAATGAGCCCAGAGCCCAAGGACTTACCTTACAGCAGTCAGACACCAGAAGAGAAGCTGGGACAAAAGACAGTGTTCCCATTTACTTGTCCAAAGGGGCTGAATCAACATTTGCAGAATCTGAATGACTGTGTATCACTGCCCCAGAGCAGATTAGAAGTCTCTAAGTTCTACACTTTTGTTCCCAAATGATAAATAATCATTCTATAGGTAATGTGAAAAAAAAAATCAACATAGAAATCATATGCTATGCTGAGAAGGAACAGCTTCACACAGCAGATTTTTACTGTGCACCTGTCAGGTAGAAGTAATTTAGTTTTCTGGTTCTCAACCCGAATTCAGAATCACCTGCAGTGCTTGCTGAGGACTCTGTTTTTAAGATGATCTAGGTACCTCTAGAACATCCTTAGGCAGGAGTTCCTGAGTGGTTCAGCTGGTTAAGCATCTGACACTTGATTTTAGCTCAGGTCATGATCTCATGGTTCTTGAGATAGAGCCCCACCTTGGGCTCTGCTGACAGTGCAGAGCCTGCCTGGGATTCTCTCTCTTCCTCTCTCTCTCTGCCCCTACCCACCCACCCACCCCCCCGACTTGCATGCTTTCTCTGTCTCTCCCTCAAAATAATAATAATAACCTTTAAAAAAATCTTCACACATACATGTAAAGGTGGAGGGCACAGAAATGTGTCTATCTCTACTGTGTGATCAGAGAACCTAAGGCATAAAGAGACACAAAAGGAGGAAACTGAAAACCAAACTCAGGTGTGCGACCAGGATCAAGCCACTAAACACGTGGAGCTTCTGAGGGGGAGACACCACGCTACAGAACGGACAATTAATGGCGTACCAGTATCTTCTGAAATGCTTAGTGGCTACTCGATGCTTGCCCTCATATCAGCTCAGGATAATGCTGTGGAGTCACGTCTGTCAGTTTAATCTTTGCAAAGGAGGCTGGTTTCAAGTTGGGTGTGACAAACTGGGGGCAGTGAGGGAACTTGTTGCATGTTCAGAAAATGGCCAAAGAGTTGATCTGGCTAACATGCTGTGGTCAGTTGAAAGTTCTGGTGACTGATTGGATGAGATCCAACACAGATTGGATGAGTTTCATCTTCTATCTAGCTGACCCATTCTTATTCTTTGCTCTTCTGAACTCTTTCCTCTTCCTGCAACTCAATAAGAAACTATTTCACCCATTGAACTATGAGACAGGCAGGGCATTGAGCCCCAAAGCGGGAAAGAAGCGACTTGGATCCAGATTCCTTTGTGTCCCCACACTCCAGGGTGGTTCAGCTTCCACCACAGGGACCCACACCCTCAGGTTAGCCCCCGACACCTCAAAATTGGCCAAAGAGAATAAAAACGGAACCCGGCCAAGCTAATGCTGTCAGCCTGTGGTATATGCAGCCAAGGCCACTTGACCTATCTTCTGTCTGCATAGCCCATAATTCCTTGCAGATAGCTGGTTTCGTCTGCAAAAGAGGCACAGGAAGAAAAGCGCAAAAGCTACAGGGCAGCACTAATCCAAGGAAGATCCGGACGCTAAGTCTGCAGGCCACAGTGAGGTGGACGCCGCACTCCGGCTCCCATCAAGTTCAGTCTCGACAGGTGAAAAGCAGGGCACTTTGCAGAGTCAACATGAGAAAGGGACTAGAAGAGGCTCTGAGATTTTCCCAGCGTGTTTCAGTATCACTCTTTAGGAGAAAGTAAGAGGGGTTCTGGGAACTCAGATGAAAAAAATGGTTTTTTAGAAAAATGGGGGAGGGAGGCACAATTGCTGAGATCTAAACACTGTACAAAGTAGACCACTCTGGTCTTTATGATTTTCTTCACTAGAGGCACCTTTCCTGACCTGTCTCTGGACCAAGTTCTGACTGGCGTACAAGTCAGTTTTCTGAAAACACTAGAAGCCTCTTCATTGCCTTCAGCAAATCCAGAGGAACCACGGAGCCGCCCTTGTAAAGACAGGGTTGGTGGATTCACTCCTTTCCACCGAGGGGCTCTCTGCTACCCACACTGAACATACGTTGGCCAATGAAGCTCCAGAGTAGGACCCTAGTGAAATCACTGAAAAGAACCAAAAGCTAGAGTTCCGCTTCCGAGTAATTCTCACACTTACGTATCTCACAAAGTACTTGGGTCAGTGGCCCACCTTCAGACCTAGACCCGACATTCACTAGCGTATCTTCGGCTTACTTTCTCCCAAGTGGGCGAGGCCGAAAGACGTACGGAGAGGAAGAGGCACTAATTATGGTGCTCCAGCTTTCCCATCAATCAGCTCCCCAACAGCACGTGCTGATAAAGAACTAGCGCCTGAGAGCCACTCGAATAAGGAAACTTCCACAAAGTTCGGCGCTGTCACTGGTGCTGCTTTCACCTGGCGCTGGATATTACCTGTCCGTGATCACGTCGTTACAGGAGCGGATGATGACGATCCCCGACCCGGTGGCCAACACAGCCTGCACTGAAGAAACCAGTCTAACGTGCGGCAGAAAAGAAAAGAAAAGAAAAAGTCCGGTCCAGGAGATAGCATAAAGCCCAAGGCTTCAACCTGCCTCTCGCGCAGGCGGCCCGGGCGCCAAGGAGGTGAGGGAGAGGGTACTGCCGCCGCCGCGCTCCCCGACCCGCGAGCAGCAGCTTCCCGCCCCGTCCCGCCCCGCGTGGGCGCCCTCCAGCCGGCTCCCTCTCCCTCCCGGGGGGACGCCCGCGGTCTTCCGAGAGCTCCGGCCAGCGCCCCGGAGGGGCAAGGCACCGGGGAGGCAGCCCCCTCGCTTCCTGTCGCCCCCCTTTTCCGCCCTCGGCGCGGCGCAGGGGGCGGGCGCCGGCGGGTCGGGGCGCCGGGCACAGCCCGCGCGCGGCCGGGGTGGGGCGGACGGCGCCCGGCCTCGCCCGTACCTGGTGCTGATCATCACGCAGTCGCTGTCGGTCCAGGCGGGCCGCGCGCGGCGCAGCCCCCAGGTGCACAGTGCGAAGAGCCCCGGGAAGAAGAGCGAGCCGCAGGCCAGCGTCAGCAGCATGGGTGCTCGGGGGTCGGTCGCCGCGCTCGGCGCCTCGGCGTGGCTCAGGTCGGCTCGGCGCGGCTCCCGACTGGCGCGGCCCGCCCGCCCCTGTTCCCACC